>NC_022011.1:19367429-19376948 GCF_000317375.1 Microtus ochrogaster | reverse complement strand
TTTTGAGACAGGGTTTCTCTGTGGCTTTGGAGCCTGTCCTGGAACTAGCTCTGTAGACCAGGCTGGTCTCAAACTCACAGAGATCCACATGCCTCTGCCTTCCGAGTGCTGGGATTAAAGGCGTGCACCACCATCGCCCGGCTGAGCCTTATTCTTATAGGCACATCTACTTAGAAAGTCAGAAAACCATCCAAGAGTTGTCTGAGAGAGTCGAATCTGCCCAGAGAGAAACAAATTGCATGCATATGCAATGGCTGGTCCTGCCAATGGCTACAAACCCTAGAAGTCTATTGGCCCAAGCTTACTGAATCTACAGCTACGTGTCAGCTTTGCCAAGAAAACCCCAGTGCGGCTCCAAGTCCAGCTTGTAGCCGATTTCTCTGAAGGGTTCTCAGTGAGTTGCCTCCCTTTCTGTGGCCACATCTAAAGAATCCTGTTCCTGACAGACATGTTTTTTTGATGGTCTTCGGCAGCCCCCATTATAGGGTCATTTGACCCTCCCCTACAAAGGGAAGGGTGACCCACAGGTTGAGAACCAGTGATGTAGTGTATCTCTCATATTTTGGATCCTGGAATTGCCCAAGTCATCTCTCTCAAACATTCCAGCCTTGCAATGGTATCTGCCACCGTCTGCTCTCCTGTCTAGTGGCCACATGGGTCAGTGGCGGACAGCATTTCTGAATCCCAGTTGTGCTGACTTGGCTTCATTCAAAGCTCTTAATGGATATTCTGCCTCTTTTAAAATTCATAATTCCTAGTTAAATATTCCAACATCTCTTGTAGCTCAGAGAATACTATCATGTGATAAAGGTCTTGTAAGGAACAGGATGAGGACTCTGGGTCTCAGTCCCACCCCTGACCTCAGGCCCTCTTTTGGGACTCTTGGGGGCATGGTGTTAGTAATATTTAATGTCCGTATCACAGAGGTGGAAAGGCTTGTTTCAGTTGGCAGAGTCTTCAGTCCATCCTGGCAGGGAAGGCATGGCAGGAAGATGTCCTTCCATCATGGCAGAGCAAGCATAGGAGGAGATAGGACATGGCTGGGGATGCCTAGGACTGGCCTCCTCTCTGGGTCCTGTCTCTCAAAGTTTCTAAAACCTTCCAAAGCAGTACCACCATTTGAGGATCATTCATCCATATCCATAGCCCACAGGGACATTGCATGCTCACCCACTGAGGTCACCTACCTTCTTCTGTGTGCCCACACAGACACAGCACATGAAAGAACACTGATGCCAGCCAAGGGAAGATGTGAGCACTCCTTCTAGGTTTTCAGAGAGATAGTTTAGCATATGAATCGAAAGGAATCTGTGACCATAGAGGATGGTCCTTCTTTACATCGCTCCTTTCCCTCCAGAATATCAGTATTTTGAGTTTTCATTGTATGACACCCACCTGTGACTCCTGTTCCCACCTCTAAGGCTGTGTCCTTTTAGAGAACCCTGTCAAAATGAAGCCTTGCCTCTCTGTGTTCGCAAACATCAAAGGGTTTTATGTCTGGGCTAGAAATTAAACCATGGGTATTGCTGTGGCCCATCACCCAGGAGTAGGGGGCTGGAACTCTTTTGGAGATCATTCAGAATCTAAAACATCTGAAACATCTTTGTCACCTTCCTCAAGGAATATCTGTTCCAGAGGCCACCACCTTTTCCTATATTTGGCCATGTGTCCTAATTGCAGCTGAGGTTGTTTGTTACCGTGCCTTCCTTCTGATTCTATTGCCTTTTAGTAAGAAATTATTGGCTGGGGAGAAGGCTCAATGGGTAAAATGCTTGCTGTACAAACCTGGGGACCTGAGTCCAGATGCCCAGCATCTATGTTTAAAAAAACAAACAAACAAACAAACAAACTGGGTGCTGTGGTATATGTAACTCCAGAGCTAGAGAGGCAGAGACAGGTGACTTGTCAGAGACAGTCAATCAGTGAACTCCAGTTTGAGTAACAAACCTTGTTGTAAAACATAAGGCAGTCAGTAATAGAGGATGGCCCCCAGCATCAAACTTTGGCTTCTACTCATATACATGTACACATAGGTGTGCAAGCGCATAAACCTGTATATATATATAAAACACACACACACACACACACACACAAAAGAATCAGTCTTCTAGCTTTACAAATGGCTGTGAGCAATGTTTATCCTGTTTAGGGTTTTCTTTCCACACGGTTATATATAGTAAGGTAATTAACGCAAGCAACTTAAACAAGAGTCTGCAGCGGCATCTCAGGACTTCCCTTACACAAGGGCTTCAGTATTGATCACGACGTCAGTTGTGAGTGTGTCTCAAGGCTCCCCAAAAAGACCTTTCTACATGTGTAGCCGACACATTCGCAAACAAAGCAAACATCAAAAAGTTTGACAAGCGAACAACTCCCAAAAAGACTTTCCAGAACATTTGGCATGTCAAAGCCAGATTCAGGGCCAGCCCCAGTGAACCTGGCAAGGATTGATCTCTCACCTAGCCAGGCACAATGCTCACATTGTTAATGGCTGCTCGTGGATGGCAGAGACAGAAGGCCTGTCCTGAGTTACAGGCTATCCCAGGGTATAGAGTGAGTTCTGGGGGAGCTTGGGCTACAGAGCACGATGGACCTGTTTAAAATAAAAAAAACAAAAAAACAAAAAAAACAAAGACGATAACCACAAACATCCAGGGTCTTCACACTAAGTCTCCCACTGTCTTTGTTGACTTAACTGGGATGGCTTGTATCAAGCTCTTTTTCTGGAACACAAGCAGTTAAAGGCACCCAGCTGGTCCTCTGGGCCCATCCACCTGCTGACAGGTACTCAGCTCTGCTGAGGGCTGTGTGTCATAGAGAGGTGAGATGAGCAGATGCTGGCCACGATCCAGGCTTCCTGATCATTGGTGAGCAGATGCTGTCCTGAGCAACTCCATGTGGGGATGCCACTAATGTAGAAATTAGTGTTTTTCTCTTTCTGCCAGAATGCAGGATTTACATGATCCCTTGCACATATCTCTGGAGGCCTGGGCTATAATCGCATAACCAGCAAGGAGCCAATAAACCTTTACGCAGGAGAAAAGGCAACTCCCCAGAAAACTCCAGAAGCTTTATTTCACTGGCAATTTCCCAAACTGTTCTCTGCCGCACTGGGGAGCCTGGTCCCCTTTTGAGGTGTGTCTCGTGCGCCAGCCTGAGGTCTCTTGTCTGCCCATCAACAGGAGTCCTGAGCAAGCTGTGGGATGGATTCCCCATGGTGTCAGTGGAGATGCGGATGGGAAGGGGGCAACTTGGGTAGACATGCATAAACTTGGCGTGGGTACTGTGGGGTACCGTCAGAGTGAGAATAGACAACCAACAGCTCCCTAGAGACAAGCTAGGGCCTCAAGAGAACCAACTGCATTCTGCGCCGTGGAGTTTGGTTGACCTGGATGTGTTGTAGCTAATAAGGGCAGGTTGATAACTGTGGCTTTATATGCTTCAGGTTCTTCAAGGCTGCTGTGAAGTCTCCAGCCCTGTGTAAAAGATTTCTGCATACAGTTTCCAAATGCCATGCTTTGTCTTGCCCTCTGCATTCTGATCTCCCATTTCATTCACCCACAATCCTCCTGGGTTTGCTTGCAGGAAGTACTTATTCAGCTAACCAACATTTCTTCATTCTGCTCCCGAGCCCACAGCAGTGCTCCAGGGCTAGCTGCAAAGTTGATGTAGAGGCAGAGTCTGTGAAGGCCCTCTGTGGCTGTTCCCTCTTCCCTCTTCACTACACCCCGAAACTCAAAGAGCACCGAGAAAGGGGGTGGGCTACTGTCCTAAGCATCAGCCATTGCTAACCCCTTACTACCCAAGAAATTTTTACATGTCATTAGGTATGCAAGTACCTAAAAATATGTGGACAAATTAAATTTTAACTACGTTTATTTATAATAAGTCACAAAGGGATGTCTCTTTAAATAAGCTTTGTTCTAAAGCTAATTTTACCATGTATTAATAACCAAAGCAAATTTGTATATGGAGGTGAATATGTGTTGTAAGGAGAGGGCCTCTTGTTTGTCCTGGCTGCCTGCTAGCTTACACCCGAAATAACCACACAGAAATTGTATTAATCAAATCACTGCTTGGACCATTAGTTCTAGCCTCTTATTGGCTAACTCTCATATCTTAATTTAACCCATTTTTATTAATCTGTATATCAACACGTGGCAGTGGCCTACCAGGAAAGATTTGGCATGTCTGTCTCTGGCGGCTCCATGGCTGCTTTCTGACTCTGCCTTTTTCCTCCCAGCATTCAGTTCTCTTTTCCACGCCTACCTAAGTTGTACCCTGTCAAAAGGCCAAGGCGGTTTCTTTATTCTTTAACCAATGAAAGCAACACATGAACAGAAGAACCTCCTACACCAAACATGTTTATTTATTTTTACATAAAGAATTATATCTTGTATAGATATTTTATACTACATAAATTGGATCAGCTTCAATATTTTTCGGTGTTAATTAATATTTTAATTTTATAGTCGCTAAAACTGAGAACATCACTTTACATAAAAACATAGTATAAAATGGTAAAAGTATTTTTAATGTCATTCAGAAACTGTCAGGAATTTTGCTCTAAGCCCACACCAAAACTCACTGAATGTTTTCTGTTGTTGTTTTAATTTTTTATTCATTTGTTGTTTTAATGAGGCTCGAGTCAACATCTCAAACAGCAGTTCTCAAATTCAAACATGTGAACCCAAAATGATGCAAAGATATGCTAATATAATACTCACCTGCTGAACAGTGGTAGTAACAGGGTAGATTAAGCATCTTTGTTTTCCATGATTAAGGCATCATATTTTTGTAGGGGCAGAAAGTTGTCTGTGCAGTAAAAACACTGTCATTCACAACATAGAATAGTCTTAAGTCTACGCAAGGTGGTGTTCCTTGGCATTGCATGGTGCGGTGGCATGTCCAACTCAAAGTACACACTGTGTGTTCAAAAGTAAGGTTGCAGCAAAGTCTCACACTACAACACTGCCGGGCACTGCCTGAGACAGCCTGGGTCCATAGCTGTTCACTTTGGAATTTCTTTTTCATCCCTTCATTGTAGGAGAAGGCCGCTAGCTAGTTCCCAGCCACCCAGAACCAAAATAACCACACAGAAACCATATTAATTAAATCACTGCTCAGCCCAATAGCTCTAACTTCTTATTAGCTAACTCTTACCTATTAATTTAACCCATTTCTATTAGTCTGTTTATCACTACGAGGCCGTGGCCTACCAGCAAAGTTTCAGCACGTCTATCTCCAGCAGGCGGCTCCATCGCGTCTCCCTGTCTCCGTCTTTCTTCCTCCCAGCACACAGCCTAACTTTTCCCGCCTAGTTCTGTTCTTCCCTGCCATTGGCTCAAAGCAGTTCTTTATTCAATAACCAATAAAAGCAACACATAGACAGAAGGACCTCCCACACCAACGTCATGTTCAGATATCTTTTACTGTTGCCAAATTTTTCATGACCACTGCATTCAGTTTGTGACACCCCCCCCCACACACACATATGGGTATCTCAACCCACAGTTTAAAACGTTGGGTTCTAGAACAACTGAGCATGTCACTGGTGTGAGAAAAAAAAAAAAAAACAGGCTCCTTGTAATGCTGGGTAACTTGGTAGGATTGACAGGAGGCTCTGCTCTGGCTGTTGTTAGCCCCTCCTCCGGCTGTTAGCCCCTCCTCCGGCTGTTAGCCCCTCCTCCGGACCCAGCCTCACCTAGAGTTCCTCTCCACACACCCTGTGTGTGCTTCTTTCCTAAACCTACAAGTTAGGTGTCAGGGGCGGCACTTTTGCGGATGACGGACAGTCCTGTGATGTCCTTGTTCTCTTTCCACATCCGGTTCCTGTACCTCGCAGGGCCTGTGCACACGCTCTCTCGGCCTGAATCTCTTTTCTGCCAGTCTCGTGTCCACACCTTTCCTCTCTCGGTTCCATCGCTTTTGTTAACAAAAAAGCCTTCCTAATACTCAGATGAACTCAAATCCCCCTGTTTTAAACAAACAAAAACACTCTGTTTTAAAGATTTACTCTACTTCCAATCATGTGTCTGTGCCTGTGAGTATGTGCACCTGAGTGCTGTGTCTGCAGAGGGCATGGGATCCCTTGGAGCTAGAAGTATGACACATGGGTGTAGGGAACAGAACTCTGGTCCCCTGAAGTGCTGAGCCCGTTCTCCAGCCACACACTGTCATTTTATACCCCATTGTTTGGTTAGGAGTTTCTTAAACTTTGTCCCCATGAGGACAAACTCAGAGGCTGTTTGGAGTCCACCTTGGAGGTCCCTGTACCCAATAGAGTGTTTGGCATAAAGTAACCACGTAGTAAAAACCTATTGAACTCTTGTGATTTACAGAAATCAACTTATTCTCCATTTATACAGTAATATACAGCCATCCAAGAGTAGCTGTAGGGGACTTATTCCAGAACCTTCTATGGACACTAAAATCAGTGGACACTCGGTTCCTTTCTGTAAGATGGTGTCACATTTGAACATAACTCGTGTATGTCCCAACTTTAGATTTTGAACATCTCGTCATTGTTTCTAATCTACAATGCTGTGTAAAAGAGGTGGAAGGGATTCCTAGACCTTGCTGTTATTGCTGCTATTGGGGGAAGTGGATGTGTGGGCTGAAATTCACCAACAAGCAGAGGCCCCAGAAGACATGGGGATTCTTCCTCAGCTGCTCTTGGTCTCTTTCCTTTTAAGTCGGGGTTTCCTCCTAACCCAGACACTAACCAGTCCAGCTAGGTTAGCCAGACTGCAAGCTCCCAGGATGCAACTGGCTTCACTCCCCCCCCCCCAGCACTTGAGATACAGGCACACACAACCAAGCCTGGCTTTCTCCAGAAATGTTGGGGATTTGAACTCAGGTCCTCATGCTTGTATAGCAATCACTCTTACCCACTATGCCATCTCCCCTGCTCCATTTTTTATCATAATGCCATTGTATTGAGTTTTTGAGTTTTTCAAATATGTTTAATTCATAGTTAATGGGATCTGCAAATACTAAACCCACAGATGTGCAGGACTGTGCGGGTATACGCAGGGTGTGGTTAGACTTCAATGGACCACTGGTATGGTTCTCTAATTACTATCCTTCAAGTGGGGCTCAAAACTCATCTTTCTAAAGCGCTTCTGGACCACAGTAACGAGTTTTCCAAGTGGTGCTATGTAATACGTGGCACAAGGAGCCTGGTGAGGCTTGACTAAGTCCTTCCCTATCTGCCCCCCACCCTCTACTCCCAGTTTGCTTCCGCATCTAGATTCCTCTGGCAGATTCTTGCTCCTCTGACGATTCCTCGGGGGGGGGGGGGTCAAGGGAGTGACTGGTTGTCCCCTTAGCCTCTGTCAGCCAGTAGGACTCGGCCGCACTGAGAGGACATTTGAAAGGACGAATGTGACCCCTGCAAAAAGGCAGTCCTTGCAGGGACAGGACCTGGCCTGCCAGCCTGAAGCCTCACTGTCGACTAGAGAGCAAATGCCCAGGAGTCACGGAGAAATGCTATCTCCTCACACCTGCCCCTTGTTAGAGAGAAGTAGCTGACTGGTACCACACTGGAGGTGAAGCTGGGCGGGGCTTCCAGTGCTCTGAAAACTAGTAGTTGGGTTCCCCCTGGAGATGCCTCTTGCATTCCTTCCAAAATGGTGGAGTGTTTGCTGATGGGGGGACTACGTGGGCCCTTCCTTCCCTTGGCTCTGAGTATCTGGAAGAGAACACACACATGCTAGGTTCAGGCATGCCTCAACTCACCAATACACTTGATTAGCTCTACTTCGGAGGGCTATTTAGTCAGACATCGGCCTAACCCTTACAGCCACGTGGATCCTTAAATATGCTTCAGAAGGGACCAGGCCAGGGATGGGCTCCTTCCCTGAAATGCCAGAGAGGTGCCCCTGTTCAATCCCCTTCTTGGCCTCATTCTCTGTGTGTTCACTTCTAAAAGGAGTCAGGTTGACTTGGGAGACTTGGGGAAGTTTAACGTATCTGTTTTCTATAACACGAAGTTACTATTAACAGCGTCTTAGATTATATATATATATATATATATATATATATATATATATATATATATATGTGTTTCTTTTTTGTAAAAGGTGTAACAAGAGACAAGGAGGCTCTCCCCCCACACCTTGATGATAATAGCAGTCAGGCTAAAGGAGCCCAGGGTCACGGAGCTGCGCTCCGATTGGTGGCTCACACACTGCATTGACATTTCTGCAGTTTCATCAGAAATTCCAAATAATCCATGTGAAAATGGGTGGCTATTTACTGAAGATAAACGCCCTACATGTGCACGCAATGTTCTGAAGACATAATCTTGGCTCTCAGGCTGCCTTTTGTGGCCGGTGGAGGCAGCAGCTGTTCCAAAAAGCCCTCGATGAGGTGATAGGAGATGTGTATGGAAAACTGCGTTCGTGGGTAACTAAGTATGAGAGTTTGATAACACACGTGCTTGAAGAACGATATGTCCACGAGGGGCAGCAGGCAGGAGTAGCTCAGCCGGCACACCTGGCCAGCAGCTCACACAGAACCAAGCCTCTGAGCCCTGCGCAGGACCTTTCTGTGTTTCTGAGCTGGTTCCTGCTTTCTGTAGACAAAGAAAAGCATCATCAGCTCTCAGCCGACAGGGATGTATGGGGATCCATCCTCCCTGGCTTGTCCACGTGTATCTGAGCTCACTTCTCCCTTATGCTAATCAGGCAGGATGGAGAAGCGGATGGGAGAGATGTTGAGTCCGGCTTCTGCCTGGGATTAGGAATCCTCAGGCCCCAGGCCTCGTTGGAAGAATGACTCCAAAAGCATCCCAAGATCCCTGTTGTGTGTCCTTCGTGCCTCCCTGCTTCAGCCATCATGGCTCCTCTTCCTTTTCACCCTCTGTGGGAGGGCAAACATCTTGGGGCAAATGTGCAGGTCAGTGTCTTATTGAGGACATGGGCAGGTCACCTTTGATGGCTCAGACACTCAGTGGAACATTCTGGGTCCTGTGAGAGGGAGCAGCAAGGAGGAACAGCAGGAACTGGAATCATGGTGAATGTGGGTGTCTGTTTGGCGGGGGGTTGCATAGAGTCTGGCTTGTTCACACCGAACTCTACATGACTTTACCAAGGTGTGTAGTGGGGGCTTCTGGTCACCCCTCCTATGCACTGACTAGAAACATGGACTCATATTCGGGGTCATTTGAAAAACACACTCTGTGGCATTTTCTAATTTGGGGTAGCCCAATCAATAGAGTTCAGAATTGTTACTCTTTATAAGATTATTTTGATGATTTTTGTATGACTTTAAAAATTACATTCTTTCCCAAACAGAACATTCTTCTGAGACTGTTTTTATTATTTATGTGCCAGGGATGTGATGCACAGAAGAGGGGAGAGAGGACCATGTGATTGAGAGACAGACAGACAGACAGACAGACAGAGTGTGTGTTTGGTGTGGGGGGGCGGGAAGGGAGGAAGAGAGAAAGTGAGAGAGAGAGAAAGAAAGTGTGTGGAGAGAGAGAGAGAGAGAGAGAGAGAGAGAGAGAGAGAG
>NC_022011.1:19350712-19366932 GCF_000317375.1 Microtus ochrogaster | reverse complement strand
GAGAGAGAGAGAGAGAGAGAGAGTGTGTGTGTGTGTGTGTGTGTGTGTGTGAGAGAGAGAGAGAGAGAGAGCGCTAGGAGCTGCAAAGGGAAGAATTGGTTCCATCTAAAGCTCTTTGTCCCTTCCAGAAATGTGTTTTCATGACAGACTGTTTCAGACCCAGCGAAACAAAGGAAGCTTTTCCAGCACATATTATGAATTCCAAAATGTATAATAAATACACGTTTTACAAAAGCAATATGTGTTTTAAAATATAATATATGCAAACAATCTTATAAATCACTCGGTTTGACACGAGTCAGCCGAAGAGGCTTCTGGGGAAATGGTGTCGTGCATGTGCGCGTGTTTTTAATAATGTAAAAATATGTGTAATATGTTTGAAAAACAACAGCCAAAAACCCCTTCTACCTGCCAACTTTATAATACTTATTTCCCCAGAGTCTGCTATATCCTAGATTCTTGAGAAAATAACAGGGGGCTTACATAAAAAGTATAAATATGAATAAGATGTAAAAACTCCACCCATCTCCATATATATTTCCCCAATGGACTTGACCAGCCCAAGGATCATATGTCAAAAAATATGCATTTTATGGTCTTCATGCAAAGGTCTCTACGTTATTCTGTGAAGCAGAGCCACTACCAGGGAAGAGAGCTCTATGAGACACCCCATTCTGAGACCCTCACAGGACCTGGTGCTATCACAGTGTGTTAGGGGCATTTATGGCCTTTGTTCACTGGAAATATCTCTGAATTTTTTTCTTTTGGGGAGCAAGGTAGGAGTTGTGCTGGGCAGAGTGGGGTTCCTGGCCTCTTGCTGTAGATTTTGTAATCTCCTCATGTAGCTCTATGGATTCCCTCTACTTAAGGGTACTGAGTCACCAAATGTCAACATCCTAATCTGTGTGTGATGTGTGTGTACATATGTGTATGCCATAACACGTGTATAGAACTCAGGAAACAACCTTAACAGTTGGTCCTTGCCTACCACCTGGCTGGAGACAGTGTCTCTTGTTGCTCACTGCTATGTATCCTAGGACATCTCATGCCCATCCCCAGGCTTTGAAGGGTTCATTCACCTTGCTCCCCCTCCCATCTCACAGATGTGCCCTGCTAAACCTTTGCATGGGTCCTTAGGATTTGAACTCAGATTCCCCACGCTTGTGTGGCAAGCACTTCACCGACTGAGCCATCTTCCTGGCCTAATCTTAATCCAAGATAGGTACATCTGCCTTTTTCCTGTTCTGCCCAAACTAGCAGAACAAACTAGAATTTATCTTGTCACAACCAAACATGGAACATAAAAGCAAGACAGATGCCTAGAAGGGATCAAATCTACTTAGGAAGAAGACCCTACAGCTGGAAGATGGGAAAGTCTGCCGCTGTGTAGATAGAGGTGTTCATTTAACTGCTGCTCCTAATACCAGAGAGAGAGAGGGTAAACTCACAGTGAGGGAGTCTTTCCATGAATTTGAGGTACAGAATACTATGCAACCATTGCAAAGACCCTTTAGAGCATGTCTGAAATGTTCATCATACTCATACATGACCGGATGCAGGATGTTAAACGAAAGCACCATGCTGAATCCGAACCCCTAATCATCACCTCTGCATTTTTCTCTTCCAGTCCCTGACGATCACTATTCTGCACTCTATGTTTGACTATTTTAGGATCCAGGTAAAATCATACAATATTTGTCTTTGCCTACCTTATTTAATTTAAAACGATACATTCCTGCCTGCCCATGTTGTCATTAGTAACAAGATTTTCTTCTTCTAGGGGCTGAATAATATACTGTTTTGAATCAACCATAATTTCTTTAACTATTCATCCATGCTAGCTTCTCAGAGGCTGTGAACTGTAGCCTGGTTGCCCTTTTCTTTATGTCTGGTATTCACTTATGAGTGAGTACAAACTGTGTTTGCCTTTCTGGGTCTGGGTTACCTTACTCAGGATGGGGTTTTTTTTATTATTTTACTTCCTAGCTCCATCCATTTGCCTGCAGATTTCAAGATGTCTTTTTTTTACCACTGAGTAGTACTCCATTGAGTAAATGTACCACATTTTCTTTATATTTCTTTGTTTGACGGGCATCTAAGTTGTTTCCAGGTTCTGGCTATTATTAATAACACTACAAATGACCTTATGGTATGAGGGTGCATCCTTTGAGTATTTGCCCAAGAGTGGTATTGCTGGGTCTTAAAGCAGATTGATTCCCAATTTTTTGAGCCAGGCACTGTCTATATACCTACATTTGAGAATGATGATATACTGAACATGTCTATACATGTATGCATACATACATGTTTACATACACATGTCTCTTCAGTATGCTGATTTCAACCCATTGTATAAATACCCAGAAATAGAAAAAACCATCAATAGCTCTTTAACTTTTTAAGGATGCTCCAGTCATACCCATTGTGGTGATGTGAATGAGAAATATCCCCCGTAATCTCTGGCATTTGAACACAGTTGTCTCTGGAGAGGGTTAGATGGTGGGGCCTAGCTGGGGGAAGTATACCACTGAGGGTGGCCTCCAAAGACAGTCTCACCCTGCTTCCTGTTCATCCTCTGCTTCACCCTTCCTTTTGAAGATGTGAGCTCTCAGCTTCCTGTTCCTGGTGCTGTGCCAGCCACTTGATGCTCTGCTTCCCCCCATAATGCGCTCTTATCCCTCTGGAACCTCATGCCCAGATAAGCTGCCTTGATCATGGCATCTTATTATAGCCACAGAAAAATAACTAATACACGCATCAAAGATATACACGAGTTCTTCTTTCTCCACATTCTTACCAGCAAATATGTTTCGCTTTCCATTATGAGCTAACAGGTGGGAGGTGATAATGGCTGTGATTTCGGCTTGCATTGCACTACTAGCTGCAAACCTCAAGATATATTCCTTGGCAGTTGCCATACCTTGTATAGAGAAGTGTTATGAGGGACTGCCATTGAGTTGCATGAGCTCCTTATGTTGTCGCTGTCAACCCCATCAGCTATGTGGGTTGTACACATGGCCTCTCATCCCACAAGTTGACTTTTCCCTTATTGGTTGTTTCCTTCCCCATGCAGAAATTTGAGTTTTGTGCGTCCCCACCTCTGTATCACAGGGGAATTACCTGTGCTTTTTTTTTTTTTTTTTTTGGTGAGAGAAGCATATTTTAACAATTTTTGCTAACTTCATCCTGTGTTTTCTTTGAGGAGTGGTTTACATTTAAATCTTTCATCTGTTTGGGGGCCAATTTCTGTATGATACCAGATAAGAATCTAGTCTCGTTCTTTCATATATGGATGCCTGATTTCCCAATAGCATTTACTACGGACGCTCCCCCTCTCTCGGTTGTATCATTGGTGCCTTGGTGAGACATGGTTGACCATCTATGGATTACCTTTGGCTTACCTATGGATCTCCTATTCTTGTCATTGGGCCGTACCTTTCTTGTTGTCCTTCCTAACACCCACAGTTGCTGTTAGCAGATTACAGGTACAGCTGGGCACTCACCTTGCTATAGTGTCTTAGCTGTGGAGCTTGTGGTTGCCTCTTTGACTCAGCCTCTGAAGTCTCGTCTTAGAAGAACAAGCCTAGGATTTTATACATCCTCCTTAAACTGTAGTTATGGGTCTTCCTGGCTAGAGCCTGTTCCACTGGAGAGATGGCTGCCAGTGTCTGCCGAGCGTTTAGGTAAAAGGAATCATGCCCTTGCTGAGATAATCCAAGACTACCTGCACACAAAGATCTGGTGGCCTTTACTGAAATTGTTCTGGTTTTATTTCTTTTGCTATGGCAAAATATTCTGACAGAAGAAAATTTAAGGGAAAGGGGATCTATTAAGCTTCCAATTTCAAATCATGCTCCCTTGCATGGGGAAAGACAAGAGAGAAACCTGAAGCAGCTAGTCATCACCACGGTCGTGAGCAGAGACGGAATGCAGGCATGGGTGCTTACTGCTCAACCCGCTCTGTCTACTCTTACACAGCCAGAACCCAACCCCATGGAATGGGCCATCCACTTGTAGGCTGAGTCTTCCCACCACAGCTACCATAACGAAGACAATCCCCACAGACACGCTCGCAGGCCAGCCTGGTCTAGACACCTGTTATTGACACTGTTAGCAGGTCTCTCTAGCGTATGTCAAGTTAACAAAGAAAGTTACCAAGTGACTGGGCCCTGACCCTGTAGACAGCTAGCAGAGGGGCCTACTGGGTTCCTCGTCTGAAAACATTTTTTAAAAAATTTAGAAGTGACTGAATTAAAATTATTTTCTCCATGTGAAAAACTTCCTTTTTTCATTATAGTTACAGAAGAGAATATCACTTTACACCCCGATCCATAAAAATGCATTATATACTACTGATTCCTGATATCCTGATAGAATAACATACCTAGTGTGCTTATTTATGGCACATGCACGCACACATACACACACATACACCATACACACACACACACACACACACACACGCGCGCGCGCGCACGCGCACACACACACAATCTTTTAAGTGTCTGATAACAAAAATCTGGTGTTTGGTTTACTAAAGTTCCATTAAGGTAAAAAAAAAGTGAAAATAAAGGAAGGAAGAGAGGGAGGAAGTGAAATAAAATATTTGGAAAGAAAGAAGGCAGGAGGGAGGATCTTTGGCTAGATCATTGGAGTCTTTTTAAGCTTAAAATTTATAAAAGGGGAAGTAAGTTTACAAGTTGGGGGAGAGAACTGGGAGATAAGATAGCCAGCAACTTAATTAAGATTCTTGTTGAGCTGCACAGACAGGAGGGGCTGGGCATGACAAAGGGACTTGTCCTCTATGATGCCGGTTTTCACTGAAAACCTAGCACAACCTAGAATCACCTGTGTACAAGACAGAGAGAGGAAGAGAGTCTTAACTGAACAGTTGTCTAGATGGGGCCAGCCTGGGGGAATATCTGTGAGGGATTGTCTTAAGTGTAAATTAGTAGGCAGTCCCATTGCCTATCAAGAGGGCCCTGAACTGTGATGAAAGAGGAGATAGAACCCAGGCAAGCAGGCCTACCAGCACTTCTCTCTCCCTCTCTCTCTCCCTCTCCCTCTCCCTCTCCCTCTCCCTCTCTCTCTCTCTCTCTCTCTCTCCTCCTGGTGGCAGATGTGGTGTGACTAGCTGCTTCAAGCTCCTGCCATCTCTTTCTCTGCTGTGATGGACTGGGAGCTGATGTTGGCATCTGAATAAGCCTCTCTGCCCTAAGTTCCTTTTTCCCAGCATGCTTCATCCCCGCAACAGAAACGGAGCGAGAACACTGATTATTTCCCGACTTAATAGAAAAGAATGGGGTCT
Organism: Microtus ochrogaster; assembly: GCF_000317375.1. Taxonomy (NCBI): domain Eukaryota; kingdom Metazoa; phylum Chordata; class Mammalia; order Rodentia; family Cricetidae; genus Microtus; species Microtus ochrogaster. The sequence goes on along the minus strand of NC_022011.1, from coordinate 19,361,624 downwards.
CTAGAAATGTCTTCTCTGGGACACAAATATTAAAAGGTGCGTCTCTTTCTCCACCATCAGCAAGGTAGATGAATTCAAAGAAGAGTGAATCAGGAAATTACCAGGGACTGACTGCTCGCTCAGCTTTTATTAGGCCTGCTGGTGACCTACAGACAGAAACGTTTTTCGCTACAATGTCATAAAATTTTAATTCTTTCTACAATTTGGGGAGTCATTCTCCTCTGTAAGTGATAGAGGAAAGCACTTTGATGCTTCTGGGTTTTAATAAAGAGTCCCTGTGCCCAGTAAGAAAAACAAATCGGATAGCACCTCAAGCTAAAAGCCGCAGTGTCTGGCCTTGCTCTGGAAGCCACTCTGCTGACCTTGAGAATGGTTTGTTATGGGGAGGCGGTAAGGCGGGAATTAAGCAAAGCTGGGGTGACTGCTGGTTCATTCTGGAAATTAAATATTTCCATTAGGTAGAAAACAGGAGCGTCAACATTGCTGTTTGTCGGCCTTGAGATTTGTCTTGATTAAAATGCTGCGATCGTGCCAACTGCGTCTTGTAAATCAACTTAGCATTTGTCAAGCCCTCAGCAAGCCCTTTTGAGCAAAATCGGAACGTATCACGCATAAGCAAGCACTCAAATTAAAGAATTTATCCATATATCGTGTGAAAGCAATTCAGGATACAAAGAGAAAATAGGTTATGTGCTTTAACCTATCTCTCAGTTGCTATGGAATCTGTCCTCCAAGACACTCGGTGCTTTGTATGTTAGCCATCTGCTGACATCAATAGAGATGCATCTTAAACCTTCGAAGGTAAGACAGGAAATGGTAGCGATCTGAGTCTCATAGTGTTTACCTGTAGCCTCAACACAGAAGGGGTCTGGGTAAGAAGATTGCAGGTTTGAAGCTAGGCTGGCCTGCACAGTGACCATTACAAAGGAAATAGCCTGGACATGACCAGCTAGAGTACTAAGGACTTCCTGGTTTCAGAGATATCCTGGGTTTATCTTCCATCTGATGAAGTGTTTGTGACATCCACAAAAGATACTTCCCTCCAGTCAACAAAGATGATCTACATTCAGGGAAAACTTGACATTGGCCTTAAGTGATTTCGTTGTGAGAGTCTGAAAGTATTTTCTATTTTTGAAAAGTGAACAAGCGCAGCAGAAATGTGACAAGGTTACTTCACACTTCAGAATCTCAGAAACAACTTTACTATGAATAAGTATACTAAAACTCATGTTGGGACCCATAAATCTGAGGGGGGCAGGTGTGTGATAAATTCACACATTGACTCGCCCTACTGCTTCACTATAGAAAATATCAGGAGGAAGTGTTTAATAAGGAGCTAGACTAGGAAGTCCCCCAAGGAACAGAAACACAGAGGAATGACAGAGACAAAAGCCATGGGCCTCATGGACTGGCCACTTGGAAGTTGGCAGTGGCCACCTAGCGCTGAGCTCCTGGGGAACATCAAAGACAAGACTTGCCTGATGGGCAGTTGCTAGACTCTGACCACAAGTTCAGGACAGAGTAAGACAGCAGGAATGAAAAGGAAGGTCCTGTCTAGGCAGGGTATTGGCTATGGGGAAGTTAGAGAAAGAGACAGATGCTGAAGAGGACATTCTGCTTTGGTGGCTGGACCTGTGGTGTCTCTGAGCATTGTGGTGGGGAGGGAGTTTCTGGCTGCTGTTATTATGCCTTGATTCTGCCCTACAGTTCAAGTGCTGGGTAGGACAATCATCAGAGCTTGAAGTCACAGAAAAACCAAAACCTTTGATTCCTCATCTGCCTTCAGAACACAATTTCACACTACACACAGAAATCGGACGCAAATGGAAACGGTAGACGCCGTCCGCCATCAGAGCATCAGAGCAGGGATGCAGCGTGAAGACATGACTGATCAGAATGAATCTGACAGGAGCAAGTTAGAGTGTGGAAGGTGCTCACCAAATGGTCTCTGTCAGAGACAATTGAAAGAGAAATACCCAGCTCATGTCGTGATACTGGGATCCCCAAATCCAGTAAGCCCACAAGAAAGTCAGAAATCAACGTCATACATGAAGCCACATAAAGAGCTGTGACCAAGCAAGCAGAGGTAGCAAGTTGAACTCAGTGCTATATGAAATACAAAAATCATGTTACCTGGAAGACTGGAATCTCGGCAGTATCAAATACCTGAGAAGAAGAGTCAGAGCTGTTGTATTAGAAGATGATATGAAGACTCCGTGTGAAATAGAGAAAAATCAATCAACTAAAATAAAATCTTATTCTTTATGAAAATGCATAGCATCTTAGATATAAGGAAGTCACTTAAACCCACAAAAGGTCACTCTCAAAAATAGAGAGCAAACATCATGTGTATGGAATTCCTTTAGAATCAGTTTCTTTGGGGAGATAAATTAGGAAAAGGGTACTGATGGTTATTGTGATATAAATATATAATGGCCAAGAAATCTCAGAGAGGGGTAGGGGAGAGCAATGGAGTAAATTATCCCTTTTAGATTATCAAAACATATTAGGAAGCAACGATAATTAAAGCAATTTGGTGCTGCTAAAAATATAGATGGGTGGAATCAAGACAGGATCCGTGAATGGAACTGAACACGAAATAACAAACAGACCTGAACACAAAATACCTACAGTGCGAGAAGTCGGTAATGGATAGATGGGCTTCCTAATGAATACAGGAGATGCCTGGGGACAAAACAAACGTAAACGTCACGCAGATGAAAAGCTTTAGAAGAGCACTAGGGGAAACAGACAGGTGAGAACACAGGTCGACTTGCGCTCCTGAAGTAGTCACCTTTTCTAAAAGGGGTATGGGCAGCAGAAAAGATGGACAGTTTGGGCTGAATAACTCAGAAAGGAAAACATAAAAGGGTGTGTTAGCCATCCACACTGCATTGGCAAAACGGAGAGGTTCGAGAATATGAATTTCTAGCTGGGGACTGCACCACCATTCTCTTTTGTGGAGGCTTTAAAGACCCTGGTGATAGTTTTTGGCATTTTAGTACATGCGATCTCTTGGTCTAAAATGCTTGGACTCAAATCCAGGTCCTCATGCACACTATGACACCTATTCTACACTTAACCTACAACCCCAGTCCATAAATGCAATCTTTAATCCAACATTGTACATACAGGAGTACACACATGTGCCTCACCAATACTTCAGACACACGCCTCCAAATAGCCCACTGAGAGCTGGGAGAATTTACTTCCATCTTATGGCATCTTGTTTTGAAGTTGAGTTTTCTAACCACATGGTAAAATACTTTTCATTTCATATCCAGCAGGGACGATTTAGATAGTAGGTTTATGGACCATTCATACCCTTCATGTTTTAATAAATATTCTTCAAATGGTCCTGAGTCCTTAGATCTATGGGACTTTGGGGGCCGGAAATCATACCGCTCTCTGCAATTCCTCCTTTTAGCATGGGAACCCCAAAATATTACCAGCTGAGGGTTCAAATGTCCTCGCCAGTTTAGCCTGTCCAGGGACTGACAGACTGCTGTAGAGCAAGAATTTAGATGCCCTCTGTGCATTAGCTAGAGTCACCAATATTAAGTCTTGTTATTGACTGGATATTCTAATAATATAATAGTTTCATATTGACATTCCTACTATGTGTGGGTTTTTTATATTTTCTAGACTGCTGGGATTGATAGTAAGATTACTCAGACACAAGCTGTAGTGTGTGTGTATGTGTGTGTACATGTGTATGTGTGTGTGTACGTGTGTGCACATGTGTGGGCATGTGTGCATATACGTATGTTCACACATATGTAGATGCTTATCCAAGCTTTTACATACGAAGGCTGGAGGTCATTGTCAACTATCTTCCTCTATTACACTCCACTTTTTTTTTTTTTGAGACAGGGTCTCTCACTGAACTTAAGGCTAGCCTGAGCTATGTACTAACATGCTAACCTGAGATATACACTAAGATGCTAGCCTGAGCTATGTACTAACATGCTAACCTGAGCTATACACTAAGATGCTAGCCTGAGCTATGCACTGAGAGGCTAGCCTGGGCTATGGACTAACAGGGTGTGTTGAAATAATAAAATATTTATTACAATCTAGTTTTAATACCATACCATTAATGAAAGGACACTTGACACTTTTTCAGAACATAAGAGGCTGTAATATTAGAGTAAAAGCTAGTCTTTTAGGTAAATACAGTGATTTCTTTCTGCTTTCTTCTCATTTTGCCTCAGAATGATAGAAGCTTTTATCAAGGATGAGTGTTATCCTATAAGCTGTGTGACTTTGACTGGCTCCTTGGCTTCTCTGAGGCAGGAATTGTTTATCTGTGGACATTTGGTCAATGTCATTGTGGACGATATTCTTTTTGTGAGATTCCCTGTAGAGAGTAGCAGGAAGCCTAAGACCTTATGCCCTGACCACTTCCTGTTCCCTTTCCCCAAATTTGACTTCACATCCATTTCTGGTTCTTGTTTCTACCGTGAACTTCTCATCTGAGTGAGAAGAGACACGGATGAGGAGAACGTGGTTCGGGGCCACGTGGCCACTGGAGGGAGACCAGGACCATCGCCATGATAAAGAGAGAACGTACATCACAAGGGAGGAGATTGGAGGGGATGCAGGACTCGTCAACAGTGCTCCTTCATTGAACATTCTCTATGCCCCTGGCCTACAGAGGGGAGTCACAACCATCCTAAATCTGTCTCCATTTGAAAACCAGGCTCCTATTGTCATTCCCATTTCAACGATGAGAAAACTGAGGTCTCGGTGTTAATAATATATAAAAATCCCAAAGTTGGCCAGCAGCACAGGTGGGCTTCTGATTCGGAACTCTGGCCCACAAGCTAGGCTATCAGGTGGATTCAACCATCTGCCTGAAGTTCTTGCTGGCTGGCTGTGCTGCCCTTACAGGGGTCAGCAAGCTAGGCACTAGACAGCAGAGAGATGAGAGAGACCAGAAAGAAGAGACAACCCCTCAATGCCACATTCCACTGACCCACCTCCTCAAGGCAAACCCCACTCTCCATCTCACAATGATGCCATCAGGTCATAACACCATCATGGAAGTCAGAGCCCTTATGATCCCATCAATTCCAAAAGTATACATCAACAAACTAAGTCTGATCCTTTCAGGAATGTTCTAAAATAAAGCTATTACACCCTCCCTGTAAAAACTCTCTAAGCAATCCACCAGCCCTCTCTGGTTTCTATGTTCCCTGCCAAGCCTGAGCACACTCCTGTGATGTCCGTAATTTTTTCTCAGTCAACCATCCAATATTTAGTGCAAAATACTTATTTGTTTTTTACATAATATTACTGTAGGATACAAGAATGTGTTTGAGCACTTGCCTGTATTGAATCTGGAACTGGAAGCCATGGGGACTATGACGATTAAATTATAGCCTCAACTTGAACCCTGCAGGAGAAAGGCATTGGCTGTGGTCAGGGGCATCTCTGTTGCTGTTTTGACTTCCCTGAGCTTCATGTTTTGAAATACTATGGAGTGACCTGATAAGTCTCTGCAGAAATAAGTTGCATGAGAACCATTTTCAACACGATTTGAATAAAGTGGTGTAGGTAAATGTTTCTGTCTTGTCAGCCAGCTCCCAAATACGGAGACTGATTATTAATTATAAATGCTCGGCCAATAGCTTGGCATTACTACTAACTAGCTCTTACAGCTTAAATTAACCCTTATTTGTTAATTTACATGCTGCCATGTGGCTCATGACTTGTTATGTCATCTTCCATATGTCCTGCTTCTTGTGTGTCTGGCTGGTGACTCATAGTGACTCCGCTCTTCTTCCCAGTGTCCTCTTAGTTTGGTTCTCCTACCTAACATCTTCCTGCCTAGATTTTGGCCCGTCGCCCTTTTATTAAACTAATCAGAAGGCACCTTGACAAGGACACATCCTCAGAGTATACAAAAAAGATCATTCCATAACAGAGTGGATTCCGGAGTATTTTTTTAAAATAAGGATAGTATAAAAAAGAATCTTCCATCATTAGGAAAGTGCTGCCTAAAATCCTAAGATAGCTTTACATACTTAGAATAACAAAACTTACAATAGCAAGTGTTAACAAAAAAATGAAGCCATCATAAGTAGCATTCGTTGTAGATAGTCATAAAAAAATGATCATTTTGGAAAATACTTAATCAATCTCTCACAGAGTTAAATATATAGGACCAAGGGTCAAGTTATCCTAATCTACCTGAGAACTAAAAATAGAGGCTCAAGAGAGATCTATCTATACATGAATGCCAACAGCAGTGTTACCCATGGCACTAAATGCTGAAAACAACCCAGATGTCCACCCGCTTGGGAATAAACTGACACACCCCACCCAGAAATACTGTTTAGCAATGAAAACAGAACTAACTACTGGTGCCCATTCCATCAAAGATAATTCTATGAAAACAAAACAAAACAAAAAGGTCCTCACTAAAATGAAGACACTTGCAGAAGGATTCCGTGGCTAGCACGGCCTAGAAAAAGCAGATCTATCGGGACACGATCAGATTTATGGGTGCTTGGTCTGAGAGCAGGAAAAAGGCAAAGGAGCATGCGTGCGTGCATGCCAAACGTGCCTATGAAAACCAAATGTTGACACTGAAAATCTTTGCCAATCATTCCCCCCCCCCCTTTTTTTTTCCTGAGTCAGCTGCCAAGTTGACACTATGCAGCGTCAGCCACCTGGGAAGCGGGAACCTCCACTAAGAAACTGTCTTCACCAGACTGGTGTGTCTGTGAGGCATTTTCTTAATGGCTAATTGATGTAGGCGGGTCTAGCCCAATGTGGTGATGCCAGTCCTGGGCAGCTGAGTCAAGCCAGAGGGAGGGAGCCAGCAAGCATCTTCGGGCTCCTCGGTCTCTGCTTCAGTTCCTGCTTCCATTTCCTGCATCGAATTCCCGCCTTGATCTCCCTTGAGGCAGCATTTAAGCTGGAAGTGTCAGCTGAATAAAGCCTTTTTTCTTTTAACCACTGAGCCATTCACCCCGCCCTGCAAAAAGACACCAGTAGTAGGACCTCTTCTACTCCTTGTTTTGGTGGCAGCTGCCCGGCTAGGTTTGTCAAAACTCACTACACCATGCCCTTGAACACGTGAGAATTTTCTTGCATATAATTAATATCGTAATGATCCTTACTTTAAAGCGAAGCTAAAGACCAACCAATAAATTATTCCAATCCAGACAGGGTGTTTTTTTTGTAGTGTAAAAAGCAGGTGTCAGGTCCGATGGGGAGGCTTAACAAAAATAAACAAAGAACTTTCAACCCCAACATGAGGTTAGCCCGGGTCTTTGTTTCCCACCTGTGCACATAGTGGTTTCAGAACAGTCTCCAGTGGTGGGCACTGCCATTAGCCAGGCATCTGCATGCCCACGGGTGTTCCCTGGGCCCACCCTGCTAGTGCTCTGGCTCCCAGCTGCTCACTGTCCTTCCGTGGCAGAAAGCTTATGTTCGGGTTCAAAAATCAGGCTACAGCCACAGCCTCCCCTGGGCCTCCATGGTTATCCTTCAGCGAGAAGAGAATGCAACCTTTGGGGTTTCGCCAACCCCTCATTTTAAAACAAAGGCTTAATGAAAGGGCAGGTGTGCCCGGAGCCCTCCTCCATGGCTAGCTGTAATTCTCAGCAGAGTCAGACACGCTTGTTCCTGTGAATTAGCACCGAGCACAAGGCCTTTACCACGGTGCTAATTGCTATTGGGTGTAAACAAGAAGTCCCAGTATGTGGGCATGCAGCACGACAAAACAGATGCCAAAGCTATTCAGAGCCCTGCCCTGCACTGGTGCGGCGCTGGTGGCTGAGAGCGACTTTGTCTAAATGTCAGTCTCCCGTGGGCCTGGTCCTAAGCAGTTCTAGCTGAGTAACTGAGCGAGCGCTCTCCCTTCCTCCTCCTGGTCGTACATGTGATGCCTGCCATGCTGTGCGGCCTCTCCGCTTTACTTACACAATGTCAGGGAACTATGCACCGCCTACAGTTTCTCCCCTAAATGCTATTTGGCTGGGAATTCACTCTTCTGCAAGGAAGAGCAGGCTGCAACCCAACGATAGCTCTGTCCACCAGACCTCTTTTTTAAAATGTCTTTTAAGAGCGTGTAGTAACTGTGCACGATGGACTTCATCATGGCGTTCTCATTCATGGATATATTTTGATCAGATTCATCCCCTATTGCACGCTCTTGTCCTCTTCCCCCGGATCCCTGCCTCTTCCCAACCAGCCCTCCCTCCACTTTTCTGCTTTCCCTGTGTGTGCACATTTGTGCACGTGCGTGTACGCATGTGTTCCAGTGGGTTTCCCTAGGCTTCCTTACAGAAGCATGAGTGAGGCTTGTTTATAGGAACATCGCCAACTTACCAATGGCTTTGCCACTGGAGAAACTCAGCCCCAACCCCTGCCACCACTGCGCTTCCGGCTTAGACCACCAGATTTCCTTAAAAGCAACAGTCTAGGAACTAAAAGAGGGTTGTTGCTCGTTTAGTGTGGGATGCAAAATCGGTCTGCTTCCTTCTTTGTGCGCTTTCATGACTCCCCAACCTTCACGACAAACATATCGAGATAACTAGAAATATACATATATTATATAGAATTAACTAGAAAAAGACATTTCTGGAATCCTCCAAACATGAAATGGGTCATCTGTTCTCATGCTTAATTGAAACAGACATATCAACGAAGACGGAGAGGGGACTTCCAAGACTGGAGAAATAAATGCCCATCTTTGTTGGTTTAAAATACTCCTTTAGTGAAAAACGAAAGGCTTAGGGGAAAGCACACAAGGCCTCAAGCTTGCACAAAGAACTATAAGCAACTAAGAAATGCCGAGAGCGGGAGAAATCGTCCTCCCCAGGGAAGAGCGCACCAGCTGGGTATCCGATCCCAAATGGTCAGCCCCGAAAACATACGTAGAAGTGACATTATACAGACTGAGCAGGTTGTATTTATGAATGCATGCATGTGTGTATGTGCATGTATGCATGTAATGACAATTAATGAAAAAATAAATTTTTCCTAGGCAGAGGCAGGGGTTTCTGGGAACGAAAGGGTAAAGACCAAGCAATATATGGGAAAGAAAGTCGATCTTAGGGGAAATCAGTCACCCTATCTGTCCTGTTACATTGTGGTCGTGTGCTTATTGAAGTGAGGTCAACTTCGGGTTCGTTACCTTTAGGCTTTTGCTGTGTAACAAAGAATTATAAAACTTAGTGACTCGCTATAAGAAGCATTTGTGATTTAGCTCTTTGACTGTAGGTTGGCCAGGGTGCCTGGGTCATTACACCATCTCTTCTGCTCTGGGACAACTCAGCTTTTCTCTGTGGTCTGCCGGTGGCTCACTTAGGCAGAAGAATCTAGGGGATCTTGCAACTATGTCTGTCCACTGGCCAATTGGTCAGTATATGGGAGCACCCGCCAGGGCCTCACAGATCACCTCCATAGATAGTCTTTCATGCCCCTACAGGCTATCCCAGGCTTTTTCACAGGGCAGCAGCCTTCTAAGAGAGGGAAAACAAAGCCTATGAGATCCCTTGTTGACAAAGTCTTGGATCTCATGTTGCATCGTTCCAATGGGGGAAATAAACCAAATTGCTTGAGAGATGGAACTACAGGAATCTGTAGATTATAAATCTACAGTGAGACTGGAGAAACGGCTTAGTGGTTAAGAAAAATGGCTGTTCTTCCAGATGCCCCAGGTTTGCTTCTCAGCACCCACAGGGCAGTTCCCCACCCTCTGAAATTCCAGTTCCAGGGGATCTAATGCCCTCTGCTGGCATCCTTAGGTACTAGGCACACACATGGTACATAGATATTCATGGAGCCAAACACTCATATACATAATAAAACAATGAAAAGGATTGTTTGAACCTTCCATAGCAAATGATCTGGGCATGTTGCTCTAAGGTTGATACCGGAGCTGACCATTTTGACAAGGCAGGCTGGCCAGCAAGCCCCTGGGCTTCACCTGTCCCCAACCCCAATCTCAGGGAGACAGATGCACATCAGCATGGCCAGTGTTTTCATCAGTGCTGAAGATGACTCCAGCCCACTTTGCCCACTGAGTCACCTCTCCAGCTGAGAGTTGTGAACTTTGGTTTTTGATTTTAATTAATACCATAGTTTGACGTGATTCTTTAATCTTTTGTGAGTAATAAGTATTCCAGCATAGGATTTAAATAATTTATCCAGCCAGACCCCTATTAACATATCAGCAGGCTTGTCCAATCCTTTGCTAGTCTAACTAATACTATAGTTAATGACTTCATATATTAGTCAAGAGTGGAGGATGTACCTGTTGAGTGGGAAACTGATGTCGAAACCACATTGCTAGGTTTAATAACAGTGGTAGGAAACATACCCAGCACCCAGATCTTGGATCCTAAGCGCCATTTTCCACTTAAATGGGTCGAGAACTCTTGGAGAATGGGCAGTCCCAGAACAGAACAGGGAGGCACATCATGGACCCGGGATGTCTTACTGTGTCAGAAAGGTAGTCAGTCAAAATGGAAATATGCCAAAATTCCAGCTCCAAGCCTGGTTAAGCTTGGGGAAATCGAACATCAAAGTACGTAGTGGTAGATACAACCCATTAATTAATCCATGAGTCCTTGCTGATATAAATAGGATATTCCAGTCTCACAATATCTCTCTGAAAGATACTTGCTAATTACAAAGTGAAAATCAAAGCCAAGAAGACACGGCTATAATGAAATGGTTTTTAAAAATAGCTTCTAGAGCCACAGGACACATAGTATATCTACATATATACAGTAACATATCACATCTCGGATACTTTCTTTAAAAACAAGCTTACTTAAAAACTTGAATCTAATCGTGAGGATCTCAGCAAGCCAAAACTGAGGGAGACTCTCCTGTGGGAGACTCTACTGTGAGAGACTCTGCTGTGAGAGACTCTGCTGTGAGAGACTCT
>NC_022011.1:19347634-19348797 GCF_000317375.1 Microtus ochrogaster | reverse complement strand
GATAGATAGATAGATAGATAGATAGATAGATAGATAGATAGATAGATAGATAGATAGGTAGGTAGGTAGGTAGGTAGGTAGGTAGGTAGGTAGGTAGATAGATAGATAGATAGATAGATAGATAGATAGATAGATAGATCGATCGATCACCATTCATTCTATTGGAGGACTGAGAACTTGCATATTTTTTCCTTATGCTTTTTTTTTCCTGAGTGTTTCAAATACTTCGTAGCGAGAAGGCTAGAGAAACAGCACCGCAGCTGAGAATACGAGCTGCTCTTCCAGAGGAGCCCTGCTTGGTTCCCAGCACTCATAAGGGGCTCACAAACATCTGGAATTCTAGTTCCAAGGCATCCAATGCCCTCTTCGGCCTCCACAGGCATAGCACACAAGCAGTGCACAAACATATGTGCAAGCAGGCAAAGCACTGATGTCACATAAAAATTTTAAGTTAATAACTATATACCAAGTTTCATAGCAAAAGCAAAAAGTGGAAAACAATGACCTTGAACCTCCTCGAACTCTTGATGATTACGTCATCTTACACAATGTTTTTCATGTCTCTGGATCCGGGTGTTCAATGTGTGAGAAAAAAGTAATATTTAATATAAAGGTCAACTCTAAGCATAATAGTATGTGGAAAACTCACGCACGGTATCTCAAAAAGATCCTGAAAATCATTCTCATCACCATAATCCAGTGATTTCTACCCATGAACAGTTTCACCCCAGAGAGCACTTGGCCATATCTGGAGACATGTTGAACGGGCACGGTTGACTACAGAGACAGTCCTGGCATTGAGAAGGGAGAGGCCAGGGATACCGTTGAAGAGCCTGTATTGTACAAACAGCCCCCATGACCGTTTGTCCCCAGAGTGGTTCATAATGAGACCCCACCTATAGTTCTAGGTCACCCAGAACAGACTGCAGCTTTCTGACTCTGCATGAGTCCTCATGGCATGTGCAGTATTAGATCTTGGCCCTGTTACAAAATGACTGGAAAGGGACACTTACCGTCTTTCCTACCAATCTGCTTCCTGTCGGGAAACTTAACATCCTATAGATCATTGGTTAATTAAATAAAGAAGCTGCTTGCCCTGATAGGTTAAAACAGGAGGGAGGAGTAAACAGAGCAGAATGCTGGGAGGAAGAGGAAGTGAGGTC
>NC_022011.1:19343101-19344834 GCF_000317375.1 Microtus ochrogaster | reverse complement strand
GTGAGAGACTCTGCTGTGAGAGACTCTGCTGTGAGAGACTCTCCTGTGGGAGACTCTACTGAGGGAGACTTTACAAAGTAACAACCAATACTCTTCCTAAGTATGAAGTTCCTGAAGACCTAAAGATTCATCCATGTTAAATGAGACGGGGGCCTGGAGAGATGGCTCAGTGGTTAAGCAAAGCTGCTGCTTTCTTTAAAAACCTGAGTTCCCTGCACTCCTCTCATGCAGCTCAACCTCCTGTAACCCTACCTTCAGGGGACCCGACTCCTTCTGGCTTTTGTGGCACCGGCAAACATATGTGCATATACACAAATAAAGTCTTTTGACGGAGAGATTGAATACAAGACATTAAATGCAGTGAACTCTTAGATCTGGAAAAGGCAAATGACTCTCATTCTGTGAAAACACTGGTGTGAGGTGATGGTGGATAAAGGGAAAATAAGCCAGGTTACAGTGTTACATTAATGCCGATTTTCTTGTTCTACAACATTCCTATTGTTATATAAATTGTTTCCAAAATTTTTCAGAGATAAAATCAATGGAAAAACAGTGTGTGCCTCTGCATATGTAAACAGAGATACACAGAAAGGTGGATTAAAAAAAAAAGAGCAGGGCAGAGTTTTCCCTCTCTAATGCAGATGTGATAAAATGTTGAGATTTAGACAGTCTGAGTGTGCAGGAATTCTTCACACCATTTTGATAACGTTTTTGTAATTTCTGAAATTATTTATAAGTTCAGAGCAAATATGTATAAATTTGAAATTTGATCTATGTTGTCATCTTGCTTCCTCTAGAGTGAGTACATGTTTTCTTCCCAGCACCAGCAATGTGCAAAAAAGATGGTGCTTCTCATACACAAAACGCACTCACACGTTTATGATGACTTCGGAAAACAGGCTGCGGCATGTTCCCCGTGTTTGTGTAAATGAAGCTTCCAGAAGAAGACAGTGAGAAGAGTGGTTAAGGACATGAGTGTTTGAAGCCATAATTATATGCTATTTCACCCCAACCAGACTGGAAAAGATTATGAAGTTTGAAAATACGGATGGTTGGCAAGGATAACAAGAGACATTCTTGCCGCGTATTGGAAGGAGTGTAATTTAGCACCATTATCTTGGAGAGCAATTTGCCAATATCTAATAACTTTAAAGATGTGCTCATCCTGTCACCCAGGAATCCCACCCACGGCCACCTGTATTTCCTAAATGTTCCCACATGTTCATGCTCACACAGCCATCTTTCCAGCGGTGCACCTTGTGGTAATGACGAATGCAAGATAGCTCACATGTCCGCTAAAGGGATCACATCTATAATTGCAGCTTTAGGGGGGCTGAGACAAGAGAATTGTGAGTTCAAGGCCAGCCTGAGCTATGTAATGAGAACCTGTCTCAAAAACAGAAACAAACACATTAAAAAAAAACTTAATGTTTAATTTAGAAAGCAATTTGCAAAAGAGTAAGTACTCAGCTGCACTGTTATAGAATATCAAATACTACTGAGTGTAGTTACAAACTATGTAAGGAAAGCATAAACTCTCTCCCCAACAGGATATGGCATCAGCTCCTTAGAATGCTCACTTAGACAAGGAAGTCTGGCATGCAGGATCAAGAGAGATCTCATTCTCTCCAAATAGATATGGATGAAAGATAGATAGATAGATAGATAGATAGATAGATAGATAGATAGATAGATAGATAGATAGGTAGGTAGGTAGGTAGGTAGGTAGGTAG
>NC_022011.1:19306785-19340406 GCF_000317375.1 Microtus ochrogaster | reverse complement strand
CACACACACACACACACACACACACACACGCACACACGCACACACACGCACACTTAAATGTAAACTTTTAAAAAAAATTAAAGAAGCATCTGGAATCTGTCAAGACCCAGAACTGATTAAATGGACAATGGCCACATGACGTGAAGTGAGTTTTTGATTTAAAGATTTAGAGATAATGAGTGGAATTCTGACTCTTTAAAGTGGATTGCTTGCAGCATAGTGTGAGGCCAGCATGTGTTGTTGTTGTTGTTGTTGTTGTTGCTTTTAATGGAGTTATTTTATTGAAACTCTTTATCTTTGCTTTATTGTAGGTGCTGGTTTGGGGACTCGGTCTCTGCACATGCGCAGAGGACCACACTAAGTCCCTGCTCTCAACTCTGGGACTGATCTGAAGAAGGTAAGTGCAGTTGCTCTCAAAAACCGATTCTTCCTAATATTCATGTTGTCAACGTGGAAGTTCTCACTGGCTGTTTCAAGGAATACAAAGGTGAATGCATGGCTATAATTCCATTTTAGATATTATAATCATATTATAACTTATGCAAATGCATTCTAGTTTCTGCACATGTGAATGGACATACCAGATGTGAAGGCCAAAAAAATTCACCAAATGGAATAGTATAGGGAGTGCGAAGGACACTAAGATTAGTTGTTGCTTGAAAGCCTAACTTTCTGTTTATCATCGACTGGGTGACCTCGTGACAATTACTTGATCTCTCAGTTCTTTGGCCTGTGAAGCGAAAAACTTAAGGGAATTATTTTGAATGCGTTTCCTTGAACTTGAATGTGTTTCACCCTTGCGAGAGCTGACAAAGCAGCGTTTTCAAAAGTGTGGTGGGCAGCCCCTCCGCTCCATATTCCCCAGCCCTCTTCCCGCATCTCCCAATTTGGGATCTCTAAGGCTAAAAGGGTGTCTGCCTTTCTGGCACCGCCAAGTGGCTGAGACATGCTGTTGTGTATGGGAACCTCTAACACATTGTTTTGTTTGCACTTGGATGAGACACAGGGAGCTGCGTGTGCACCGTGCAGATGTGACGAGCCCGGTTCGCCTTTGCATTTGTAGAAGTAGAATCAGCAAGTTCAACATCTGATGGGGGCTTTACCCTTTGATCCTGGGCTCTGTACCATCCCTTTGGGTGGTGCCCTCCATTCAACACTTTCTCTAAGTGTCTAGAGTTCCTCCCTGCCATTCTTCCTCCTGCCTGCTAATGAATGAGGTTACATTTCTTTTAGAAATGACTGTTGGAGAATGGTATCTCCTCCTATCTGGTATGCCAAATGTGAGCGTGTCCGTGTGTGCTGCTTTCTGAGATGTCACTATTACCATCTTCTAACTTATGATCTGCTTTGAGGTCAGTCTTTGGCCACACCAAGCTGGGCTTTAACTCCCAAAGGGGCTGTCACTGTAATATGCCTAAGAGGGTATGTGTTCAGGTGAGTGTGTATGTGTAGAACCAAGATGTGTTCCTAGAGAAAAAAAAAAAAAAAGGTGGTGTTGACAGACTTCCACATCAGACTGCAACCGACCACATTTAGAGCTCTGGACGGAGAATCGGAAAACCACTCGGGCTATACCACAGTCCATTTCTTCTGCCAATACAGGATTATGTGGCATTGCAAACATTCCACGTTGTGTGCCTTGAGGAATCACAAGGACCCCTAAAGAGCCTCACATCTTAGAGGAAAACTAAATCCTAGCTTTGAAATACAAACACTGTCTCCCAGTGCTGCCTACAGAGACTCCCCACCAGGATCAGGCTAATTGCTCAGTGGGGTGACAGTTGCTCTTCTCCAGGGCTTCAGCAGATATGATTTTCTGGCATCAAATAAAGGGAAATGGAGCCTTAAGAATATAGTGTCACCGTTGTCTGCTGTGGATTGAATATAAAACTCTTCTCCCAAATCACAGGCGAGGCGTTGTGGGTGATCTGTCAGGTAAAATACTAACAAGTGCCCATTCATGAGAGAGCCACTCACCCATAAAGAACATTCCAGACGACACCCACTGCTGGCTGGGATGGATGTGCCTTTATTTGATTTGGGGTTGATTTATTTGTTTGCCTGGCTTCTAGAACAGCATAACTTGGATTTAATGTCTCGAATACTGAATCCAATACTTCTAGGTTCACTGACTTGTTATTATTTAGCATTTATGAAGTATATGTCAATGCACTTAGCTCTTTACAATGACTCATAAAAAGGTCTGATCCTGGCCATTGAGCAGAAGGTTGCTATCTGTTGAAATGCTGCCAATGTGGAAATGATCCCAGGACAGCTCTGTCTACCTTTTTCCCCACCCCCCAAACAACAATGTGCCCCCCTTGCTGAGTGCATCTGAGCCCAAACAAGATGTGTGTGTGTGTGTGTGTGTGTGTGTGTGTGTGATAGCTGCTGCTACCGTGTTGATAACAGTATTTATTTCAGTAAAAAATAGATTCAGTGTGGTGCCCCTGACACCTAAGAAAAGCTGAGGAAGAACAGGTGGATGGATAGATCAATGGATGTTATGGGTGACTGCATAGATGCATGGCTGTATGCATGAATTCATAGATGGAAGGGTGGATGGGTGGATGGGTGGGTGGATGGATGGATGGATGGATGGATGGATGGATGGATGGATGGATGGATGCGTGGATGGATGGATGGATGGATGGATGGATGGATGGATGGATGGATGGATGGATGGATGAATGGATGGATGGATGGGTGTGTGGATGGATGGATGGGTGGATGGATGGATGGGTGGATGGATGGATGGATGGATGGATGGATGGATGGATGGATGGATGGATAGATGGATGGATGGATAAATGGATGGATTTATGGATGATGGGTGGATGGATGGATTCATGGATTCATGGGTGGAAGGGTTCATGGATATATGGATGGATGAACGGGTGGGTAGGTGGGTAGGTGGGTGGGTGGGTGGGTGGATGGATGGTTGGATGGATGGGTGGGTGGATGGATGGATGGATGTGTGGATGCATGGATTCGTGGGTGGAAGGGTTCATGGATATATGGATGGATGAATGGGTGGGTGGATGGATGGATGGTTGGGTGGGTGGATGGATGGATGGATGGATGGATGGATGGATGGATGGATGGATGTGTGGATGCATGGATTCGTGGGTGGAAGGGTTCATGGATATATGGATGGATGAATGGGTGGGTGGGTGGATGGATGGATGGTTGGATGGGTGGGTGGGTGGATGGATGGATGGATGGATGGATGGATGGATGGATGGATGGATGGATGGATGGATTGCTTTTTCCTAAGTGCACATCTCCCATTATCCACCTGTGTCTCTGCCTAAAGCTTTATTTCGGCATTCTCCACACCTTTAGCTTGTAGAACTGGCTGCCTTGGAATTAAACTGTTACTTTAGTGCTTTTAGGTGATCAGTAACTATGAGGTGGCCAGAGACATGAGAACCTGATTATACAAAATCTCTTGTCCTGGAAGCCTTCCTGTCCTCCGTTTCATGAGAAACTAACTCATTCTGTCAGTCATGTAGGTTGAACTCTGGCAGTCAAATCAAATGAGGTTCTGGTCTCACTATGAGCCCATTCTGGCTGGGAGCTCATTACAGTCCAGACTGGGCCTCCAGCTCACGGCAGTCTTCCTGCCTCTGACTCCCAAGTACAAAGATTACAAGCATAGACCATCACTCCCAGTTTCAACTTAACTTTTGTATCCCTTGTCCTGACCACTCTTCCCCTCCAGCGGCCCTTCCAGTCGCTCTGCTCCAGGATCACTTCCCCAGTTCTAGCCTCACCCTCTGCCCCATGGTGCCTCAGGAGGTCTCTCGGTTGGGCTTTCTGCCCTATGTCTCTTCTCCTCCCAGTACTTCATGTTCTCTGTGGCAATTTTATTATGCTGAATTTCTCGGAATGTCTCTTTCGTGCTAACAACTTTGGAAGCGTCTTCACAGTATCGCAGCTCTTTCTGCCCAGCAGCTGAAAAGGATCAGCTCTACTTGGCTAAACAGGTCTTTTCTCAGTACTTCCTTTCTTCTCTGTTAGTACGGAGTGGCTCGCTCTCCCAGCTCCCTCCCCCACCATCCCTGGTTCATAAAGAAGTAACCATGGAATTGGGGGCTGCTTCACTCTTATTACCAGCCCATCCCTATCTGTTTGGACTGGGGTGAACTATCTTCCCAGGGATGTCACAATGGAATATCCCCTCAGGTTCTTCTCTGAAACAGAAACGGTAGTGTGGTGGCTAAGAACAAGACTCTAGATTTACCTGCTCGTTTCAAAGACTATGCCCTTGCCCCTGTCACTTACTTTCCTGAGCCTCAGTTTGCTCAACTACAAAATAGGCTAATAGTTGTATACCTGCCATCAAGGTGACTAAATGAGGTAATACCCACTAGAGCCTGAGAGCCACACCTGGAATCTGTGTTCATCGGCTTTCTCTCAGTCCAACCCAGAACACCCTGGACAGTCAGCTTAGGAGAAACATTTATTTTGGCTCATGGTTTTGGGGGACTCCATCCATAGTTGCACGCTCCCCTGACTTTGGACAAGTTGCAAGGCAGAACATTATCGGAAGAGAGCACGGTGGGGAGAAAGCTGTTCATTTCACAGCAGTTAGGATATGGGGTGGGGGCCTCAGGGTCCCAGTGTACCCTTCAAGGCCTTCCCCTCCCACCTACTACTTCTCACGAGGACACATCCCTGAAGTCTTCACCATTTCCTAACAGTGCAATCAGCCATACTCCAGGTCTTCAATACCTGGATTAGAGAGGCAATGTCTAAGAGCTCAGTGTTAGATGTCATCATTGCTTGGTCATATATGACATAGGACATTATTGTGCATCATAGTTACTCACTGACTGGCAGGGATACTAACTTGGGAAGTCTACATAACAAATGAGTTAATATCGTAAGCACTTCCTCTAAGACTTGGAGTACTTAAAACCATTACAATGAATAATTTTGTGGTATATAAATTTTACAATAAAGAATATGTACTCACACCAAAATACCTGGACAGTTAAGATGAATAACTGTGTGTAATAATATTTTAAATTATTTAATTTTTGACATTAAAATATAATTACAGAATTTCTCCCTTCCTTTCCTGCCTCCAAATTCTCTTATCTATCCCCACGTAGTTCTCTTTCAAACTCATGGTCTCTTTTCCAGTCATTGTTGTTACATGCATGTGTGTGTGTATTGTGTACATACATACATACATACGTGTATTCCTAAATATTTAATTACAATCTGCTCAGTCTATATAACGTTACTTGTATATGTGTTTTCAGGGCTGATCGCTTGGTATTGGATAACCAATCAGTGTGCTCTTCCTTGAGGAAGACTATTTCTTCCAATCTCAGCATTCCGTAGTTGCCTGTAGTTCTTTGTGTAGGGCCAAGGCCTCAGAGGCTTGCCCTCCCCCACTCCACATTAGCGTGGCTATTGATTGTCCTTGCTCGGCAACTATTTTGCCAGTCATATTGGTAAACTTGTATGGGTGTGGCTTCTGACATCTTTTCACCCTGTCTTCTGTGATGATCCCTGGGCCTTGGGTGAGGGAGTTATATTGTAGATCTACCTGTTGGGAATGGGCTCCCCCACTCATTGTTTTGGTGGGCAGTGGGTTCTTTTATTTAAGAACTTTTCCAGTGTGTAATAGATAGGCTTCTGTCAACACACTGCTTGCTGAGCACCCACTGTGTGCAAGCCACTTGCTAGTGTTCCATACCTGACATCTAGCCATGCTGGTGAGCTCCTGTGTTTGGGCTTCATGCATCATTAATAGTCAAAGGATGATTGGTCCCTGAGATGGTAACTGAATGTGACTGTCTGGATAATCTTAGACCAGATTGTTGAAAGCGCACTTACCTTTATTAAAGGAAAATAAAAATGGTTTCAACGTTGATCAAAAAGTACCATGTAGATACAGGGAGATGGATTAGTTGGCAAAGTGCTTGGCCACGTCAGCCCGAACACTTCAGCTGGATCCCTTGTCCCATATCAAAAGCCTGGTCTGGTGCTATGCATCTGTAATCCCAGCACTGGGGGTAGGATGGGGAGAGGAGGATCCAATAAGGTGTGCTAGCCAGCCAGTCTAGACCAATCGGTGAGTTCCAAGTCCACGAAGAGGCCTGTCTCCAAAGGTAAGGTGGAAAGGCAGAGAGACAGGTCAGCAACTGAGGATGCTTGCTGATCTTCCAGAGGACCTGAGTTCAGTTCCCAGCACTCCTATCATGTGACTCATAACTACCTGTGACTCCAGGTCCAAGGGAGCCAATACCCTCTTTGGGCCTCTCCAGGCATCCACACTCATGTGGTACACACACACACACCACATGCAGCACCTTCTGCTTTAGACGATGTCACCACTGAACTCTGAGTCACATCCAGGACAGTGTAAGGTTTCCAGCCATGCTCACAACTATTACAGTACAGTGTAATATCTGCCACATTCGTGCAGAAGCAGTCTCTGGATGTGAGCGCTGGATACCAGGTTTCTCAGCAGCATGCCCCTCCTTCCAATTGTCCTAATAGATGACCTTGCTCTTCTTTTTTTTTAACCTTATATGTCAGTTTTACTTATTGGAAAGACTGCAGTGGGATCTTCAACAATTAATTTTAAAACCTGAGGAAATATTAGCATAGTTGAGCAAGAGCACCGTGAGTAGCACCAAAAACCCAGCACAGAGGGTCGAAAATGTGCTTTATATGGCCTTGTGTGTGTGTGTGTGTGTGTGTGAATATCTTCAAAAACAATTGGGGCTTTTCCTTCATACAACTCCCTAATGGAAGAGGCCAAATCCTGTAGGAGAAACCCAGCGTTCCTTCTGCAGTCCCCGAAAGTGCGAGTACAACCCCAAGGCCACCTTTAAATGGCAATAATGCAACTGAAATAGATCATCCAGGGGAAGGAGACATATTATTAAGGGCAGCAGAGCCATTGACACTTGTTAGCTTGTCTCTGAACAAACACTACAGAGCGGCAAAGCTCGGAATGAAGGAAATGGTATCCATTCTCCGGCTAATGAAAATGCTTTGGGCTCTGGGCCAGAAGAGAGATTTGGATCATAGATGGAGCTCTTTTTCCAGGGCCTTAAATTCAAATGACTAGAATTATTTTTAAAGTACCATCCTTCTCAGTCTTTTGGAATAAAAAAAAAATGGTTTTCAATTTTAAAAGAAAAAAACTTCATTCAACATAAAGATGGAGTGCACCATTTTTGGCCAATCTCATTCGTGGGCTCAGTAATATAGTATACTCCAGTGTGGATGGGTTATATAGTGGAGGTACCTCCTATAGAGCCTTCCTTGTCCCGCAGTCCACATATGCATACACTCCACGGGCATGCTCATATTCATGCACAGTACATATGCACACACATGCAAGCACACAAAGAGAGATACATTATCTATATAATATGCATGTAAGCATACACAAAAATGCATGCATATATAAGCATGGTATATACCCATACATATATGCAGAGAAACACATAGACACATGTGCACATATACACACATACTGATGTTTTGTGCCTATGAAGCTTGAAAAAATATGTACATCTGACATGAATAGAAAGAGATCCATCTCCCCTCTAGACAACATACATATGTTATATAATTTTATACACATAGTATAATAAGTTCATATAATAATATATATTACACATACTATTTTATGGATTTCTAAAACACCTGCTTTTCAACCAGTCTAGAACAACTAAGGCATTTAAGAATTGCTAGTTTGTGTGGAATTTTTTTTCCGGCTCAGAATAGCATATAAGAAATATCGCCATAGTTCAACACAGTATGTATCCTCCTCATCGCCATTGTATAGAATTGAATTGTCTAGGAACTGAAGTCAGTTGCAAGATTTAAGAATGAAAAGGCAAACCTCGATTTATTGCTTATTTCAAGAATGTCATATCTAAATGAATAGCCTTTCATTGAGACCCGAGTATTAAGAAGGAGAACATGTAGTTACTACTGTCTGCTCGCCTTTCTAATAACTGGGTGGCATTGACAGGAAATAGACATTCATTGAGGCACCTTTCAGCTGGGAGAAAGCCCGCTTCTAAATGAGGTATGGTGAAGCTGTGCCCAAATCCTGGACCACCCAGTGCCTTAGGCCTCAGTGGGTGCCAGTCTGGATCCCAGATTCATAGTCCATCACTTGCAGACTTCTTGTCTTGATCCCTGTGTTCCCAGCTCTAAATTCATATGAGGAGGTCATGTCTGGGAACAGAGATAAAGAGCTGTGGCTGAGGAGCCCTTTGTTAGCCATGACTTGTTCCTCCGAGCACCTGGTCATAAGAAGGAAGCCAGACCACAGCAGTCTCCAGATGCTGAATACCAATAGGAATCACAGGAATTCCTAGCACATCCTTTCCACAGCTGCACAGCCACCCCCATGGTTCTGGGAATCCGTGAGGACGCTGCTAGTGAGTGCTCGCACTCTCTTGGTACAGCACGCAATACTTCTCAGAATTCTGTGCATGCCTTCAGCACTTGCCTTCCACCTGTGAGTTCAGATCGTCTCTCTCGTGGACTCTTTAAAGAAATAAGTGTGAGTTTCCAGAGCTAGACAGGCAGATCCTCCTCTGTTGGTTGCATCTACCCATTTCCCATAAGGAACAGAAAAGCTAAGGAAGCCTCTGTGAGTGTCCCATGCCAACCAAAATGGAAGAGCCCACATCTAGTTTCCCAGCCTTGCTTTCCATGAAGAGCAGCTTTCCACCGTGCAGTTAATCTTCCAGGGCCTCCAGTCATCAGCACTCTTCAGACTTGAGTGTTGGACTCTGGGGAGATGGCTTGGTGAATACAGTGCCTGCTGTACAAACTTGAGGGCCTGAGTTCAAATCCCCAACATCCTTGTAAACATCTGTAGTCCAGCACTGGGGAAGCAGAGGCAGGCAGATCCTGGCACTTGCTGGCCAGTCAGGCTACTCAGATCAACAAACTCCAGATTTAGGAAGAGATCCTGTCTCAAAGAATAAGGGGAAGAGATGTTAAGGATATTTACATATTTGCATGAAGATATTTTAACCTCTGCCCTCTACATGCTTGTACATGAATGTGAATATGTATCTGCATACATGTGCACACACACACACACACACACACACACACACACACACATACGGCTTTAGTCCAAATAAGAATGACACTTAGACTCTGCAGCCTCTGGAGTTCCATGCTATCTATGACTTCATTGGCTATTTTTTCTGATTTCTTAGCGCATTTGATTGCTATTGCTATTATTGGTTCCATAATTCATTGCTTGGTTCTGGGGTGAATGAGGTTATTCTGTAAATCCAAATTAAGCCACTAAACAGGCTGGACAGACAAAAGCCCAAAATGTTGGATGCTCCACTGGGGTACTTTTCTATATATTCAGTATATTACTGAGGCAAAAACCTCGTGGAAGCTCTTCATACTTTAGCATCTGCCGTCAGATGGGAATATCAATTCCATCTACCAAAGAGAGGATTCCAGGCAGGCTCAATATAAAATACAAATATAATAGCTTAGCGAGCCGCACTTCACCTGAGTCTATTAGCCTGGGAGCTTAAAGACAGCAGATGTTCTGAGGGGGTTGCTTCTTCCTCCAGCTTCTGTGGGTCACAGCTTCAGCCGGCCATGTGTGGGATGAGGACGATGGGTGGGGGAGACAGAGAGTAGAACCCCGGGGATGGAGGCAGGGGAGGATCTGCCTGTTTTCTCTGAAAGACTGCCGTTGGCTCAATATGAGCTATTTCTGACAAAGTTTACCTCTTATGTAAAGAAGAAGGTGAAGGCTCAGTAGTCCCTCTGGTCCTGTCTAACCCAAATCCTGATAGTTTGTCCTAGAACCCATCTCTGCTGACCAGAGCGAGGTCAACCAGTCTGAACCATGGCACCATCTCAACCTTGATGGTTCTGCAGCCACCTCCAGCACTCGGCTTCCTTTGTACTCCCTCAGGGTGGTAGATTCGTCTCTCAACGGCTCATGCCTCAGACTCTGGCCTCTGCTTTGCCATTGTAGCTCATTACGCTGCCACAGTTTTGTTAATACCGCTGCCCTCCTAGGCAGAACTTTTTGCCGGAATGATCTGTCATCCCATGGTACCACCCACTTCTTCCAGCATCTTCTCCAGAATGGTCCCATTTCACTCTACAACTCACAGCTCCAAACTAACGGCCAAGCCTCGGGCACTGTGGAACTGCCCTCTTTAAGCCTTTACTCCACCGCATAAGACCTGCTTGTTGGACACTAATCAGCCTCATCCAGCTGGGCTGTTACTGCATAATCCTTCCCAAGATCCGGGGCTTATATCTCCAGGGGCATCTCCCTTTTCCAAAGGAGCTGTCTGGCAAATTGCTGCAGAACATGACAGAAAGAAGTAGTCCCTTTCCAAAGAGCACTCTCAGATCTGGACGTGGCCGTGCTTCCTGTAATCCCAGCACTCTGGAGACAGAAGTAGGGATACCGAGTGTGAAGGGGACTGACTACCTAGACAGACCCTGTGATGAAAAACAGAAGGAAAAGGAAGACGGATGGGAAAGGAAAACCAGAGGAAAAAGGGAAGGGCGTGCAGGCTGGAGGGGAGCTTTGGATGTCATCTGTTGAACTCCGGAATAGGAAAGGAGACGTGAAGAGAAAGGAGGAGGAGAGCGGAGTGGAGGGAAACAGCTTTAATGGATTTTTGAGCAGCAGCTCGCTACATGAGATATAAGGAAAGATGTAACTCAAAGAGCCTGTGCTTTACCTCAAAAGAATACCTTGCAAGGCAAATATTTACACTCTTACTTACATTTCAAGGCCCAGACATTTTCCTGAGGTCATCTTTGAGTCCTTGATGCTGAGGGACAGCAGTGGGTAGCTTCTTTTAGCAGCCAGCGGAATATGATCATCACCCAAACTGTGTATCTCATCCCAGCAAACCAGTTTTGTACCTTTGAAAAAAGGGGGGGGGGAGACCAAAACCAATATCCATTCACAAATCCAGACAACTTTTAATTTAATGAGTAGTAAAGCTTCTAAGAAAGCCAATTTGGGCCTGAAGAGGTGACTCAGTAGGTCAGAGACCTTGCTATACAAGCATGAGGACCCGAGTTCAGATCTCCAGTATCCACGTAAAAAGCTAGGGGTGGTTGCATGAGCCTGTAACCCCACCACTAGAGTGGCACACAGACGGAAGGACATGTAGGACTCCCTAGCCACCAGTCTCCCCAGGAAACACCAAGCACCCCATTCAGTGAGAGACCCTGTCTCAAGGCAGTCAGGCAGAGAGAAACAGAGGACAACCAATGTCCTCCTCTGGGCCCTACACGTATGCACCGGACTGGTACACACACCTGCACACCCACATATACATACATGTATACACTACACATAAAAAACATAACACAAAATTTAATCAAATTACATAATAAATGTCAAAGTCAGGGCTGTTCTATGAGCCAGGTCATCAGAGTCTATTGGAAAAAATAGAAAAGAAAAAACTCTCATTTTTGTCGGGTATTCTTGGGTTTGTGCAGTCAGCCTCATTTATTGTAGATCCTGTGTTGGGGAATTTGCACACCCCCTAAAATTCTGCTGTGAATACATACATTTGGATGTATGGCATTTGCCTGGTTATTCGCTGGCGTGGAGAAGAGAAGTGACAAGTCCCCAGCCAAGCGAGGTGGCTCCATCTGATTCGTTTCTCATTCTGTAAACCAGGCTCTTGCCCTGGGGCTCCATTTCTCACATTGTGTATTTCGGGTTGGTGACATCATTGCTAAGATGACGTCACTGTTAAGTTGCCCCCAAACATGACACACAAATAATAGCTAGCATGCCCAAGAAAAGAAAACTCCTCACTCTGGCCTGAGCCACGATGCTGGTGGCTGAGTTCACTGTTCATGAAGTAACTGTCATATTTAATAAGATGTCCTAAGACACACATACTTGATGAAAGTGCGGTGATCCTAAGAGTCTTTGCCTAAGAGTAACCAAGAGCAATTTTTTATCCACTAATTCGGAATCAGCAGTGACTTCATAGATCAAAACAACAGCAAATAATAAGAATCAATGTATTTAGGGGGTCCTAATAATGTCAGGGAGGTGAGGTACCAATGATGCCGTGTCATTTTCTATTCTAGTTATTTAATATTTTTGAAATTCTATACATGATATAGTGCGTCTTGATTATATCCACTCCTTTCTGCCCCCACAACTCCCCTTGTGGCCTCCCATCCTCTTCTCAAATCCAAACCCTTTTCTAATATGTGTGTGTGTGTGTGTGTGTGTGTGTATCTCCTGATGGATCCAGTTAATATTGCCCTGTGCACACGGAAGTAATGCTGGCCCCTGGGGCATGAGCAATCAGTGAGGGAGGGCTTGTCCCTGGAGTCACAGAGAGCACTGACTCTTCCTTGGTTAGCAGCCTTAGGCAGCCCAGAGCTCCTCACCTAGGGCTGTGACCTTGTGAACCCTCCACCTATCCCTGGGACCATTTTCTGCTTCAGGGAAGAAGAGATCTTCCCGAGCAACCTCAGTGTTCCTGTTAGCATGGGTGAATCTCCTCCTCACTGTTCTGATTCCCCCACATTTCCCCCCACCCCCATACTGAACCCCACCCCCTCCTCTTGCATCTGCTCTGGGAGACAGGCAAAGAAGCAGTCCCTGACCTCAGGCGCTTGTACCCTTGTTGACACAATCAGACTTCAGAGGGCAAAAGGGAAGTAGAAACATAAATAGCAGGGTGAACCAGCTCCCTGAGGCCTGGCTCAAGAGAAGCTGGGCTGTTTTCTAATGGTCACCTTGAACTGCTAATTTCCATGCTTCCTCCCAGTAACTCTGCAAAGAAAGTTCGGTGTAAGTGGGGCTTTTAATTAACTCCAAAATTCCCACTGCATCAACTAACACCTGTAGAGTCCAAAATAAAAATATAAAAAACTGATGTAGGTGAGAACGGCACCATAGGAAATCCCTCTTTGTCTACAGGAAATGATGGCCGCCATTCCCTCGGCCTGATTCCACCAGAGACCTTGTAATCCTCCAGCTGAAGAAACAGGAGTTAAAAATAGAAATAATAACGTTGTTTTATGAAGCTCCTAGTTTGTGCCCAGGTGCTGGGCACAGGGGTAAATGTGAAGTCTCCACCTCTATGCAGCTCATGGTCCAACAGGAAAACTTGGCCTCCGTAATCACAGGACAAACGCTACAGGCAAGGGTGGTACAGAGGGGCCTGTGGTCGCACAGAAGCCAGGTGGAGGTTTAGAGGCGGAGCATAAGCTTCTTGATGGACTGGAGACTTGAAGGTGGAGGAATCCGGCAAATGAAGTAAGTAGGGTGTGACCATTCCCTCCTGGAGTGGTAGAGGTTACCATCCTAGTGTAAAGAAGAAGAAACATGACAGAGTTAAGGGGCATGGGGTACATGGGAGATGTATAAGAGAGAAGGCAAGGGGGATGTGATGCCTGGATCGTGAGTAACCTTGAAAGCCAAGTAGGAAGAAGCAACCCTCTGAAGGATGCCACAGAGGCCATCAGAACCATCCCCTCTGCACTCCCTGTGGTGGCTCAATTAAAGAGGTACAGAGAATGCATCATGGGCCGGGTACATCTGAGGATGAAGAGCGCAGTCTAGCTCTTGGGGGAAACCACTGAGGAAATAGACCAAGAAAAGAGAAGTGAGAATACAGGCAAAGGCCACCCGGAGAGGAAAGCGGTAGTCAGCTGCCTGGGGTCGCCGTACATTGTGCAGGGCGAGCTGTGTACACCTGAGAACAGAAGGATGCCGGCCTGTTCCGGGGCAGGCAGAGCTGAGAGAGAAAAAAAGGGATGAGGTGCCGAGAAGTGAATCAAGGGATAGAATAATGGCAGAAATAGCAGAGGAGGGGGGTGTGGTGGAGGAAGGAGAGGTAGACAGAATCCCAGGACAGTGAGAAGAGAAGCGTGGTGTGATTGAGCCCAAGGGGCCGAGAGGCGTGTTCATGAGGAAGTACACAGAAGTGAAGAGGTCAGTGACAGGCAGGGGTCTGTATCTTAACTACAGCAGAGGCTGAGACAGGCCCGCCTGGGCTACAGAATGAGTTCAAGGCCAGCCTGGGTGACTTAGCAAGACCTTGTCTCAAAATAAAATGGAAAGGGGCTGGCAGGATGGCTCCGTGGGTAAGGATGCTCGCCTGCAAACCTGGCCACGTGGGTTCAATCCCTGGAATCCACATAATGGAAGAGAGAACCAACTCCGATAGGCTCTCTTTTGACACTCTCGCGGGCACCTTCATACACATGTGTGCACACATGGAATATGTTTAAATAAATAAGAAAATATAGAAAGGCCATAGCTCAGGATTGAATGTCTGTCTGCCTGACATATACAAGGTCCTGGGTCCGTTCCCCAGCACTTGGTTCCCCTTCAAACAGCAAATGTAGACCGGCTGATGGTTGCACTTGGCTTTCAAAGGAAGTAAGGATGTGAGTGCAAATCCTAGAGATTGGAAGGTTGCTGGGCGGCTTGCTGTAGCCACTATAGTGTAGCCATGGTCGCCTATAGCTAACAGGACACAGAGAACGTGATACAAACAACACAGCCCACACAATGCGAGCCTCAGAATGAGGAAGGCAGAGGAGCTTTTGGTCAGGAGTTCAAAAGAGGGTGTCTTTAACAAAACCTTTCAGAGAGAACTAGATCACGTCAGAGTCAGACCCCATGCACCACCATGGCTTTCTCGTTAGCATCCCCTTAGGCAAGTTCTGTCTTAGAGCGTGCCATCTGCACAGTAAGCCATGAAATAGCAAGCCGAGCGTGTCGCTGGCTGCAGGGGGAAGCAAGAGATATGTGTGAAGAGAACTTTGAAGATTGGAAAAGCCTCGTATGATCGTGAGGTGTCACCATGTGAGAACAGGGGCCTTCTTGCTGCCCTTTGCCATTTGCCAAAGAGCCTTTTCCTGTGGGAAAAGCACCAGGCAAGCTTCCTTACAGACTTCAGGCAGTCCCTCTCTCTTCTGGAAAGTTTCATCTTCTTAGTTTCTACTCCCCAAACTACTCAAGAGGGATAAGACACATTAAACACTTAAAAAAAGAGAAAGAAAGAAAGAAAGAAAGAAAGAAAGAAAGAAAGAAAGAAAGAAAGAAAGAAAGAAAGAAAAGAACAGAAGGAAGGAAGGAAATGTTGAGGCTAAGGAGATGACTCAGACTTGCCACCCAACTGTGAGGACTTGAATTCGGATCTCCAAGTATCCACATAAAAAACCAATACAAGGCACAAGTCTGTAGCCCTGGTGATTGGGAAGGTAGAGAGAGACAGGTGAATTCCCAGGGCTTGTTAGTCAGTCAGTCTAGCCAATCAGTGAGCTCCGGGTTCAGCAAGAGACCCTGGCTCACAACTAAGGTGAAAGAGTAGGCCGGCATCACCCAACATCAACCTCTGGCCTCCACATGCACGAATATGCACAACCGTGCACACACCTGTGGCTGTATGCCTGCATGCATGCACACATATACACCACACACAAAAATAATCATATTAAAAAGAGAAGAAAGTTAAGGTAATCCTAACCATAAATGACTTTTAAAAGTACTAGAGAAGCTAAATATGATGGTTTATGCTTAGAACTCCGACGCTTGAGGGATTGAGGTAAAACAATATCAAACTGAAGGCCAACCTGGGCTAGATGATAAAATATATGAGAGAGAGAGAGAGAGAGAGAGAGAGAGAGAGAGAGAGAGAGAGAGATTTCTTCATTTCTGTATATTTAATCTTCCAAGTTATAAAGTCAGGAAAGAAACCTTTGTAAAGGCCGCTGCCTCAGATAAACTGGAATCAGAGCACGGCTGCTTTGTGGTGTTTTTCATTTCCCTCCTCCCTATTGTTTTTACTTAGCCTTTTCCTCCTAAGCCAATAGAGCAAGGATTTCCATGATGTTTGCCATGTTGTGCTTAATGTATTTTCAATTACTAAAACATAAAATGACCCTTGCTAGGTCTTTTAGACCAAAACAATGGCCCGAACCTGGGTGGGCCTCTCAGCTCAACACTTGGAAAGCAGAGGCCGGCTGATCTCTGTGAATTCAAGGCCAGCCTGCTCTGCAAAGTGAGCTCCAGGCCAATGGGGTCTACATAGTAAAACCTTGTCTCAAGACAACAAAACAAAAACAAATAAAATAACTTCAAAGTGACAGAATATATACCATTAAAAATATGCCAAGTATGAGTTTTTTAAGCCACAGGTAGCATTTGGGGTTTTGTTTGTTGGTTGGTTCATTTTTAGGTTATTTTAAAGGTTCTGTCTTATGTACATGTGTTGTCTGAATATATGAATGTGTGTCATGTGTGTGCCTGGTGGCCCCAGAAGCCAGAGAGGGCCTTAGGTTCCCTGGAACTGGAGTTGCAGATGATTGTGGGCCACTGTGCAGGTGCTGGAAACCAAATCAGGATCTTCTGCTAAAAGAGCAAGTGTTCTCAACCACAGAGCCTTCCCTCCAGCACCTAGCTTTTTAAACCATGTTCGGGGCTGTGCATGTGTCTCAGTGGAAATAGCTTGCCTGACATGTATGAGGCCCTTGAGTCAATCCTCAGTAGGGTATTTTTAAGTTAAAATTAATGTATTTTTCTATTTAAATGCACCAATTCTAGCACCTGTTGGAACACTGGAAAATCAGGCAACAGGGGGAAGGGCTTTTATTTTCCCATATGCCAGATAGGGGTAAGGGCTTTCTCTGCTCTCTAGATCACCTTAGCCAGCCCTTCTCCTGTGTATTGTCTCTTGAAACTGGGTCACTAATCCTTGAGCATTTCAGAATATGTGACCACACTTTAAAAGCAAACCAGCAAAGAACAATGCAACAGAAATTTATCTCTAAGGATAAAATGATCAAAATTAAAAATAAAATAAAATAAAGAAGGTTCCAAGTTTGTTGGCATAGACCTGCAAGGGATCCCAAGTTCAAAGTCCTCCTGTGCTACAGTGTGAATTCACGGTGTCCTGAGTAACTTGTTAAGACTTTTTCTCAAATTTAAAAGAAAAGTCAAAATGAGGGTTTAGGGATATAAGTCAATGATAGAGTTCTTATCTAGTGCATCCAAGGCCCAAGGTTTAGTTTCAGTATCAGAAAAAAAAAAGGGGGGGGGAAGAAGAGATAGAAAGAAATCTAGCACCTGTTGGAACACTAAAGAAATGAGAAAAGAAAAAGAAGCATTTCACCAACCCAGTACTTTGGGTGACCTGGCCAGCTCTTAACCAGCATTCTGCTTACCTTGGTATTGCAGAGATCAAAATAAAAGCAATTACTGTTTTGCAAAAGACCCAATGCATAATTTAAAAAAAAAAGATTTTTCTTACTTCAAAAGTAAAGGCAAGAAATGGGGACATGGCTCAGCAAGAAGGGTTGCCTAACCTACTCAAAGCCCTAGGTTGTATTCCCAGGGCTTCATAAAACTAGTCAGGTTGGAGCACACCTGCAATCCCAGCACTTGGGTGGTGGAGACAGGGAGATCAGAAGTTCAAGGGCATCCTTAACTTCATAGCAAATTTGAGGCTTAGCCTAGGCTGTGTGAGACCCTGACTCAAGGAAAAAAAGGAGGAGGGGGAGGGGGTAGAGCCAAGCCTACTGAGGATGTTCATGCCTGGACTCCTGATACTTAGAATCTAAGAGAGAAAGATCAGCATGACTTCCAGGCCAGCCTGGGCTACAAAATGAGACTCGGCAAAAAAAAAAAAACAAAAAACCAGGGTGAGGGGGTGGTCAGGAGCAATTGCTCAAAAGGTTCCAAGATGTACTTCTGACCTTTTAAGGTCGAGAAACCTTGATAACCTGTGCCTGATCCTGAATAGAAAACCATCTGGTAGACCACACTTGTCATTTAGCCTTAGCATGCTAAATCTCACTGAGGTTTATTAACACAGACGTGTTGATCATGGCTGGTCTGTGCCACAGAGCAAAACTATTCCCTAGCAGCACATTCTTTGGCTTTCGTCAATTGGTCCGTTGTCTGTGGAATTTCCTATTCTCCAGCCACTGAGGAGAAAGCAAGCTCCACCCCCCTGGATTTGGCTGTTATGAGGTTTAAAGAGGATCATTTGTTTCCATTACAACCCCTTGAAGCCCCTCTTTCCTTTCTCATTAATGAATTTCCAGTCTTTCATTAAATACAAAAAGAAAAACAAGACAACAACAACAAACAAACAAACAAAAGGATCCGGCCGAGGACACAGTTAAGTGGCTGGCGGGTATGACTGTGCTGGCTTTAGAGAAAGGGGGATGGCCATTTACTGATTGTGAGGAGAGGTTGACGTCCTTGGTTAGTATGCTAATTGTGTCTCTTTCATTTAGCATTCAGATCAGGTCTGTGCAGGCCCTCCCTAGCCACAGAGTCCAGGGATGGGCGGCTGTCTGCCCAGCAGCATAGAACATGCTTTGCATGAATTACATAAATACCCAAGCATCCAGTCTGCCCCAACCTAACACTTTCCCTCCCTCTTCCAGAGACACACAGACCCCAAGCCACATGCATGTAAGCATGCCCTGCACATGACACTTACACATGTACCCACAAACAGCACAGACACACACAGGTCTCTATGAACACTAACGGCACCCAGAGAGGTACCCTAACCATCCATAGCTGGATTTAGTCTCTATTCTTTGGAGCGCTAATAAATCTGCAGGAATGTTCTTTCTACTGCTCCAGGAAACTTGAGATATATTAAGGAACCCAAATTAAGAAGCAAGGTAAAAGTTAAAAAACCCCCATTTGTAGGAAATTAACTACCATATCCAGGATGTTTTGAAAGTCCCGTTTCCACTTGTGGGGAAGAGAACTGTATAGCTCAATTAACTGAACACCCAGAGAAAAGAAAATCCAACTGTTTTTATTCCTTGGGGGTCCCCACTCTGTCCATGTGTGTTTAGAACACTGTATAAAAAAGAGTTCACGGTTGGTTTGGGACTCACCAAGCCACAGCTGGGTGACAACAGAAGACTCCCCAAACCAGCTGCCATATGTGGGTCCAAATGGCAAAGACGATCACCTGGCACGTTTGCCGAAAGCCCCGCCAATGGAAAACTGAATCTCCCCAAACTCCTCTTCCCAGTATCCTTTTGTGATGGTGGAGACAGCTCCTGGAGACAAGCGGGAGGAGGAGCAACTCCTAGCAGAAGACACACATTGGAGTCCCTTTAAATAGGTGGAGCGATTCTGAGCCAGCAGAAAGGCTCCAATGCAAAGGAATGGATATGTTGGCTTTCACTGTTTGGGTCTGGTGTGGATTTGGTTTGGGATTTTTTTGTTTTGTTTTTTGTTTTCTCAGCATGAGGCATAGCTGTGTAAGCTGGCATGCCATGACTCTTTTTCTGATCTTGTCTTCTCGTGCCCACAACAATATTCCCAGACTCAGCTCTGGAACTCCAGCGGTTCCCATGTTCCCATCGGAGCTTCCCAAGCCATGGGTGTTTTCCCCGAACTGCAGACTTGATTTGCCTTGATTATTATTTTTTTGGCTCTGATCCAAGATGTCTTCCTGTCATCATCTCACCGTCTTTTCCAGTAATCCCTTTTTTAAACATCGCCAACAATTAGTCGATTTATCTCCATCACCGAGGACCACCACCCACCCCCACCAACATCCACATGCAGACATCCCCTCGGCTGAGCCCCCATCCCTGTCTTGTTTTGCCTTGAAGTATAAGAAATCACAGCTTCTCATTAGCTGGAGAGCACGTTTGGAACGGCTTTGTGTTTACTCACTTAGTAAGTGATGCTGGCCTTTTTAATTATCCTCCTTCCGCATGCCATTTAGAGCTGCAAGCTGTTCAAATCAAACCGAACGGGTGCGCACATCCTCGGCGAGGCGGTTGGAAAGGAATCCTGGCTTTTTTTTTTTTAACCTCACTGCTGGCTGCATCCTTCCTTGTCTGTCAGCAAGCCAAGGAATCCCCCCCACCAAAAGCTCTTACGTAGGAAGACACCAAAACCGTGAGTCACTTTTCGCTCCCAGAGCAGAAGAACCCCCCAGCATTTTGCACCTAGCAGCACACCCAAGATGATGGGGCTTTCCTCCAAACCATTGAGATCCCTAGGACCACATGTCCAGTCCTCATACCATTCTCTCTTGCGGTTGCTCCCTCTTTCTCTTCCACCCTTCTCCATCCTTGCATCCGGGAGCGGTCCTCCTCTTCTTCCTTCCTGAGATGTGACAGCCGCAGACCACAGCCAGAGCTGAGTCCCTCTCACCTTCTGTTATTTCTCCCCCTGCAGCAGCCTTTAGCGGCTACCCTCTGCAAGCTGGATCACCAAAGACACACGACTCGCTCACAATGAATAATCAATACGGATATTGATCTAGGGAAAAATGTTTGTAAATTCCTGAAAGGGAATCAGGAGCAGGGGGCAGGGAGGTTCGTGGGGGACGACGCTGCAGAGCTCAACGGCGCTAGGAAGCAGGACCGCTTTTGGATCCCCAAGTTTGGCCAGCTCCGAGGTGACGGGTACCGGAATGCGTGCGCGTGAGAGGACGGTGCTGTGTAGTCTCATTTCTCTACAGCTGCTTTCCCTGAAGAATCAGGAGCCACATGGTCGGGAGCCCCCGTCAACGCCATGTCTTGGCTGCGGGCCAGCCCTGTTTTGTTTTCATTATCACACGCTACTTTGCAATTTGCATAAATACAGGGTTATTTTTTATCGTGTCGCCCAAAAGATAGAGCCAGGGAAAAAAATAGACTCTTTGTTGTGTGCAAGAGGGGCTTGCTGCCTACTCATCGAGGCTAAGGATTTGCCTCTCGGCCAGGGCTTTGGGGCACGTAGCGAGGGCTCCAGAAGAAATGCAGGCAAAGGAGAGATAATAACACGGGAAGGGGGGTAAGAAAGGGGGGGGGCGATGTAGGATTTAATGAGAACCTCAGGAAACTCAGCTTGGTAAAAACCAAATGTTAAAGACCCGTTTTCCTCAGCAGAGAATGTTGAAGGTTTAGGCAAATAAGGCGGAGGTAGCGTCCAGTCTGTCCTTAGACACCTTGTATTCCTTCTGCTGGAAGGAACCACTGGGGGAGGGGGTAGTATAGTAAACATGCGTGTACATATGTGTGTTTTATCTTGACTCCCATGCAAAACATAGAAAGACCAAGGATAGAGCATGAGTTCCCTCTCAGCTCTGATGGTTTTCCCCAGAGCGAGAGGCTTCAAACCCGGTCTTGTTTCCTGACCTTCCTTACAGACCAAGCCCTTCTGCTCTACAAATTACACCTGTTCAGTAAAATGTGTCTTCTCCCCTTCCTCTCATCTTCAGCAAAATTGGCATTTGAGCATGAAGGCTCACTAGCAAGCCAAGGTGACTCTGTCCTGTATGTACCTATTGGCCATGGAGACATGGCTCCCACTCCCAAAGCCACATCCCAAAGCGGTGTTGGGCACTCGCGTGTTACTGGAAATCAGAGAAACATCCAAGGAGATAAGGCTCTGAGCATGTCTACAGAGGATAATCTACATTAGGTTAATTGGAATAGGAAAGCCCACCTTAACCGTGTGTGGCTCCGTTCATTTTGCCAACTCTCAGCAAGTAGCCGGTGACCACCTTCCTCCAGTGGTGTCTGACCCTTCCTTCTCTCCTCACTCTGAATTTGCAGTTTGATAATGAAAAAAGAAAAAAAAATCTTTGCGATCAGTCTGCCCTTTCTCCCATGGCCCTGTCTCCACCTGGACTGGTGACAAAGAGGATGTGTCACTTGAGATAGCCTAGCTGTCAGGAGTAAGACCCCTACATGAGGATTCAATTCCAGCACCCCTTGCTCTGAAAGGAGCTGTCCACTTTATCAGCCACCAGCAGCACCTCAGCTGCACGAGTAGCAAACACAGCTTTTTCTAATTCCCTTTCTGGCTTCTGATTAGCTCTGGCAATCCAATTAGCAGGGGCATTTATATCACACAGGCTGAGGTTCCCCTACACATGATGGCAGCTCAAACCCACTCATAAATCCCAACGATACTACATCTTCCTGTGACATGGATTAATTACAACCCCAGACCCTCCTAAGTAGGTCTTCCAGTACCATAAGAATATTCGAATTAAAGAAGGGGCCAACAGAAATGTCTTTTGTCTGCCAAGGAAGTGACCATGGTCCTCCATCTCTGCACCGGGTCATTGCTCAAGCAGATGTTGAAGAGGCCAAGTAGGCCTGGATAGTGCACTGTGGGGGATCCCGGAGTCCTCTATAATGGTGCACCCATCTGTTTGTTTGTTTGTTCATATCATGGGGTCCTTTACTGCCAAAGTTCAGAGCTCTTCCTACCTCATTTCCTACTTGGCTCTATACACCACCCAAACAGTTAAACTGGTTTAAAACCCTTCACAAAGAGCGATGTCTTTACCTTCATTGGTATTCTGCTGCAGTCGGTTACAGTCACAATATTGTGGTAACTTTGCATCTTTCTACAATTTCATTCCACATTCACCCTTGCATCCATCAAGCCCTAGCATCTTTCTGTCCATTCATCTAGCTATATTCATTTAGATATCAACTATTTATTCTGCTTCCCAGTCATCTATTCATCCATGGGCATCTCGCTATCCATTTTCTAACCATGTATTGATCTATGAATTTCTTTCTATTATCTGTCATCTACTTGTCTATCCATTTGTGTCTCTCTTAATCCATTCATCTGCATTATCCATCTATCTGTTTTTCTATCTATTCATTAATCTATTCATGTGTCTATCCATTCAATCATCTATCGTTGGCGTATTGGTGACCAATCCCTTCTTATTCTGTGCCTTTTGTTAGCTATGGTCTTAACAGGATCCCAGATTCACATCCCCAATCACTTTTAAGGTAAAACACGGCCATTTTCCAAATGAAGTCTGTACATGCTCCGTGTTCTGCTGTCCACTCTTGAGTTTTAAAGAAAGAGCTAAAGATAAATCAGTGGAATCACATGGTTTTAAGTGAGTTAGAATTACAAGGAAAATATTTCGTCCTAGATTCCTGGAGCAGTTTCCTTGCTTAACAAAATAGGCATTTCTGCTCCCCTTCCACCATGCCTTTAGGAGAAGTGGATTTTAGACAAAGTTTACAACATAAATCCCATTCACTTGGTTATAGTTACCACTGTGCATCCTTCATGCAAATGATTCAATTCAACCAGAAATAACTTGGGATTACTTTTATCATAAAGCAAAACAGGTATTAACCTTAACATGATAGTGGTGTAGTTGTATGCATTTAGATTTCTTCCTTATCTAGAGAGGATCCAAGACCATGTGTGTTTGTGTGTGTGTGCGCATGGGCGTGTGCTTGTGGCATGTGCTCATGCATGAATGTATATAATGCATGTGTCTGTTCATGTGTGTTCCTGGGGCAAACTAAGGGCCAAAAAAATGGATTTTTTTCTTAGTACTTGTATTCAAAATGTATTTAAGTCTAGGCTGAAATTTAGACGTGAGTACTTTCTCAGAACCCTAGTTTTAGCGTCAAAGAAAATAGGTTCGTGGGAAGGAGAATGAACAAGAGTCCCTTTCACTTAAGACAGAAACTCCAAGTTATTGCTCTGAATGGTGAAGGCTGAACAGTGTGACTGTGACTTCTTGGAGTTTTCAGGACATTGTTTCTCAAGTAGTAGCCCAAGTCAGAATCCTAACTAAGAAGCAGATCTCAACTCTGCCAATATTCACTGTCAATAATATTATGGTAGTGTATAGACTACATTCCCAAGTAAGAATTCACTTGGATTTTTGTTTCTGTTTTTTTTTTTCTTTTTTTCCCCTTGTTTTTATTGCGTTATTTTAAATAATATTTCTATTTTTTTTTTACTAAAACAAAATATGCTTCTGGGCCTGGGTAGTCACCAGCACTCCCCTGTCTTCACCCCAGAGTGAGCTCACCAGCATTGCCCAGAGTGATGTGTTGGCCCACCCCAACATCCACCCCATCTGTGCCCTGCTGGAGCATGGAGCAGGGGTAGGAGAATGACCCAGGGCTGCAGGATCACCACAACACAGGGCAGCAATAGGATACCCAGGGAGAATCCCAGTGAGGGTCCAGCATCAATGGTGCAGTAGAGACCAGGGGGTTTCAAATCAGATTCTTTTCGATAAACACCTGCATGTAAAAATGCATGGATCCAGGGGTTTCCTGTGGGACTCACTGCGTCACACTGCAGCTTCCATTAAGAGATTTTCCCTTTCTCTCTTTTTTATATTTTTCCTCTTAAATTTTATTTTGTTTGGTGGAGGCAGGTGGGATTGGGAAGCATGGTATAAAAGGTGCAAAGAATAAATTAAAAAAATTAAAAAAGGAAGCATGGTATTGAAGGGTTTCACATCCATGGATTCAGCCAAGTGCTGTACAAAATCATCTTCTAAACTGGTCCTGCCGAGAAGATGCAGATTCCGTTGTCATTCCCTAAGCAATGTGCCCTTTTCTGAATAGCATTGACATTGTACACAGCATTGTAAGCCATCTTGAGATGGTTTAAAATACCTAGGAAAATATTGTTGAATTGGGTGTTACAAGTCACCTAGAAAGATTAGAACATAGGAGACTATACACAGAGTACATGTAAATCACTTCACTGTTCCTTTTGACTCTCCAACATCCTTAGACTAGGGTATCCCAGAAGGTCCTGGAATTGATCTCTTAGATTCTGAAAGATGGCTATATATTGAGATGAAGACCATGAAAACCAAGACAGATCAATGAGAAACCAAAGGGACAGGAAAAGATCCAAGACATGACAGTCACTCCGCCCCCAGAAAAGCCAAGGAGACAGAAATCTTACTTAGTTCCCATTCCCTCATCACCATGGTTTCCCAGATTCTATTGTAATCTGGAGTGAGATGGTGTGTGTTCGAACCCTGGTTCTATTTGCCATGCTAAGCAGCTGGTCTCTCTGGTCATTACAATCTGGTCATTACTCTGTCTTTGATTTCTTATCTTTTAAAGAAATTTTATTTTTATTTTTAATTATGTGTATATGGGTTGGAGGTGGGTTGTGCATCTGAATGCAGACACCCATAGAGACCACAGGAGCTGGAGTTACAGATGGTTGCGAACTGCCCAGTGTGGAGGTGGAAAAGCGAACTCAGGTCTGAGCAAGAGCAGCAAGCTCTCAACTGATGAGCCACCTCTCTGGCCTCTTGATTTCTTTTAAAATCATGCAAAAAAGAAATGAACTTGAGGGTCAAAAATAGTGTGTTAATGTAGTAATAGCATCATTTATACTCAAGTTCATTCGTATACTAACACAGTTTTTAAATGTTGTGTTTTTCTGAGGGAGGAATATCTCCTATATCCCCTGATAGAGAGCTCTGGGCCCAAGAGAGTCACATAGAAGGTAGGTTCCCTGTGTGTGTGACTTTAACTTGTTACTCCAGAAGAATGTAGAAGGTAAAGACCTATTGGGAGCCAGACAGCCTATGTTCAAAGCTTGGCGCCACGACCTATTGTTGTCAGCGAATTATTGGATATGATGAATTATTGGATATGGTGGCCCACTTCTGTAATCCTGGAGCTTGGGAGGCTGAGGCAGGAGGAGTACCATGAGTTCAAGGCCAATCTAGGCAAGAGTCAAATCTTATTTCAAAACTCAAAGTCACTCAGTCTTTCCCTTTCCTCAGCTGTAACTGGAAGTAATAACAGTAACTGTTGTGGTTTGGATATGAAATAATTCCCCAAACACCCGTCTATTGATGCATTGGTCCTCAGATGATGCCCATAACTCTTGGCTCTCCTATTGACCCCCTTCAGAGATCCATCATACATTGGCATAAGGAGAGATGAGAGGAAATGGGACCCATTTGGAGGAAAGAGGCCACTCGAGGCATCACTGTGGAGAGGA
Organism: Microtus ochrogaster; assembly: GCF_000317375.1. Lineage (NCBI taxonomy): Eukaryota > Metazoa > Chordata > Mammalia > Rodentia > Cricetidae > Microtus > Microtus ochrogaster. The sequence continues at coordinate 19,314,623 of NC_022011.1, read as the reverse complement.
TCTCACCTCTGTCCCCTTCCTGTACCTCACTGTCTGCTTCCTGGCCGCCAAGAGCAGACCACGCTGTTTCTAGTCACAAAGGTCCTCCTGCCTTGCCTCGGGCTCAAAGCAATGGAGCCAGCCAATCAGAGACTGAAATTATGAATCCAGATAAATCTTTCTTCCCTTAAGCTCTCTCTGGTTATTTATCACGGTCACGAAAAGCACTGTGCAGCAGCTAAGCCCAGGAATGTTGTGGAGGTTAAACGAGATACCTCCGATCGCACCTACGTAGAGTGAGGGTGTGCTAAAATTCACTACAGTGATTGTTGTTTTTGCTTAAGCTTTGACATCTTGGCTACAAATGCCTCCTTATTTGTGTTCTACAGCTACAGCTGAATCAATTTTCACTTTAAAAAAAAATATTAGACGATCTTCTTGACATAACGAAGGGAATAAGGAGGCGGTAATTGGACTTTCCTCTCTCCTGGAAATCAGAACATTTTCTCTCAGAGAAGTGCTAAATTCCGTGCTCTCTACCTGGAGCGAGGTCTTAATTCCATATTATAAAATTCCTTTAATAAATCAGCATCACCTCTCCTGATCGGGGGTTTGATCCCTTCCGAACTTAAAACAATCCTGTGAAAAACCTTATTAAGAACCACAGGTTGAAAAGAAAATTGTCAAAACTTTCTCTCTCCTTTCCTCTCTTCACTTTATTATCTCTTCATTTTTTTTGTCATTTAACTCCAATTATGAGATGCTAAGTGCTTTTGGAAGTTCCATTGTTAATATCTTCTTACAGCACTATTAACGTAAATCAAGTTTAATAGTGTCCCAGCAACTGTAAAAGCAATCAAAAATTCAGTACTCACGAATCATTCTGTAATTTCAGCATAAAATGTTAATAGAAATAATATCTAATACCATAAAATATCAGTAAATTCAACTTTAAATATAGGTGATGAATCTCTTCACTATCCTATAGTACGTGTAGAATATTCTAGTATGAAGTCCTTAATTGGCCAAGCCATAGCTCAGTCATGCTCAGGCTGTCAGAGTCCCCTCCTTTGCTTCACCCTTGCCAGCCAATCCCAGCAGAATGAGAGCTATTAACAGGCATTTCTTCATGGCAGACACACCAAGTTAGCTGACCATGGCAGTGGGGGGCTCAAGATCAAGATGGGAAGTACAGCCAACCTGAAGAAATTCAATTTAATGCACAGGTGTCATCTGGAGCAGCAAGACCCTGGGTTGTGTACCATCAAGCAAAGGTAGCTCATCTATAGGCTCTGTCTCTGGGAAGCAGTCCCCTTCTGGGATGGACCAAGGCTGACACACCTAAAGCTTTATCAGGGCCTGCAGTGGGCACAGCTGTCACATGGGCCCATAAGACACATTTCATTCATCAATCGGTAGTTGACCAGTTTTTGAGTTACAAAATTTGATCAAAGTAGATCATTTTTTTGTTTTTAGAAAAAAAAAAAAAACCTGTTCTTCGAATGCTTCAACTTGCATTGCAGCATCCTTTTATCTCAACGGTTCTCAGCATCCTGTAGCCTGGACCACTACCATGTTGCTCATTTCTGTTTACATTCAGTTCCTTTGAAGTAAAAAGAGAGCCTAAGGCCATCCGGGTCGGCGTGGCTGTCACACGAGCGTATCTTCTTTGCTCATTCATCCTTGCCTTGTATTCAATTTGATTAGCATGAATTGTTCATTGATTCACATGAACCTCCAGAAGGGGTTGGAAGCAAACAGCTGATTCTTTAACAAGGTGTGTCTGAGCTAGGGCGGCCACAGTGCTAAGATGCTCCAAGGCAGAGATGATGAGCTGGGCTCGAACAGAGCTGCAGTAGGCAACCCTCTGTGGTGCTCCCCTGGGAAAAGAGGGTGACGGTTCAGAGAGGGAGTCAGGGAGACAGGGAGAGAGTCACTCAGCGGTGGAGCTCTTGCCTGGCAGACATGAAGTCCTGGTATCCCAGGGCCAGAAAAAGAAAGAAAGAAATGAAAGAAGCAAGGAGGAAGATGAAAGGAAGAGAGACGGAAAAAGGGAAGAGAAAGGAAGGGAATGGGAGAGAAATAAGAAGAGATGGTTTGGTTGGTGTTATGTGGGGAACCAGATGCAAGTTTGCAATGTTGGGTCAGAGCGAGAACCCAGTGCCCCGTATTCACCCTGGGCTTAGAACACACTAGGCAGATCCCATTCATTGTTAACGAGTCCTGGCCTCTAGGGCTCAGTATTCCAAAGGCTCCTAACTGATGCCTAGCTGTGGATCTGACCTCCAGGCATTCACCTGGCATCTTAAACCTGTTTCATCATCGCCTATGAGACTGTTCTGAAAAGCCGTGCCTGGCACTTCTTTTCTCCTGAATATGTCATGTTTTCCACCTTCAGCTTCCCTTCCTCCAGTGTGGGACACTTTCCCACGGTGAGGTGCAGCGTTTGGCAAAATACAAACACTCTTCGTCATTTTAACGTATGTTTGTTTATAACTGCATGTAATTAGGTCATGATCTCTTAGTTTTATGGATACTGCCTTGAAAGCCGAGGTTAGATCTGTTTAAATAAAATTATAAGTCCATCAAAGAAACCATGGTGGGTCACAATAGAGGGTTTTCCAGACCAGAACAAAATCATAACGGTGACTGGCCACTGAATGATTGAAGTTGAAGAAAAGAGCTGAAGCAGCAGTAGCGGTCTCTAAAGGTGCTGGTGGAGTGGAGCGCACGCTGCACAAGCCCGAGAACCTGAGTTTGTTTCCCCAGCACCCACATAACAGCCGGGTGTGGGGACCTGCATGTGTAATGCCAGTGCTCAGGGTGAGGAGGAGCCAGGAGGACCCAGAGTTTGCTGGCTAGCCAATCTTGCTGAGAAAGGTGAGCTTTGGGCTCAGTGAGAGAAGCTTATCTCAAAAATAAGGTGGAGATAAATAGAAAAAAAAAAGATTCCCAACGTGGACTTCTGATCTCTACGTGTCCTGCGTACATGTTCACACATACATACTTGCATATACCATATGCATATGTATTTTTTTAAGTTTCTGGGTTGGGGATGTAGCTCTGTTGGTAGCTTACTTCTTGCCTAGAGTGTAAGAGGCTTTGGGTTCAGCCCCAGAACCACATAAACTGGGTGCAATGAGACATGCCTGCATTCCTAATACTGAAGTTCAGGATCATTCTTGCCTACATTGGGAATTCGAGGCCAGCCTGAGACAGAAACTCTGTCTCTACAACAGAAAAAATAAAAATTAGAGTATTCTAAAGCTTATCCCTCTTGGGCCTTTTGGAGCAGAAGGTAGCCTATGTTCATGGGCAGCAAAAAGCCTTTCTTACTGTTGGGAGCTTCTTGTCTTTGTTTGTTTGTTTGAAATGGCCAGGCCTCCGTTTCTTCCTGTAAAGGAGATGCTTTTGAGTCATGTTTCTGCAAATCTTTTCTTCTTTCATAGGCTACACCTTAAAGATGGTGGGCACACTTTAAAGCAGCATTCGGAGAGCTGTGCCTGTCTGAGGTGACTTGACAGGGTGAGCCGAACCTCCTCTCCGTAGCTCAGCTCTTAGAAGTCCAGGATGTCAGTGCACCCAAGACAAAGAGAAATGGACCTCACTGTATGGCTAGTTTGAAAAAGAAAACTTTCCATTAATTTCCATTAATTTTAGCTGTGCACCACGTTGCTAAGTCCGCTTTTTAACCAGGCTTTATTTTTCAGAGCTGTTTGTGTTCCCAGCAAAGCTGAGCAAGCACGTGACTGAGATTTTCCGTGTGGTCCATGCCCCCATGCATGCAGAGACGCCCTTTGTCACCATCCCACACCAGACCGGTACATTTCTTACAACTGAGGAGCCTGGGTCACATCTGAGTGTCAGCTAAAGTTCACTGTGGACATCAGGCTTCACTCTTGGCATTGCAGTCTCTGCGCTTGGACGAGCGCATAACCCTGTATTCAGCGTGAGGTGAAGGATGTAAGTCTGGCTCTGGGCTCCTTCCTACCTTCAAAGTTCAGTTAGTTTTCCCACTGTTGTTTATAAAGACCGTCTTGGGGCTTGAGGAGATGGCTCTGGGGAATGAGGACCTGAGTTCAAGTCCCCAGCAGTGTGCCTGTTACCCTAGCCCTGGAGACTGAAGACAGGTGGATAGAACTCTCTAGTCAACAACCCTAGCCAGAACAATGACCCTTCAGCTCAGTGAGGTGTCCTGACTCCAAGTCACAAGATGACACCCTGCTCTGGCAGACTTCAAGACTTTCTGTAATTCTGCCGTAGTTCATGAGACTATGTGCTGTTGGTCGGGAGATAAATACACAGTTGAACAAATAGGGCCCAGAAGGGCCCACACAAATCAAGCCATGAAGTCTTTGAAAAAGAGTTTGTAGAATTATAAGAAAAAGACTTGAGTCTTCTAAAAATTTCCAGAAATATGTAAAAAATAAAGCTTATCAATATGTTATGAGTAACAGAAAAATAAAAGTTCTGTTGATAGAAGATGCATTCAATACAACAGGGTATATCCACACAATAGTGTGCCGGGACAGCCGTGTTGTGACATGATAAAGGATAGGAAGTATAATAATGTGTTATATGTGCTTTTTAAAATAGTAAGTAAATTTAAAAATGGGATAGATAAGGGTTATTGTTTTTATTTTAGAATCTATATAGATATATACCATTTAAAATAAATAAATTTAAAATGCAGCCAGGCAATGGGGGTGCACGCCTTTAATCTCAGCACTTGGGAGACAGAGACAAGTGGGTCTCTGTGAGTTCAAGACCAGCCTGGTGTACAGAGTGAGTTCCAGGACATACTCCAAAGCTACAGAGAAACCCTGTCTTGAAAAACCAAAAAACTAAAATCAATGTAGATATCTATAAAGTATATACTTCTATAGAAAATGAATAAAAATAATGTGCCAAAATTATTACTATGAATTGAAGTATTATCATTTTTTATTTTCTATTTTACACTTTTTTGAATTTTCCAAATTTTTTACAATGGTCATATATATCTTTTACAGATAGTAAAAGAAAAACTATGAATAGATAAATATATAATAGAAAGTCTAACCCAGGAGCCTCATGTATAGAACTACTTTATCCCTGAGCCACTTGGCTGTAATGCCACCCACTTCATAATTCTACGAGTATGTTTGTTCAGAATAAGTCCTGCTTCCCATTATGATCATAGCCACAGATATGAATGTCATGCGTGATTTCTTCTTAGAATTATCCCACGTGCAGTAGCAGCATTCAGAGAACCCAAGAATTATACAATAAATACAAGAATTATAGACAATATCAAAATAATTTAATCATCCTGCGTTGATTCAGAAGGAATCTCTTAGGCCCCGAATGTCCACATATTGTTTCATTTGGAACATTGGTGACCTCAGATCAGGGTAAGCGTGGAAGAAAGAGTTAACGGATGCTTCTGTTTGATGTCCAGCTCAGGTTCTCCCTGGGGACCTCCTGACCCCATTCTGCAGATGTTGGCTCATTCTCTGGGTTTAGGGCTTTCAGAACCTGCACCTCATCCTTTCCAACCCATTAGTTCCTTCTGCCTTCCCTGGTTTCTGGGTCTTCATCCTGAGCCCCCCATTCCAGTATGGACGGAGGAGGGAAACTCCTTGTCAAGCTCAGTGTTCTCTGGAAGTCAGAAAGAATGCTCTCTTTTGATGGCTCTATAGCACCGTAGTTCTGCTTCCAAGACTCTTTGTGCCCTCAGGGGTCAGCTGCTTGGTTCATTTGCCCCTGCCACAGAGATCCTCCCCAGACCTAGAGGGTGTCCCACAAAGGACCTGTCCACTAGTTCCCTGGATCACTTATGCAAACACATCCACCCCCAAACTCCATCAAAACAGGCCCAGGGTCTCTACTATCCTGCTGACCATTTTTGTGAAAATTAGAAAATACAGATTATTCCTGAAAGGTTTCAAACCCAGGAAGGAAGAAAGGAAGTGTCGTGATTTGAATGAAATGGTTCGGCATAGGCTAGTGTGTTTGAACACTCAGTCCTCAGTCAGTGACACTGTTTGGGGAGATCTGGGAGATGTGACCCTGAAGTATGTCATCAGACGTGGGCTGGGAGACTTCATTGATGACTTGAGCCACTTTCGGTTCCCTTTCTCCACTTCTTCCTTATGATTCAAAATGTGAGCGCTCAGCTTGCTCCTCCCTCGTCTATACAGGATGTCATGCCTGCTGTTTCCCCTTCATGGTGGACCCTTAGCTCTCTGAAGCTAGAAGTCCAAATTAGCTTTCGTCTATAAATTGCCATAGTGATTGGGTTCCATCACAGCAACAGAGAAGTAACAAAGAAGGGAGGGAGAGAGAGAGGGAGAGGGAGGGAGGGAGGGAGGGAGAGAAGGAGGGAAGGGACAAATAGGCTTTTCAATAAATGCAGAACCTTGGTGTGATAGACTATGGGGAATATACATTTCAACTATCACTTGCCCCTTTAACTAGATGTTTTTGGTTAGCACAGAAGCGCACAATGAACGTAGCATCACTAAATGACTCAACAATCAAAAGAATATTGCATATTATGTCTGGTTTTTTGGAGCTTAATATATGTAGTGTGTTGATAAAGGCTCCGAGAACTCCTATACACCCAGGCCTGTTCAATGTTCAACCTGTTCAACCTAGCATTTCTCTTATACTCATGGAAACCTGCTCCTTTTATTTCTCAATTTGTTCACACTTTACCTAGTTTTCCCCCAAAACATAGTTTCCTGAGGACGTTTTTTTCACTGTCTCCAGAGAATCCCTCAGTTTTTAGCACACTAGAATTTCAAACAAGACCATTCTACAGCCCGCTACCGTGGCATCCTCCGCTCATGCCATCGTAAGAGCTCCTCTTGTTCCATGATCTCTTACCAGCAACTCTCTGTCTGGTGGCAATGGGGAGCTGCAATGCCCCTCAGACAGCAGAGTGCGGGCTATGCTCTGGGTGCTCCTCAGTGCTGCCCTGCCAGCTCGGCCGACCACACACCAGGGCTTGCCTCCCTCAGTCTGTACAGCACAGACTCATCCCTGTGCCACATGCTCCACTCTCTCATCATCGGTGCTGGTCTTTGCTTCTGCTCTGTCCAACAGAAGCCCATAGAGGCTGAGCTGTGAAAAGATCAAGCCACACAGATCAAGCAGCCCCTTGTCAAAAGAGCTCACAACACCAGACCTTATGCTGTTTCTATGACCGCTGGTTACCACGAAGGGACATAGAAGCCTTATGTGTGGATGTAAATACCTATCAACAGATAATACATGAACGAGTTCTGGTATATCCATATACAAAAGAGTATTATTCAACCATAAAAAGAAACAAGGATCTGGAACATGCTACACTATGAAGGAATCTTGAAGACAATGTGTGTGCTTCTGTTTATGGGAAATATAGAGGAGATGAACACGCCCATAGGTGCAGAGAACAGAATTGTGGGTACAGGACGCAGGGCAGGAGTGTGGGGAGGAGGGATGGAGTGGTGTCTCCTTACAGAGTGGATCTTCCGTTTGGGGGGATGAGGAACTCTGGAGTTAGACAGCAAAGGTGGTGCGGTATTTTAAATGTACTCATTACCACTGTAAAGCAGCAAATGGGTGATAAATGACAGCTCTGGAAATCACAGAGATGCTTAAAAGAGTTAGTAAGTAGGGGTAATGAGATGGCTCCACAGATATAGGCACTTGCCTGCAAGCCTGAATACCTGAGCTCGATTCCTGGGGCCCACAAAGTCAAAACAGACAATCAACTCCCACAAGTTGTCCTCTGACCTTTTTTTTTTTTTTTTTTGGTTTTTTCGAGACAGGGTTTCTCTGTGGTTTTGGAGCCTGTCCTGGAACTAGCTCTGTAGACCAGGCTGGTCTCG
>NC_022011.1:19300494-19306685 GCF_000317375.1 Microtus ochrogaster | reverse complement strand
GTAGACCAGGCTGGTCTCGAACTCACAGAGATCCGCCTGCCTCTGCCTCCCGAGTGCTGGGATTAAAGGCGTGCGCCACCACCACCCGGCTCCTCTGACCTTCTTATGCAAGTCAAGTACACTCACTTAAAAATAAGCACATAATTACGTGTAAGATTTATCTAAATTTAAAAAAAAAAAAGAGTTGGTTTATCGCCACAGTCAGCCCAATATTACTCTTTATGTCCTTCTGTTCCTCATCTCCGCATCTCCAGTGCATAAATGAGCCCCTCACATCTCTACAGGGAGATCCAAGGTGGAGCACCCAAGCTGAAGTTTGCCAGGAGTTACCGTCCTGTTTAGACATGGCTGGGACAGGCTGCAGCAACATGCCGTGTTGTCTCTTAGAAGACCAACACCTTGCTGTGTCGTATGTGACGTCCTGGGGACCTGGGTCTTCAGGATGCACAGAGCCTACACGACGCCAGATAAGGGATGGGGTGGTGTCACGGCTTCATTCTCAATCTTACAACGGAGGTGGTCATCACTTTTGTCTCCTAGAAATGATGTGTGGACGATAAGAGTCATTAAGGGGCTTTCTTAAGTCCCAACTGTAAGTTTGCATTAGTGACAAAGCCACCAGTATGAGATTTGGGGCCCAAAATGTTCTGGATTCCTGTGTTATCAAGAAGGCTTCTTTTTGCCTTCTGTGAGGGTGGGATGGGGGGGGGGGCATTGTGAGGCTGTGAGAGAAACAACCTTTAATCCTTGCAAAGCCCAATAATATTATGTATATTGACTGAAACCCGTGGAGTGGGCCTGACGGGTTTTTTCATTACCAGGGTACATTGTAACCTAGCTACCTTTGAAAAGTAACCAACCTCGAGAGGCACTTGACATTTGCAAAGAATTATGGGTGTCCTCTCTGTGTCTCCTCGAGTTCCCAAATTTACAATGGTCTTAATTTAAAAGTTAAGCCGGGGGGATCAATTGCTTAGTGTAGGGCCAGGCTGCCCTTTTTAAAACAAAACAAAACAAAACAAAAAAATACCAAGCCCCCGTGGGCCAGTGTGACCTGACTTCCTCCCTGGGCTCAGGTTTTGGTGAGTCGCACACTGTCCTGTGTTTAATTTTGAAGGAAGATGTTTGTACTCCAATCCGACCGGCACGCTCCACTCCTCCAGGTGTGGCTGAGACGCACGGAGGCCGCAGCAGCTGGTAATGTGCCGGTGAAAATGAAAAAGGGACCTAAGGCGCTCCTTTAGCAAATCCCCTGGAAATGACACGGAGCCCTGAGGATCGATGCCATCGATCCAGCCGAGGCCTCCAGCCCAGCTTGGCTTCCAGCAACAGTCACAGCCCAGGAAAAACAGCAAAATGCTACTGGGCCAAAGTTTGCCCAGATCAACTGGGGGGCGGGGTGGGGGAGAAGGGCTATCCAAGTCCAGCCCGCAAAAGCTTTCTCTATTTGGGCAATGGCTGTAGGTCAACATTAGAGGAAGGATCAGGGTAAAGTCCCAAGGGGACCTCAAGTGGGCCTTGGCCTTGCGCTCCCACTTAGCTTTCCGACCTTCGTTGGTTCTGGCACCTCTGTGTCTCCTGTCGAAGCCGTGTGTGAGTCAAGGCTCGGGTATGGAAGAGGAAGGGAAGGTGGGTGACTCACTTGAACACCACAAGGCAGGTGAGGTACAGCACTTGGAAGACAGAGGCAGGGAGATCTCTGTGAGTTTGAGGTCAGCCTGAGGGGAGGGAGAGAGAGAATACTCACATACTATCTGAACCTGTGGTGGTCACATGGTCTATCTTTGTTTCCTATCAAAATCAGGCAGCAAAAATCATTCCTAAGTGAATTCAAACTGTTTTACCACAAACCGGTGCCCAGACTCCAATGATGACCAGGGAGACAATCATCAGTAGAGTTTCCTGTCTGGGGATGGACAGAATACTAACTGTTTCCACTATAATTAGTGCTCTAGAATCCCAAAAGAGGGGAGTTGATTCAGATAGAGAAGGCTGTGTGTAGATGATGACCCTCAGTAAGCTACACCCATATTAATGGGAGCCTTGAAAGACACCATAGAGATTGCATTTTCTGTGGGAGCAGCACAAAGCATAAAATAAAGGACTGGCATAATTATGTGACAGTTTAAGAAAGATAATCTAAGGAACAAGTGTATCAGTCAGCAGCTGCCACAATGATGCTGTGTAACAAATCGTCCTCAACTGTCTTAAAACAGCAGGTACTTCATTTCTTCTTGACTAGCTATAGGTGTTCTTTGGTTCTGTTGGGTAAGATCAACTGAGCTGGACTCTAGATTGTAAGATGAGTTCAAACCAACTTCATTGCTCAGGCTTCTCAAACCGGTCACTATCCAAGGTATATTTATCTATAACAGATCAGTAAGAGCATAAGAGCATGGACAAAAGAGGCAATACCTCCTGAGACTTAATCTAGAACCAGCACACACACACACACACACACGCGCACGCGCACACATGCATGCACACGCACATATAGGCACATGCACACAGAGGCACAAGCACATACAAGAACAATCATGCATCTCACACACACCACACACACCCAGAAACACGTGTGCATGTGCACACACATGCATGAGCATACACACCAAGAGACAAATGAAGTCACACAGTTAAGCCACACACCAACAAATGAGAGAGTACTCCCTGCATCGTGAGTGGGAAGACCCATAAAAATCACAAGACAAAGGCTGTTGACGTATGATCCTCAGAGGCGGAAGGCACGAGGAACTGTGAACAGTGATCCATCCTCCCGTGTCAGGCGGAGGAACAAGCTGGGGGTGGAGAAACCGCAGGCATCTCATGATATGTTGAGTACAGTCCCATGTAAAACAGAAGGAAACAATCCATTGAGGAACACACAGAACCCTTCTGAAACCGAGGAATCCAACCGAGCTGGTCTTGCTCGTCTGTTTAGAGCAGGGAGAGAACTCTAGCTGGAGCATTATTAAATGGCTGGTTGAAACAGTTAGGAATTCCTCGTTGAGTTATAGTTTTGGCAGCGGCTGTCTTACAAGCCCATCTGGTTTGAGTTGGCCAAAGTGCAGCTGTGCTCGCTGGGTGGGTGCAGCCTCCCTTTTGAGTAATGGGTCGGCGTGGAAGGGGTGGAGAAAGGATGAGGCTGTTGTCATGAAAAATGGGTAGAGAGAACACAGAGCTACTAATGGTTCTGCTCCACCACGAGGAAGTGGGCCTGTGGTTCTGGGCTGGAAGATGGATTCCTGGAAGATGACCGGGTCCCCTCGGTCTCCTGAGCTGACATATGTATTGGGCTCATACTTCCACATCTCATACTTGGGTTATGAATTGATTGTTCTGCTTTTATGGGGACTTGGATAATTAGTTTCACGTTCTTAATTTATCGCGTCAGCTAAGCTTCTTAATCCGTTATTTACGGCAAAGACTGGAGAACTAAATTGCCTCCCGCCCCCTCCACCGAAAGCATTTCAGAGCCCGTGATTGGCAATGGGTTGTTCAGTCGAGCCCGTGGCCCTGTTAAAGGAAAACTCTTTTCTCGAAGATGAGTTGGGACAGGACCCTTCGATCTCTCCTCCCTGGCTCTTGGGAACATAACATTTGACTAGAGTTGTGTTTCTCTAAACCTGTTTTAGGGGGACGGCGAAGCTGCTGGGCTGAGAAAAGGTGATTGCCCGTGTGGAGAAAGGCCCTCAAGTGTGGTTCTTTTTCCTTTCTTGGCCCCTCCCTCTCAGTATTGCCTAGGTGTTCTCATTGCTTCAGAGAATCACAGGATCCTTAGGGAAGTCCAGGAGTAGAAAGTGGAGGTAAGTGTCATAGGCCAAAGGCCAAGCCCCATGGATGAGTTACAAAAGAAGAAACACACACACACACACACACACACACACAGAGAGAGAGAGAGAGAGAGAGAGAGAGAGAGAGAGAGAGAGAGAGAGAGAGAGAGAGATTGATTTTATGCTGGTCCTCATTCATTCGTTCATGGCTGTCTTCTGCCATGCTGCCATAGGCAGCCCAGGGACCACAGTCTAGACACACCTGTATGTGACTGAACACATTTAAGCCCAAGACTGTAAGTGATAGATTCTACGTGTCTTCCTTTACATCTCGGTTAGTTAAAGGGACTCTCAGGCGTCCTGTCTAGTCCGAAAGAATGGCTGGCAGATTCCCAGAGCCCTCCTCCTTTGCACTGAGTCGTGTTCATAGCCTCATCGTAAGCCACAGGACAAACCCCTGTCCCAGTGGTAGGGTCTGGGAAGCCAGGCCTCAGGCCTTCCACTTAGCCCTGCTGCTGAGGTGGCAGGAGACCAGGGTGGATTGCATCCAGACTGGTAGCTCCAGCCGTGAGCTACAGTTGCGGCTTCCGCCCCAGCTTTGATCCTCTGCCCAAGCCCTCTAAGCTGGAGTGTTGAAGGGTTAAATACAAAACACCAGACCTCACTGGAGTGGTAACGGAGGACAAAGAGGATACTGATGGGGAGCTGGGGTCCTGCCCCTCCCTCCCCGCATCTAGGCCAAGGGGTCTCAGTGTTTACTGAATATTAAATAAATACCAATTGAATCGTCTGTTTAATGGGGTGTATCAAACATGTAATAAGATACATATCTATTAAACAGTTGTGAAATCTCAGTAAATATGTTCTTAATAATCAAGGGTGCAGATGGCTTACAGATTGGACCAAAGAACAAAAGACGAAGGAGAAGAGCCGTCTCCTGAAAGCCCAGAAGACAGATGATTCCTAGCCAGAATTTGATACATGTATCTGGGCTGAGCTAGAGAGAAAATGGGAGCCAGGCCCATAAAGGGGAGTCCGTAAACTTCAAAACTGCAAGACGAGGGGAGGCAGCCACTGAAATGAAAGACAGAGGGGCGGGTGCTCACAAAAATGCCCCCCCTCCATGTTTTAGACACACCTTCAAGTTCCAGGAACATACAGGAATCTCCCCCTCTGCAATCACTCCTTGAGCATCCCCAGACTGCCGAGACTGGCCAGGAATGAGAAAACAAAAGAGTCACATGATATGTAGGGGAGGATTATTAACTTGTTTTTCTGTCTCTTAAAAAGTGGTAATTATCATATTATATTGCAATGTGCTATTGAAGTTACCTCAGAAAACTACTGAAAACTGATCTCTTTCTCCTCCTTGTGCATCTAGGTCAAACCCAGAATCTGGTTAGGTGTGATTGTTTGCCAAATAAGGGGTGCTTCGAACTGAGGAAAAGAGAGGGAGCAAAACGTATGGGGGAGGCGGAGTCTCTGAAAGGGAACTACAGATGAGCGTGATGTTCGAGATCATCCTACCCAGCATTCCCCGGGTCGGTGGGCACAGTGAGAAAGATTGCCTCTGCCCACCACCCGGGAGTGACCCAAGGCTGGGAGCTCTCAGCTCACCTCTCAGCCCACAGTCCCATCCGAAGGGGAAAGAGTCCTCCTCTCGCGCTGTCCCACACAGACGGTCAGGGCTACGAGACTCCAGTGTCTACTGGGTCTTTCAGGTGTGCAGTCATCTCAAATAGTCAAAGTACCGTGATGGTAATAATTGGCACTGTTATTCCTTCCTGGAGACCCGGCATTGCCCTCAGTGTTGACACAGACTAGGGTATCTAGACAACACATTCTCTGTGCACAGGTTCTTCTCTTTCCCTCCAATCAAGATGCGGGGTAGGCAGGATAGAGAGAAGACTCATAGCGCTCGCTGCTGTTGCAGAGGGCAAGACTTTGGGTCCCAGCACTCATCTGGCAGCTCACAACTGTCTCCCACTCTAGTTCCAAGAGATCCAATGCCTTCTTCTGGCCTCTGAGGACAACAGGCATGCCCATGGTGCACAAACATACAAGAAAACACTCAAACATATCAAAAGTAAAATTTTTTTTTTTTAAGAAATGAAGAGAAGATGGCTGGAGGGGTAGTTCAGTAGGTAGGCGTACCTGCTGTGTGAGCATGAAGACCACAGTTCTGAGTGCAGCTCTCACATATAAACTAGGTGTAGCCATGTGTGTTCCTGCAATCACAGCACTGCTGTGGGGAAACACAGGAGGATTTCCAGGGGCTCTGGTTGTCTCGCTCCGGGTTTGGGGAGAGACCCTGTCTCAAAGGAATAATGTAGAGAGTGATTGAGCAGGTCACAGATGTCCTCCTCTGGCCTTTGTACATTCATTCTCCTGCACACAGAGAGAGAGAGAGAGAGAGAGAGA
>NC_022011.1:19299393-19300384 GCF_000317375.1 Microtus ochrogaster | reverse complement strand
AGACATATGGAAACTGAGGGATACAGAAACAAAGCCACTCACCCAAGATCTCCCAGCAGGGAGATGACATCACCGAGATCCAAAGTTGCCCTGTCTGGTTGCCAAGGGCACACATGTAACTACTATGTCAGAATTTTGCAGGAATCTGAAAATCCTGGCTCCCGTGTGTAAGCGTGTTTTTAGAGTGTGTGAGATAAACACTGGATTAAGCGCCCTGTTTTGTTTTCACTGTTTGATTTCTGCTCATCACAGTGTTGTTCTGTGTTTCGTGTATGTGGATTTTTCTTGGATTTTCTTGGATGATAACTGGGGTACTTAAACACTTAACCATTCTGTGGTGTCACTGGGACTGGACTTCAAGAAAAATACAGAAAGAATCCCAATATTAAGAAACCCCAATCACTCTTGCCCAAGATTGCTTTCAAGGCGACTTCCTGCCCTATGAAGTGGCAGGTCGAGAGCTGAGACAGTGCTTCAGTGGATAAGAGCGTGCCAGCCAGGCCTGATGCCCTGAGTAGGCTGGACCCCCAGGAATTATCTAAGAGCTGATAGGAACGGCAATACAGGTGTCTGTAATTGCAACACATAGATGCTGGGTGAAGGGAGGTAGAGACGGGAGAACAGCCTGAAGCCCATGGGCCAGCTAGCCGGGCATATGCAGCTGGTGGAGAGCAATCGGGAAGACATGATGGAAACCAGAAGGGGAGCAAGCCCTAAATCCCAAGGTTGTCCTCTGACCTACACACACACACACACACACACACAAAGAATTTTTCAAAAAAAAGAAAAAGAATAAACTTTGCGATTTTAATTTGTCCTTAAGCCAGATGGTTGTGGCACATGCCTTTAATTCCAGCACTGGCGAAGCAGAGGCAGAAGGATCTCTGTCAGTCTGGTCTACAGAGTGAATTCCAGGCTAACCAGGTAAGACCCTGTCTCAAAATAGAAGGAAGAAGAGGAAGAAGAGGAAAAGGAGGAGGAGGAGGAGGAG
>NC_022011.1:19288689-19299293 GCF_000317375.1 Microtus ochrogaster | reverse complement strand
AAGAAGAAGAAGAAGAAGAAGAAGAAGAAGAAGAAGAAGAAGAAGAAGAAGAAGAAGAAGAAGAAGAAGAAGAAGAAGAAGAAGAAGAAGGAAGGAAGGACAGTATCCTGTGAGTCATCCTCCCTTGTTATCTGTGACTTCCGAGTGCTTAGGAGACAGACTGGAGTGATGTTTTACAAGATCTTTTAGTGGACACCAAAATGAAGATGTTCTTCCCTTCATCCGTCGTGTTCTTGTGCTGCCTCAGTGGTCCCCCCACATACGAGTGGCCCTGGTGGCTCTGAAAGGGGATTAACTGTGGGGTTGGGGATGTGGCTCTTCTGAGCTGAACTTGCCTTGCTCTGTATGCTGCAGGTTCTTGGGGTTAGCAGAGAGAATGCACGTTTATTTACTGAAGGTACTTTATAAATCAATACCTTGTTTGTGAATTCAGGTCAATAGGAATAACTCTGAAACACAACCAACAACTACAGCAACCCTAAAACAGCACTTTCAACTTATTGATTTCTTTGAAAAGTATCTTTTCCTGGCCTCATTCACACACCCTTGATAAGCAACTCAATGCAATCAAAAACTGTAATGGATTTTTTTAACCCTCAAATATGTATTTATATCTTCTTTTTTCCCGCATGTCTTTGAAGGGTAGCCAGGTGGCTTCACTGGACTAAATACGGTTGTAGGGAAGACGAGGAAATGAAGGCTGAATCTATCCCCTGCCCTTTCCCTGTCTGTGTAGAGAACAAGCAACCAGACCAACAGCTATTTCCATTTAATCGTATCCCATC
This sequence comes from Microtus ochrogaster, assembly GCF_000317375.1. Lineage (NCBI taxonomy): Eukaryota > Metazoa > Chordata > Mammalia > Rodentia > Cricetidae > Microtus > Microtus ochrogaster. Next base: position 19,298,508 of record NC_022011.1, on the reverse strand, counting down.
CTTTGGTGATTTTAGATACTTATCTAATTTCGCTGGAATGTGTGTTTCTTTCCATGCAGCGTCTACTGAATACCTTAACTGGCCACAGCCTCCACCTATGCACTTCTCCATGCATGCAGCCAGGTGGAACATTCTCTATCTGAGATGTCCAGAGACTCTGGTACTCGTGAACACCCAAGCTATTTACACATGGGTGTGTGCTTATTTCTTGCAGAGAGGAGAGCATGCATGATTCCAGGGGGGGAGCCAGGACCCTGAAAAGCCGTCCCTTATTTCTTTAACCTGTACTCGGAGGACCCCGGGTTTTCCTGTAGCTTCTGGGTCAAAGAAATTTGCATATTCATATAAAGAGATTTTTGCCCAATTTTCTCTCAGAAGTAGTTTTCTGAAGGTTATGTGATACTGTACACACACATATACACACATATTATACACATATATATGCACACATATATACACACATGTCTGTGTATGGTAAAAAGACAGACTAGATAAGCAACTCTCCTCTGTTAAGTTTGATGTTTAAAGGTTTCTACAACAGTGTTTCAACTTGTGCCCAGCCAAACTCATGTTGGAATAATATTCCCAGTGCAAACATGCTGCAAGGTGAAGCCCAATGGGAATGTTTACCATGAAGACACAGAAAGGGATTGTCTAAACAGCAGACACTGCTCCGCAGAGGCGTGCTTCCCTGGCACTTGTGAGGCCCTGTTCAGTCACAAGTCCCACCAACATGGAAGTGGGTTCAAGGGAATGGGTTTGCAGCTCTCTTCTGTGTTTCTCCCTCCCTTGCAGAAGATGCAGTATTAGCAAAGGCATCCCCTTACAGACAGAGACTAGACCCTCTGCCATCTTGATCTCAGAATCTCAGTCTTCAGAACAGTGTAAACTTCCTCTTGCCTTTAACTCACCCAGTCTGTAGTACAAATCCACAGTACAGATGGAACTAAGGCAATGCTCACTCGTCCTGCTAAATTATTTTGTGTTGGTGAATATTATTTTCATTGAAATTTGTTACTTATATTAATGTGATTACTTTTATGTTTTATTGGCATACAGTAATTATATATAATAATGGGTTTCATTCTGTAATGAGAGCCTTAGGGGTCCGGCCCCAAGACTCTCTTCAGGGTTCAGATTGACTGCTATAGCAAGTGAAAGGCACGTTTTGTATCTGAGGGCAAATGCGTTCTCTCACACTGTGCTGTTCCAAACAAGTCTCTTTATTTTTTTGCTCCTGTTCTAATTCTCCTGTCCTACTTCTAATTCCTCCTGGCTTCTTCTCCTCCAGCCTAAAAACTCTTCTCTTTACAGGAGCCTTGAAGCAATAAAAAAAAAATCACAAGCATTACCTCTCATTGGTCAAAAGCACATCCCTAGGCTAAGCCATAGGGAGCTGAGCCATTGCCAAGGCAACACAGGGTTCCAAGGTTACAGGAGTAAGACTGTGACCAGATCAGGGGTGGGAGAGGGGCAACAGTGCCCAATGAGAAACTATGAGACATAGGTTTAATGTGGGCAGACGTAACAAGCGAAGAATTGGCATGCTTTTCTTAGGGTGCTCTGTGCAGTAACCTTGGTTGGACATTATGATTCTGACCTTGTGTATAGCTGTAAAGTTTGAAACGTATGATCTATTTACAAAAAGCCTTTAGTCTAGTTTGAATTGGCTCTGCGGTAAAAATGGACTAATTGTGTGCAGTAGTCTTATCAAATGGAACAAAGTAGGCTTTGAAGTGTCTATAGTCCTCATGGGACAAATAGATCTAGTTATGGAGCTTGTTTTAATGCATATTCTGTATATCAAAATTATATAGCTAAATGAAAAGTTATCTTCCTGACCACCCACAGATATATGTGCCTATAAGACTGGGATGTAATCATGAGATCACACACACACACACACATATATCATGAGATTACACATGACAATGTAGATATTGGGGATACACCAAGCTGCTTTAGCAAAAGTGAGCAACAGTTTCCAGGGTCGAGGGGTCCTGCAGGCCTTGTCTAGACAGGGTTAACCTCCATCAGAGCCACTCCTCTGGATATCTCCTCACTGACATCTGAATTATCAATTCTCATATACTGTATATTTCCATGGCCTCTGACAATTATAATTTTTTCATATGGGTGCATAACATATCTCAATCATATTTATCACCATTCCCCTCTTTCGCCCACCCCACCCCACCCCTGACATTAATCTCCTTCCTCTTCCCCAACTCATCCCTCTTGTATGTCTTTTTTTTCTATGGACCAATGAACTTTGTTTAGGGTCTTTTACATAAGCATGTGTGGAAGTTTTTTAATAGAACAATGTACCTATACCAATGAAGAAAATGTCTCTCCTGGCATCTTGAAATTTACGGGCAAATGGATGGAACTAGAAAACATCATATTGAGTGAGGTAACCCAGACCCAAAAAGACAAATATAATATATATTCACACATAAGTAACTTTTAGACATAAAGCAAATAAAAACCAGCCTACAATTCACAATCTCAAAGAACATAGATAACAATGAGGACCCTAAAAGAGACATACATGAATCTAAGCTACATGGGAAACAGAAAAAGATAAGATCTACTGAGTAAATTGGGAACATGGGGACCATGGGAGAGGGCAGAAGGGAAAGGGAGGGGAGTGGAGAAAAATATATAGCTCAATAAAAACAAAAAAATTAAAACAATACCATGTAACACAGCAAAATTAGCAAGATTCTGGTTATAGTTCAGTAGCTGTGTATGTAGCTTCCCATAACCCATCATTAATATCAATTGTAATTGGTAGACAATTACTTATTTGCAAATTTCATTACCTTAGATATGGAAACTTATATAAATCAACATAATTTGGGGAAAAAAAAAGAAAATGTCTCTCCTCCCCCATAAACTGTTATCAGTATATAAATTTTCAGGAGGTATGGTCTCCATGAGCCTCTCTCCCTTCCATAATAGGGTATTGGCAGGACCAGTCTTGGGGCATTCCTGTGTAGCTGATCACAATTGACATGAGTTCAAAAATACAATAACCGTATCATATCTTGAAGTCAGTATTCCATACCATGTTCCCTCCCTTCTTCCGGCTCTTGAATTCTTTCTGTTCCGTCATTATGATGGTCCCTGATCCATGAAGGGGTAATATAAGATGTCCCTTTGTGGCTGAACATTCAACAGTCACCAAGTCTCTGTATATTGGCCAATTAAGAGTCTCAGTATTTACTGATAACTGCTAGGAAAAGAAACTGCTCTGACTGAAGCTACGTGAATGTAGTGGTCTAGAAGGTAATTTGACAGGCTCTCATGTCCATTTAACAAAACAGTAGTAGCTAGCCTCACCACAGATATTTGATCACATCTACAGTACCAGATGTGAATTCCCTCTGGGAAGCAGGTATCCAATTGGATTTTTAAAAGTAGTTGGTTACTCCTATAACAGGCTTGCCACTATTGCACCAGTAGGCTCATCTTGTTTGGTCACTCCATCTTCTTTTACACTTGGTCAACAGCTGAGTAAGACTACTGATGACAATTCTTCCCCAGTGCACACTGTGAGGACTAGCCTGCAGAGAATAGGCTCCCAGCTCATTTCCCCCTGGGTTGGTTCCTGCAACCAGAATGCAGGGTATGTGTCCAGCAATAGGATCTTAACAACCAGTTCTAAGCAACTGGCTGTTTTAAAAGGAGCATGCATGCGTGTTTCCGTTTTAGTACTAATATAGCAGTCTATACAATCCCAACAGCAAGAGCTCCTTGTCACCTTCATAACTCTCTAGAGTATAAATAGGGACTGATTTGAGAAATCAAATAATTTTATAAATAGGGAAGAGATTTGAGACTCGTTCCTCTTTCAGTCTCTTTCTGAGCAATAGTAGCAATTAGAAATAGAAAATAAAAATAGACAGGGTGACAATTCTTTAACAAGAATAAAATCACCAGTGTTTGGCTGTCACTCACTTTCAACAGAACTGGTCATTCCATTGGTCGAACCCAATAGAAATACAATTTCAGTCCTCTGTGTGGGTTACTGTTTGGGAATGTCACAGGTGTCTGGGTAAAAGAATTTTACCATGTTTCTAACCCGGATTCTTTTTGGAAAATAACATTTTCTTCTTAAATGTTTGTTCATTATTTCTACTTATAAAAATAAAATAATACATCATTTAAAGAAAATACAAAAAAAACACTGGTAATCTGACCATATAGAAACAGTCACTTATTTTTCCCACTGAGAAGAAATAATAAAATTTATTTTGAAACAAAACTTGTATGTATATATAATTTTCCCTTATTAAAGACAAAGCATATTTGCATGCTAATGAGATAGGTATGCTTATATTCACACAGAGAATTATATTGTGGCTAAATATTTGATGCTCCAAGACATAGAGAATCTTCAACATTTTCAGAATTGATTGATACTTGATTTTATGCTTGTCAGTGCTGAGAACACCACTTCAAGTAAATACATAGTACAAAATAGTGAAAATGTGTTTAGGGCCCTTTCAAAAATTGTTGGAAATCTTCCCTACTCCTAGATTGAATCTAGCTAATTTTTTCTTTTCTATGGTTTAAGAATTTCACACATGCCCATAGTGGTTTGTATCAAATCCCTCCACTTCCTCCCCTCTGACTTCTTCTATCACTGACTTCTGACTGCGTTTCCTTCCTGCATCGTGTGTCCCACTTTTAAAGCACCTCGTGAGTCTGTTCAGTTCTGCCCCTTGTACAAGGCTTTACATGTGTATTGTAAATGTGTATGTGGGGCACAGGATATGCATGTGTTATCTGCCTGGATGCCTGTGCGCCACTGATGTATCTGGTGTCCTCAGAGACCAAATGCCCTGGGAGTGAAGTTACAGTCCATTGTGAGCGGCTATGTGGGTGCTCGGTATCAAACCTGGGTCCCCGAGGAGAGCAAGAAACGCTCTTAAATGCTCCATCCACATTGTATATGATTCTTCAGAATTTATCCCTTTAACTCAGCTTTCTGGGTGCATTTACCTGGCTAAGACCTTTATTTTTTTAATCTTGAATCCTATTTTTGTCACTAGGCACTGTCTTGTAAATGTTTTTCACTTTATTTAAATCACCTTGTTAAACTCATGAAAATATTTATTTAGACTATAAAACCAGCTTGTTCGTTTTCTTAAGCCCTTAGGTGTAGATGACGGTGGAGAGTTAAATCACTGTTGATGTCACCCAGCTAAAACAAAGCCCTGGTGATCACAGTGTGAAGTTCTCTGTCAACACAGACTGATTGGCATGCTCGGTAAATTGTTAGAAACGTCTTTGGGCAAACACACATCTCTTTTCTCATCTGGAGGCTTTTCACTTTATTTCTTAAAAGTAGAATTGCCCAGTTAGCCTTCACAGGCTGCTAGCAGGCGTATATAATGGCAATGATGATAAAACCAGGAAATAGTGGAGAGAATGTTCTGGAAAGTTTCGTTGTTCTGTAGGGTTTGTTCCTCCACCTTGAATTACTAAGACAAAGGGAGCAGACATACATTTATATCTTTTATTTCCAAATTAGTTTCCAAAATATCCCAATTTGCATTCCCACCTGCCTTGTTGGGGCTATTTCACACTTTCATGTTGGGATTAGGGTTTCCCATCTTTACCTCTTTTTTAGGTTTCTAGATGAACTTAACAGACAGAATGTTTCCCTGTGTCAATTTGCATGACTTATCTTCCTGATGTAGGCATTGTTTTCCCAATTATCTCTTGCTGCTCTCTAGTTTTGCCCCTCTGGTGAGTCATTTTTGAGTTAAAGATGGCTGACTTCAAGATGGCTCACTTACATTGGCCTCAGACCTCAATTCCTAGTCTGGAGCTATGAAACAAGTTAGCCAACTGGCTTACGAGACTGAACTAATAATGCCTTTGGCTTCCTTATTACTTATTGCTGACAAATGAATTAGCAAGACACTCTGAGAAATTTCTGGCCAGAAATGCAAAATGTTGAAACCACAAGAAGGGTTCTCATTATAGCTTACGCTAGTAAATACCCTTCTGCCGTCTAAATTTGTGCCCTGTAATTTAAAAGGAACATGAATAACTTATACTTTTAAAAAACAGCAACAGAAGAATAAAGTTAAAATTTGATTTATTTTCTTAGTTAAGGAAGCCTTAAGCTTGTGAATCATGATGGCTGAGCCGTTAGCCTATGAGTCTTTCTGACTTTCCCCTTGTATCTGAGTTTCTTCGTACAGAAACCTTCAAATAATTGGGGTGCTAAACTTTGCAACAACAACAAAAAAAACTGTATCTTTGTCCTTTTTTATAGTTATATGCAAATAGGTTGTGTTTGACTGTCGTACTTCCTAAGTGATCCAGTAGGCTCCGGGTGTCTTTCCTTAGGATCCATGGGAATCATTTTAGGAACACCAAAACCCAAGATGCTCAAGTCTCTTCCGCAAAGTGGTATCCCATTTGCATAGAACATACCCACATCCTGGTGCATGCTCTAAATCATCTCTAGCTTACTCACAGTACTTAATGCAATCAAAGGCTAAGTGAGAAGCTGGTGTACTGTGTGTTTTAAGGAACAATAATAAGAACAGAATCTGTACATATTCGTCATACAGATACAATGAGGGGTGTGTGTGTGTGTGTGTGTGTGTGTGCGCGCGCGCTTTCCTGAGGCAACAGATGTGACCCTGGTGAGCACAGAGGGTTAACTAGCCACATGGAGATAGCAAACACAGTCAGGAGAAGGGAGAGCAGAAAGAACTATGGTATATTAAGAGAAAGCAATGCTAATGACAAAGGAGAGGCCTATGGTTGGCAATAAGAAAACCCTCAAGATGTCACAGATGATGTAACCATGCTCTGGCCTAGAAGCGAAAGGAAGAATGAACTCTGGGCTTCCCTGGGGAAAGCAAGAGATCAAAATTGAAAGGGAAACACCCTGACATAAACGTCTAAAAAACAGCAGACTCCCTGTTTTCCTGTGTTCTGCTGACCAGATCGCTTCATTAACCATCTCCCAAGCTCTCCAATGTCAATAGTGGTTCATAATGATGACCCGGGGGCACAGCAAGATCTTGAAGTGCCCTCTGACTCATCAAAGAAATATTAAATTAAATGTATTTTGCAGAGGTCTAATTCTTTTAAAATTGGTGATCCATGTGTGGTGTATATGATAATTCCCTATTAATTCAATATTTGATTCAACCAGAACAATATTTGAGTAATCCATTTTCCAACAAGAGTGAAGAGTTGGTGCTCGTTTTAAAAATGTTGAGTGCGCCTCCGTCGCACATCTGTTCTGAGACACATACAGCGCTGAAGGATTTACATAAGCGCGGCCCGATGCCTGCTCTTTTCTTGCTCTGTGATGAAAGTTCATTTTTTAAAGCCTTACATTGCCATTGGGCCGAATCCATTTGCCAGCTCTTTAAGAACTTCAGCCAAATTGTAAATTGTAGAACTGCCGGCGTCATTTGCATACATAATCACCTTAGAGTGATGGAACAACGAGACGCATCATTTATGGGAAGGAGGAACAATAGCAGACAGCTTCCAATCCTTGGGACACTCGGAGTAATTTATTACATGGCTGATGTTTTCTTTCTAATCTCTACGAAATGATCTCTTCTCAAATGATACACAGGCGGGGCTGCCCTCCCTTGTGTATTATCTTTACTGCTTTTCAAATCTTGAATTCAGAGCCACTGTGATCACCCATGTCTTTCTCTCCTTCTCTCCCTCTCTCTCTCTCCCTCTCTCTTCCCCTCTTTCTCTCTCTCTCTCTTTCACACTCACACACACACACACACACAGACTTCCTCTCTCTCACACACTGTCATATACACACTCTCTCAAACACACACACACACATACTCACAGTCTCACACTCTCATTCACATATACACTCTCATACACACACACACTCTCTCTCTCATTCACATTCACACTCTCTCTCTCTCAGACACACACTGTCTCACACACACATACACACTCTCACACATACACACTCGCAGACTTATAAACACACACACACACACACACACACACACACACACACACAGAGACATGGTAATTTCAGTCCAAATAACATCCCAAGAGTTCAATGAAACATCCTCTCAGCACAGTGGCCCTGTATTGAATTAATTTAATCTCTGCATCTAGTTATCGAGTATTGTTCTCTGGACATTGACAATGTGCCGATCGCTCACGTCCTATTTCTAATCAATCTCGCAGATAATTTGCCAGCCAACTAAATGGTTTTACTAGCCTGTCACCCTCCTCTACCTGACAGGGAGCAAAGTAAATACAATCAGCCCTGCTTTACACCCTCAGAAATTTATGATGACCCCAGGCAAGGAGCTTTCTGCAAGACTAATTTATGTATAGTGGCATCTGTCACTGTGGCACTTGGACACGTCCTGGGCTGTTTTATTAGTTATTCCTGGTAACAGCCCTGTGAGATCACAAAGTAGGGTCAGCTAGACCCTTCTCCCAAGGCTTCTTAAATTACATTATACATGTGCATCCAGGGTTCATCCCTCAAGTCAAGAATATGTTCTAGTAGACCATAGATCAAAGTCACCTTGCATATAAGGACTGGAATCTATGCCAGGCACAAAGACGTTATTACACGTCTTTATTTCTTCCTCCGTCTTTATTTCTTCCTCCGTGATAAACAGCAGTTCAGGGAGGAAATCACTCCGCTGAAGTCATAAAACAATTAAGTATAGTAACATTGTCACCCTTGGAGTTAATGGTTAACCCCAACTCACAGAAACCTGGATTCCAGTCTTGACGCAGCTGCTTACTAATCCTTTGGCTTTGCTAAGTTACTTTAGTTGCCTACATTTTGGTCAATACTGTCAACATCTTTCCTCTTTCGTTCTTTCTTTTTTTATTGTGTTTCTCAGGCTGGCCTTGAGCTCATGGTGATCCTGCCTCAGTCCCTAGGGTGCTGGGATTACAAGCATGTGGCCCCATACCAGCCTCTCAAGGCCTTTAAATGAAGAAAGCACAGGGCTGGGAAAGTGGTTTAGTTGGTGGAGTCCCTGCTATGCAAGCCTGAGGACCTACGTTTGAACCCCAAGCACCCGCGTGAAAGGCATGGTGGCACACACCTGTAATTCCGGCACTGCCAGGGACTGAGAGGCATGGACCCCTGTGGTCTAAATATCTTTGACCCTTACCAGCCCATTGCCCTAGCAGAATCAGTGATGGTCAGAGACCTTGAAGAGGAATAGGGGGATAAGGGAAGCCACCTGGAGTTGATGTTTGACCTCTATATAAACACAAATGTGTGGAGAGAGAGAGAGAGAGAGAGAGAGAGAGAGAGAGAGAGAGAGAGAGAGAGAGAGAATATGTACTTTAAACTCCCAGGGTTATTGTGGAGAACAGAAGAGTAATAGTTCCTCATGTAATTGTTTCACAGCCTAGGCTGTCTGCCTTTCTCTGTGAGTAGTCTGTGCTGTAGCCTGCAAGGTGAGGGATAGCTGCTGTTAGCAGGCTACCAGACTGTAGAGAAAACTAGCCTAGCCATCCATCTTCCCTGTCTAAACATCTGATGTTCTTACTAAAACACCTTCCAGTCCAGACGGGATGCTTTCTGTTACAAAATCACAGATTAATGAAATTTTAAACCTTATTTTATTATTATTTTTTTTTGCTTCAAAGTCTCCAGTGTGGGCCTTCAATGGAAGAATGGATGAAGAAAGTATGGAATATATACATATTAGAGTATTACTCACCAGTAAAAAACAAGGAATTCTTGAAGTTTGCGTACAAATGGATGGAAATAGAAAACACTATCCTGAGTGAGGTAAGCCAGACCCAAAAAGAGGA
>NC_022011.1:19287304-19288049 GCF_000317375.1 Microtus ochrogaster | reverse complement strand
AATAAATAAATAAATAAATAAATAAAACAAAGTCTCCAGTGTGGGCAGAGAGCAATTGAAAAAGTTCTCTGCCAATGGTCAGAACAACTTCGTAGCAATTCCGCTTCCATGCAGAAGCCAGAAGCACCAGGTGCAGCTTTCTCTCCTGAGTTATAGGTGCCTGATTGTCCCCACCAGAGAAGCCACCTCAGGCTTCCCGTACATTAGGAAATGGCATTTTGATATACGTAAGTGACCTTTTTAGAACAGCCTGCCTCCTGTAGTAGGTGTTCCGTGCGTGTCAACAGCATTACTGTTATGAGCTTCCCCTGTGGTCATCGCCCCTGTCTAAGTTAGGGTTCTGTTGCTGTGAAGAGACACCATGACCACGGCAACTCATAAAGGAGCATTTTATCAGGGCTGGCTTAGAGTCCTGAGGTTTAGTCCATTATTGTCATCACAGGAAGCATGGCAGTGTGCAGGCAGACATGGTGCTGGAGAGGTAGCCGAGAGTACTGCTACTGGAGCCACATACAGGCAGCAGGAGACTGAGACACAGAAGGCCTGTTAAGCTCCTGAGACCTCAAAGCCCGCCCCCAGCCACCTACTTCCTCCAACAAAGCCACACCTACCCCATTCAGGCCACACCTCCCAATAGCACCACTTCCTATGAGCTGATGGAGTCATTTTCACTCAAACCACCACAGCACCTCAACAGTTAGTCTCCATGACTCAGATGAGTTTTTGCTTCGTTTTATTTTTTTTT
>NC_022011.1:19269311-19287093 GCF_000317375.1 Microtus ochrogaster | reverse complement strand
AACTGCCTAGGCTCCCACAAAGCCAGTACGTGCAGTAGGATCAGAAACCCATTGCCATTGTTCTTAAGTTCTCAGTAGTCCTCATTGTCCGCTATAAATTTTGTGTTATATTTGTTTATTATGGGATTTCTGCCTGTACTCTACCGTGTGCCTGTGAAGGGCAGAGGAAGTTGCTTCTCACCTTCTACCATGCAGGGCCCGGGTAGTGAAGTCAAATTATCAAACCTTGCAGCAACTACCTCTACCCCCTGATCCATCTTGCCAGCCCAGATCAGTTGGGTTTTAATAGCCAAAACTAACAAAGTTCTCCTGTAAGCTCGAGATGATTTAACGGCTGTGGTAGTTTGAAAGAAAATGGCCCTCAAAGGAAGTGGCACTATTAGGAGGTGTGGCCTTGTTGAAGGATGTGACCTTGTTGGAGGAAGTTTGTCACTGTGAGGGTGGGCTTTGAGGTCTCTTTTGTTCAAGCGTTGCTCAATGGGAGTCTCAGTCCACTTCTTACTGCGTCCATATCAACATGCAGCATCTCCCTCTCCAGCACCATGTTTGCATATTTGCCTACATGCGGCATGTCTCACCACCATGGTAATGGACTAAACCTCTGAACTCTGAACAAGCCACCACGATTAAATGGTGTCTTTGTAAGAGTTGCCGTGGTCATGGTGTCTCCTCGCAGCCATAGAAACCCTAAGACAACTGGCTTTCCCATTTTTCTGGTTTCATAGCGCCATATAAATTCCGTCAGTGTTTATGACACAGAAACCAGTAGACCATGTACACGAGACAGATTTAAAAGCTTGAAGATTTAAAAACACAAAACTTTGAATCTTGACCTCATGGAGCTTACCTGCTGCTGAAAGAGAGAGGGGGGCTATGCTATCATGCAAATCTAGTAGTGAGATTTTATTTAGATCATGTATATATGCAGAATTCAAAAGGACTGACTGAATGGGCCACGGGACATCCTAGAGGACACACGTGAATACAGAGTCGCCCTTCCTCATAGCAATCTGTATCTCCACTTGTCGGGTGAGCCCCAGGTACCATGCAGTAAAAATGCAAAGCTAGCTTTTGCTCAGTCTCAGTCTGCAAGGGCAGGTGTCCCAGGCACATGGAAGGGCAATCCGTGGAGATCTGTGGTGCTGGACAGTGTGTTGGGAGCCAAGGACTCCAAGAGGATCTTCTAACAGTGGAAGCAGAGGCCAGGGAAAGCTTGCAGAAGGAGAGGATGGGGAAAATAGGAGAGATTGAGAGCTATGTGTGTCACAGAGGCAAAATTGAAGTGGGTAGCTTGAGCTTGGTGGCACCCCAGATTCTTCAGAGCATGCTGGAGGGCTGGCGATGAAAGCACAGGAAGGATGGTTGGGGTGTACAGTACTTTGATGAGGCGAACACAGGTGGTCGTTCCAGACGGAAGAAACAGCGTCATCAAAGACACAGAAAGGTACAAAGCGCACAGCACGAAAGTGAACCAACAGCCTAAAGTGACGCGGGCAGAGGGGAGCCGAATGAGATCTGCAAAGGTAGAGGGGGTAAAGTCCACCTTCCTGCTGTGGAATTCCTGTCTGGGTCCCTCCATGCCATCTGGCTGGCCCAGTTCTCAGAGTGACAATGCAGTCATTCTAACTCCAGCTGCCCACACCATCTCCCCCATCATAGTGATGGTTTTACAACTTTGATTTTGACTCTGGGCCAAACTGGCCATATGGCTGGGCTGTCTCGGGAAGAAAAAGTCTTGGAGCCTTTTGCACTGGGCCATGTCCAAGCTCTCCTCTGTGTCAGATCTCTCTGCCATGCGGCTTTTGGCTTCATGATTTGACCAGCAGCTAGCATCAGGAAAAGATGGTTGAGAAATAAACACCTAAGAGATAGTTGCTTCAAAAGAGGAATGCCTTCTTTTAGTAGTGCTTATTCTAGAAGATTCTAAAGGCTAAAAACTCCCAGGTCCAGCCCAGGTTTGGAATGCATCGATGAATCTTAACAAGGTACATATTCTTCTTACTCAGCTTCTGAGGGGAGAAATGTTGGTTGGCTTCAGGAGCTGTAGAGTGATTAAAATCAGCTTAGATCTTTGCACTTAAATGCCTTTTTTATTTTTTGGTAGAGGGTGCTTCTGTGAGTCATAGAGAATAAAGATCTTCCTGTTGATTTATGTTCTTGGTGTTTTCTGGGAATTTTGTCAGTCTTCAGAAAGAACAGTCATCATTTTCAGATTGTATTAAGCTCCTTAGAAATATTAGCAAGCAGTAAATGCCATTCATTTTTTAATATATAGTAGCCATTAATAATAGATGACCATAGTTCCTTCTTGTAAGTTTAATCAAATAAGTTCATACTGGCCACCCAGCTCTCTGTTTGGTCTGGTAGATGCCTGTTCTTAAGCAGATTTTTGTATCTTTCAATATTACCCGAAATAAAGCAAAGATGGGAGATTTTTTGTTTTTATTTATTTTTCAAGAATCTCATACTATATATTGGTCATATTTTTTTTTTACTTTACTCCTTCCCTACCTCCCTACCCATTTAATTTCTTATTATTTCTTTCTCTCTTGGAAAACAAAAACAAAAACAAACCAAAATAAGGCAGGCACACACACACACCAATTTGTATTGGTCAACTACTCCTGAGCATAAGGCCTACCACAGAGTGTGGGTGATATAACCACTCCATTGAAGAAAACTGATTTTCCCTCTCGCAGAAGCTATTATTTTCAAATAACTTCTTAGCTAGGGATGGTAGGGGTGGGACTTTGTGTCTCCCTCCCCTTTCCATGCTGGGATTCTGCCTGGCTTGGCCTTGTACAGGTCTTGTATGGGCTGCTCTTGTTTCTGTGAGTTCGTGTGTGCATCAGCCCTGATGTATCTGGAACATGTTCTTTTCTTGAAATTATCCTCCGACAGTTATGATCTTTCCACTCACTCTTCAACACAGAAAAATCCCTGAGCGTTGGGAGGGATATGATAAAGACATTCCATTCAAAACTGAGTGATCCAAACTGTGCAATGTTGGTGCATGCCTTTAATCCCAGCCCTCGGGAGGCAGAGGCAGGTGGACCTCTGTGAGGTCGAGGTCAGCCTCGTCTACAAAGCAAGATTCAGGACAGCCAGAGCTACACAGGGAAACCCTGTCATAATGAAAGAAAAAAAAATACTGAGTGCTCCAAAGTCTCTCGCTATCTGTCCTTTAGCTACTTTTGAGTGTCTATGTTAATTACCATAGATTCTCCCTCCAGCAAAAAAATAGGCTAATGTGGAAAAAAAAATAGGCTATTGTCAGTGCTATTGGTTAACTTCGACAACCTTGCACAACAAGACCTTATTGCTGAAGATATCACATACTTAAATCACAGAACATAGAGAAATTGGATTGTATTCAAATGGAAGCTAGCTATGACTAGCATTCACAGCACTAGAAGATGCTATGCACATTACCAAAGGAGAAAGGTTATCATCAATCTCACCCAGCTATACACCTGAGATCTACAATAGAGACCTTCTTGCAAGATATACTGGCACAATAGTGGCACAAATGTTATGGGAGTAACCAACCACTTTTTTAAAAATGGATTTAGGGCTCACTCTGAGATGGGACCCACACTTGACACTGTTAATAAGGCCAAGAACCTGAGACTAGATAGAACACAGGTCTAGGAGAAAACCTACTACAATTATTCCACTAAATGAGCATAGCAATAAAGCAACTCCTAAAGACATATTGCTATACTCATAGATCAGTATCTCACTCCACCCTCATCAGAGAAACATCTTAGAACAGATGTTGAGGATATTTTAAAGTATCTCCTCCTTGCTTTTGCAGAAGTTGTTCCTATACCATGGAAATTGCAAGGTCAAGTCTAAGATTTTTTAGCTCCGTTTTTTCCTCCAGAACAAAATCATTAATTTCCCCTTAATTCCATGAACCTGCCTAAATGTTCTGGACTTATCTCAGAGCAAAAGGAAATTAATTTGAAGCATGCAGATTGCTACTGAACACAATTCTCCTCATTTCTCAGTGTCCATTGATTGAGACTAACTAGAAGAGAAATCGTATTAGCTTGAGTAAAATTGAGATTGTATTCAGTCATAGGCTAAAATACCTGTGGCAGGTAGAGTCAACGGCTCTAACAGTATTACCTGACTCGTCACATCCTCCCCACACCCACTTTGTATGTTTTCCTCATATATTTGCTTCACTCTAGGTGGTGATTTGCATGAAAATGGCCCCTGTCAAATTCAAGATTACATTAAATCAACACACCCCAAAGAGAAAGCTCCTCCATTGCCAAAAGTCCCAGTGAGATCCATGATGTGAGGCTCTTCGTCTCTTAGTTTGGGATCATCACGGTGAAAAGATTGGGGCTGTACCCCTCTGATGTGGCTTGAGTCAACCTTGCATCCTAGGCATGATCTGTCCCCTGGCAAACAAGTGATGTGAGGTGCCTCCACAGCTAAGACACTTGGAGGCTGTGCCCCCAAATCGAGACGAGGCTACTCAAGCAGCAAGCCCTGACCAGTCTCATTACCCCATAAATACTCTGATGTGAAAAGTCAAGGAGTGGGCGCTAGGGAGCCGACTCAATGAGGGAAATGCCTGTAGCAACTACAGGGAGACCTAACTCTGGAACCTCAGCACCCACGTAAAAGCTGGGCACTGCAGCTGCTCTGTGATCCCAGTGCTGGAGTGGGAGAGGTAGGAGGGCCCTGGAGCTATTGATCAGTCAGCACAGCTGAATCACTGAGCTTCTGAGCTTAGGGAGAGCTCCTGCCTCAAAATTAATGGTGGAGAGCAACACAGGGAGGTAGCTAATGTCAATCACTAACCTCTGTGTTCACGTGTGTGTGTGTGTGTGTGTGTATGTGCATGAGTGCGTGTGCATGCACACACACACAAAGAAAGAGAGAGGAAGGGAGGTAAGGAGGGAGGGAGGGAGATAGAGAAAGTACATATACTGAACACTCAAATTTTTTTATAAGAAAGAAAAGAAAATCAGATGGTAGAAGTCCATTGGGGACATATTACAAGTAATAGCCGTAAATGGAACAGATAACAGAAAATAAGTTGTCATCAAAACTGCTTATTAATTTTAATCTTTAGTTGCTGAATGGCTCCTTTGATTGAGTCATTTGCACTGATTTCAGCAAATGAAACAAAAAACATCTTTTCACCTGAAGACACCCTGGGCCATTCTGTGAACGTTCATTGTTTTTGAACTACCTTGAATGGTTTTCAGGTCAAAGAGTTTGGTAAGCTACACGATCCTTTATAAACAACCCAACGTTGAATAGCTTTATTTCAGACTCCAGATTCCCCAGAGGCCACTGTGATAGCGCTCCTTCAGTCCTTCATTTAAAACTGTTTTGTGGAAGAAGCAAAGGATTCAACCCTATCTTTGGAGGAAAAATACGCCTTGCCATTTTTCTCTGGTTATTTCATAATCAAGTTGTTATTTCAGCTTTATCAAACCCCATTCTCACCATGGCTCTATAGTAAATGAGAATTCATGCAATGATTTTTACACCTAAAACAAAGAGCATTCCATAGAAATATACAGCAGAATTGGTGGACACTTTTTTAATTTAGAAATTAATTGTAAACTAACATACATAACATCGTACATATTAATGGAGAGCCTTGTGAAGTTTCAATATTGTGTCATCAATAGCTATCTCTCAAACTGTTATAGCTTCTTTATGGGAAGAGCATTCAGAATCCTTTCACCAAGCCTTCTGTAACATACAGGATGCATGGCTGTCGATAACCTCCTGCTGTATGGTAGCACAATAGAGCTCCTGTCCCCAGCCATGTAGGAATACATGAATGAATATGAGTACAAGATGGGCTTAATGATACATATTTGCAATCTAAATGCTTGGAAGGCTGAGGCAGGAGGATCATAAGTTTGAGTCTAGCCTTAGTTACAAAGAGAGCCTCTATCTCCACAATATACTTTTAAATCATAAACTTTTTAAATTTTTTAATTACATTTATTTGTTCACTGGGAACAACACACATGCCACAGTACCTGTGTGGGAATCGGAGGACAACTTTGAGCAGCTGGACCACTTCTCGCACCATGTAAGGCCCAGGTCAGGTTCATCAGCAAGTGCCTTTTTCTGCTGAACCATCTCGCTGACCCAATTAAAGTAAAGCTTTCAAAAGGAAAAGGGACAAAAACTAATATGAGACTTTAGAAATCTACCAACTTAAGTTGACTGCTTTTATGATGGATCTAAATGATGTCCTTGTTTGAAAATAGTTACTTTTCAATTTGTTTCCCTCCTTCACACATTGGCATATTTTTCCTAAATAAGAACTTCCAGAAGATGCGTTCTGTTATTCTATTTTCTCTATCACAATAGCATGCTCATTCCTTCATTTCCATGTGAAACCTTGATTACAACAAAAGCAAACACACAGTTCATAAGTTGACAAGAAATGGTAATTAATTTTTCCTAGATCATAATAAATCCATCTTTACCAGCATTAAGCTGATCCCATGGGCTGCTCCTCCCACCCCCATTCCTTCTTCCATCTTTAGACTGGTACCCTATGAAACACCCTTGACTCTACAGCCAAAATGAAAGTTGTCCTGCATCCTACAACACCAAGAGTGTGGCAGCACTGTCCTAGAGTTAGGCCCATTCATCTCCCTAGCTTAGCGTCTGCACTATCGTGACGTTCCCCGTCCACCATGGCCTCCCAAGGTACTTGTTGGAGTGATGAGATTCGCCACGTTTTCATCATTTGAGAAAGGAGAGTAGCTGGCGTTCTCTCTCCAGTGGGCTCGCGATCTAAGCTGGAGGTGTTAAGAATTGCTAAGGGCTGTAGGACCTGTGTAAATTACAGCCATGCAGAGAGGCGTTGGAAAATCAATAAGTAATGAAATAGTACTGGAGTGAAGTAGCCAAGAGAGCAATGGGTGGGAAACTCCCAAGGATGCAGTTTCATTTTGTCAAAAGGTAAAAGAAGATGTTCCAGCGTGTTTCTATAAAGCCGGCTTCCTAGAGGAAATAGGAAGCGTTGGGCATACATGACAGTAGAGTTATCTGTGTGCCGCAAGAGCGCCATGGGTTGTGCACTGTCTAGTACTCGGTTTGAATCTCAACAATCATGTATTTTATTCCGATAAAGCAATATCATTGGTATACATCAAGACTATAAAATGCCCCCAGGGGAAGGGTGTTGGTACTCTCGACCACACCTCGTTTCCTCCATCTAGATTGCCTACATGAAGCATCTCCATCCTTTCTGCTCATACAGCAACAATGGTCCCCCGTGGTATGACTGAGCCAGGATCTCGGCTCCCGAGGACTCATGATTGACTCCAGATATGTGCAGCCTAGTGGCTGAAACTCCCTCACCAAGGCCGCTATCCAAATAAAGGGCTTCGTTTTGAGTGAAGCGTTCATAAAGCCTAGCATCTCCAAGATGAAACTTCATCTGATGATTTTACTTCTTTGTAGTTATTACTTGAAAGCACAACCAACCCATCCTTCTTAGTAGATGGCTTCTACTCCTCTCATGGCCATCTGGAACATAAAGGAAGCTCTTCTAGGGAAGGCTTCTAGGGAACTGAACCTGCAGGTCTCAACCAAATAAAGAAAGCTACAAGGGGTCAGCTTAGAGCTCACAAAAAAATGATGGGACTGCACCTGCATTCTGTATTTATCTTTATATATACAGTCTTCAATCATAATAATCTATATAAACGTACATTTATGTACATTTGTTATATACCTATGTCATATCCAGATGTAGCTTCTGGTCTTTATTTCTTAATAGAGAAATGAAGCTGGGAACATATTCTCAAGTTCTGTTTGGGGTCAGTTGATATCTCTCTATCTACTGAGATTGAAACTTTAGGGGGAAAAAGATACTATCGTGGAATGAAGAAAATAATCACTCGTTTGTGCAATTAAATGGTTCGTAGTCTTTGTGATATTATGACTTGAGTCTTGAGGCACCAGTATAACAGCCTGGCTTATCTCCGTCCCCTCTCTCGGCCCCCAAGCACATGTGCAACAGAGACAATAAGAGTCTTTTATACCTGATAAAACAGGCCAATAACCACAAGCAGAACAACAGCGAGATTGAAACCAACTGGCTGCCCACTCATGCTGTGTCACATATGTTCCCAATAGCTAATGAACCAGCTTTCATTATGGTTCCAACTCAAGTGCATGTCTGCTGTATTGCGCAACCCTGGGAATGAAGGCACGTTACGCTAAATGGGAGGATATGTGACTCAACTCGCCAGTCCCCCGCCCCCCACAAAAAGAAATACTGTTCCTTGAACTTTGTAAACAGAATGGCTCTAGTCAGCTGGTTCATCTCCCTCCACATACATGTGTAATCGAGTCTGTATGGAGATGAAAGATCTAGCAAATGACAGACAGGGAGCTTGCGCTACTCAGCATGCCCAGATGGCTCACTTGTCCTCTGCCTGATGGCCCCTAGACAGAGCAATACCCACACTCCTCCAGTGACGCATCCATAGATGCCATTAAGCATTGTTCCTGACATTGCAGCCGCAATAATGAATTGGTATGTCTTGATCTTTGAAGTACTTAGGCAGGAGGCCACACGTTATGAGAAAAAACAATGAGAAGACTCAGTTGTGCTCAGCATGGGTTGGGAATGAATACTGGGCAGGAAACGGATTGAAGTTGAAGATAATTTTGTTGAACACAATGGTTTCAAAGATGTAAACAGTTATGATGGGCAGTAACTCCTTCCATCAGAAGACCGCGAGGAGGCCCTACTTAGACCAGTGTGCTGGTGTGATTCCAAGTCACACTACCATCACAAAACACTAGGGGGCACCATATTAATACCAGTGTCCCAGCTCAATTGCCCTCCAGAAAGTCGTCCACCATCCAGACCTTGGCTCTCGGTTTATTCAAAGAATGTTGCTTAAGGTTCATGGCATGTGACCATCTGAGGAATGTAAGCTGAATTAATGGGATAGTGTCCTCTCCAGAACTCATTCTAGACAGTGGCATCTTAAGGACTACCTACATGTGTTCATTCCTCATGTTAGGCTAAATGTAATTTCTTCATGCCTGGTCCAGCATGGACTGTATTCATTCCAAAGCTCCTTGGCATTCCAGACCCACTGTGATCTGCTGACACCTGCTTCTCTCAGAGTGAAATAACCCTTGCTTTCTCAGGACGATGTTCCTAAGTGGGGTTGATTACAAAATGGGTGCTTCTTCCCTTCTTTCTTAACTCCGTACCTTCCATCCCCAATTCAAAACTTATTCTCCGGAGAAGAAATGTTAGCATCTCCTAATAAGCGATCATCAGGCCTGGTCACAATCCCCAGTGTCATGCTGGAAGACTGTGGCTATGATTCCACTCACTCACAGTGCAGACCCATCCACTCCACCACCGCAAGCTGGAAGCTCTGGTTACCTCATTCGGGGTAGTGCTTCTGCAGCTTAAAGCCGATGAAGAGCTGTAAATGGCATTTAAACTACAAAAGGGTGTGGAGGTGGGAAGGGAATCCCAGGGGAGAGAAATGATCGTGGATGATGACAAGATCATAGCCGATATGGAATCTCTGTGTCGTACATTAATTTCAAAGCCTGTGGTATCATATGTATTCTCCTTGTTGATGTTCCATTGATTTATTGAGTACCTAGTATATATGAAACAATAAGAGAGATCTAAAGACATATAAATGCAAAGAATAAATAGGAAATGCACATTCTCTTCTCTCTCCTTGCCATTTATATAACTGCCTTACCCAGAATGCTCCTTTGTCACCGATCACTTTTCTCCCTGTGATGTCACGGTCTTCATCCCCATCTTTTTCCTCCACTATCCCTTTTAACTGAACACAAGTGTAAAGGAACCAAACAGGGTGGGTCATGGCTCCATTGATAGAGCGGCAAGCATGAAGACCTGAGCTCAATGCCCAGAATCCACATCTACAAGGATTGGCGTGGTGATGCATG
This sequence comes from Microtus ochrogaster, assembly GCF_000317375.1. Taxonomy (NCBI): domain Eukaryota; kingdom Metazoa; phylum Chordata; class Mammalia; order Rodentia; family Cricetidae; genus Microtus; species Microtus ochrogaster. The sequence goes on along the minus strand of NC_022011.1, from coordinate 19,277,133 downwards.
CTCAGAATCCCAAGACTGGAAAGAGGTAGAGGAAGGTACATCACATACCTGGAGCTCTCTGGCAAGCTAGCCTAGCATAACAGGCCAAAGAGAAACCCTGTCTCCCTGTCTCAATAAACAAGGAAGATGGCCTCCGGGGAATGGTAGTGGAGATTGTCCTTTAGCCTCCATCCACACGAGCACCTATGGAGAAATTAGACTAGACTGTGTAGCATTTATAGTCTCGGTGCTTAGTTTCTGGGGGGGGAAAACTTGGTGGTTGTCTGTTGAGTTCACCAGGTTGTGTTTGTTTCCTCCTGAGAGTCATCAGTCTCTGATAGAAAACTCAGGAGCCACCCACCCTTCTTCTTCTTTGCAAGGCTTTTGTAGAAAGGTGATGGAAGGCATTTCTGCAGAGCAGATGAAATGTTCAAAGTCAGTGGTGTAGAAGTTGAGAAATAAGTCAGGAACTTGCAAAAGGTGGTATTTGCGAAGGAGGTCTACCAGGAAGCTGAAATGCCTGAGAGTTAACTCTTGTCAAGCTGATTTGAAGCCATGGCGTGGCTAGTCAGACAGAAGAGTGTCTCTGGATTCATTGTTTTTATTTAAGATCTCACAGGCCCTGACCTATAAATACTATACCTAAGAGAACTCTTCATGGCAGGAAATAAGGAAGTGTCTGCTCACTGCTAACTGGGATTCATGACTCTGACTTTCAGAATCGGGAATTCTTCACCAAATCGTGCTTGACAGTTGGTAGTTGCCATGGAAGGAAAGGAAATTTCTTCCAGGAGGAGCAGTGAGGGCTGGGGACTCTTGAGGGACTGCTATAGAGGTGCTTCCTGTGACCCCTGACAACCCGGGCTTCAAGCGCCAGGACCTACACAGAGGAAGGAGAGAACCAACTCCCAAAAGTTGTCCTCTGCTCAAGAATTAGTGCATACACACGCAAATCAGTAAGTGAAAGTGTGAAGGGTTTTCTTTTTTATAAATTGGCCATCTTTATTTTAAAGATTTATTTATTTATTATGTAGACAATGTTCCGACATATATGCCCACACATCAGAAGAGGGCACCATATCTCATTATAGATGGTTGTGAGTCACCATGTGGTTGCTGGGAATTGAACTCAGGACCTCTGGAAGAGCAGTCTGTGCTCTTAACCTCTGAGCCATCTCTCCAGCGCCTGGGTTTTTCATTAACTACAATAGCATGCATCACAGCGCACTGCTTTAGAAGCAGAAGATAGAGTGGTCTAGTTCAGGGTTGGTGAGACAGCTCAGGAAGTGAAGGCGCTTACCATCAAGCCTGAAGGCTTGAGTTCTGTCCCTAGAAGCCACCCTGAGAGGAGAGAACCAAGTCCTGGAAGTTGTGGAGCATACATGAATGTGCACAGCATGACACATGATGTGTGCACATACACACATCACAATACCCAGGATTAAAAGTCAACATTTAGCCTAGCTTATCTTCAGTTACATCACTGTCTTTCCTTCGGGGACCTCCAGTGGGTAGTAGCTATTAATACGATTTTCTGATCAATTACTTATCTTTACTGCCTCCAAAACCATATTTGGCTGGTCCTGATGATCCCATAAATAAGAAAACAAAGTAGAGGCTCCTTATTAATGACAATTCCATGAATAAGTGGAAAATATATGTGCAATTTGGGATTCTACGTTAACCTTTCTTTAAAAAGTCTGTAACATTTTCCATTTCTTCCAACAAACCACCGTCCCTAGAAACAAGGGGCTCACTGGGCAAGGAGATCTTAACATACTTCAGAAACAACTGAACTAAATCATGTGTCTCTTAATCAGGCTTTCTTGTTGCATGGGCCAGATAAAGATTATTTAATAACAATTATACTCAACATATATTGGGTATTTGTCATGTACCATGGCTATGTGTGTGTGTGTGTGTGTGTGTGTGTGTGTGTGTGTGTGTGTGTGTGTGTGTATCTGGGGGTGCATGTGTCATAATAAATGTCTAGAAATCAGAGAACAACTTGCAGGAGTCTGTTCTCCCCTTCCACCACCCAGTGGGTCCTTGGGACTGAACTCAGGCTTGAACTCAATCTCATTTACTTGAAGAACCAAGTGAAGGTTATAGGACTGACTTCCAGCAACCATGTCTAGCACCCAGGTCTCTCTGGGCTCCTAGGGTAACCTATTTCTACTGCTCTTTGAATACATATATATCACCTGGCACTAAAGGATGACTAGTTTGGGAATGAGCTGAGTTGATAGAATACTCACCTAGCATGTACAAACCCCTTGGTTAGGTCCCCACATAACCTGAGCATAGTGGTGTGCGCCTATAATCCTATCACTTAGAAGGTGAAGGTAAGAGGACCAAAAGTTCAAGATCACCCTCAGCTAACTTGTAGGTTCAAGGCCAACCTTGGCTATGTGAGATCCAAAGAGGGGGAGAGAGAGAGAGAGAGAGACAGACAGACAGACAGACAGACAGAGACAGAGAGACAGACAGAGACAGAGACAGAGACCAAGAGAAAGTCTGTTTCACATTCATTGAGCTCCTTTACAGAGGGTGTCTTTTGATTTCTAGGTCATAGAAGCAGAGAAACACAAACTTAATAGTATAGTTGGTAAATTATAGACTCTAGACCCGGAGATGTCTGGATCCCTTTGGTCACTGGGCCACACTATAAGCACAGTAGACAGAGACAAGAGGAGGAAGAAAGGATGAGGATGAATAGCCTGGTTGGTGAGCAATGCCTTTTACCTTCTCTGAGGAGGGCGTGAACGGAAATCTGCCATTGAAAGCCCCAGTGTATGAAGATAAAATTAAAGAGGACAATTACAAGCGATTAGTCACTGGAGTGGGGCTCCATGGGTGTCTTCAAAAATAGGATTGGCTCTCCCTCTTTGGACTGGGTACAGAGAAGGTAGCCATCAAAGACATCTCTTCTACGCCTGCAATTCTGTGATTAACTCATTTCAAGGAGCCAGACCTTTTGTGCTCATTAGGAACAATGACCCCATTTCTCAGGAGGTACCTAGTCGAGTGGTCCCAAGGGAATGTCTTTGGCACCCAGTGAAGGTGAAATTAACACCCAAGAGGCTGCTAGTAGATCAGTCTCCTCTACTGGGTCCTTGAGAATAGAGCTGTCACTCAATCTCTTGGTCCTGAAATCCCAGGAAGTCCAGGTCCGATTTCAGCCCCTCTGAATACCTTGTTAAACAGTCATTTTACTCATTTTAATTCATTCCAAAGTCCAAAGACAAGCAGCCTGGGCAGATGAAGAGGTGTTGCAATGGGAAGCGGAGGGGAAGTGGCTATGGTGTTTGGGAACTGATCAAGGGAACCTGAGCTCTGGGAGGGAGAAGCCAGGAGCTGCAGAGAGAGGAGTAGGCTAGTGCCAGCAAGGAAGCCCCTGCCCCAACTCTAACTCCATTGAGGATAAGAAAGGAAGCAACCCGAATGGTGGCCTCTAGGGGGTTTGCTTGGACCGCTTGTCACTGACAGCAGGACAGTGAGACTGAGCCCTTTCCAGGAACAGTTCCAGGGAAGGGAGACACGGTCCTGGAATACCACAGCTTTGATGTGATGGGTGGGTAAGAGGTCTCTTTCCCAAACCTTTCCCTTGCTTCCAGGGTTACCTGGCCACACTGTAGATGAAAGCCAGACCAGCCAGCTGCCTGCTCCCTTTCCTGCCTTTTGAACCTGCTGGGGTCCTCAGGGTAGCCTCATGCTGTTACCTGACCCTAGATTCCAGAGAATACGGGGCGGGGGAGGGGGGCGAACAGTCCCGCAGCAAAAATATATAGCTCCAGGCTTCTCTCTGAAAGCCACGGGCAGGAGGGAGTCCAAGAAAGATCAGACTAATGATCACTGAGAGGAAAAAAAGAAGCAAAGCCAGAGGAAAAAATATCAAGTAGGATGGGGAAGACTAAAAGGAGACAGTTTTTTTAATTTTTTTTTTTCCGACAGTGGTTTCTCTTTTGGAGATCTAAGGCCTGCAAGTGTTACGTCAAAGCTTTCTCCAAACCACTAGATGAGGGGGTTTTGTTGTGGTGCTGGTACACTCCCGGGACTCATTGGGATGGCAGGATAAAAATTAATTAGACGCTGTTTGGAGGGGGCTTTGCGAGACAGCCCGAGGCTACGCTTCAGTCGGGTTGTTAGAAGCAATATCATCACCACCGCCCCTGCCCAGTGAACAGACCTACACAGGGGCGGCCGAGGGGGAGCCACGGAGCATTCAACACAGACATCAGAGCCGAGAGCTCCTCCCAGAGAGAGTACTTACCACAAGCCAGTGGATCTACCTGCTGACAACCTCAGAAATATGTCTTGTTTCATTTTCAGATTTTTAAGAGGAGTTACATTGGAAGCTTGTGGAATCCTGATGAAACTGCTTTAGCAGGAGAGGGGGGAGGAGGTGGCCCTGTCTCACTCACACCTCTGACTATGACACGAAGGCTGGGAAGAGTCATCTGCCAAGCCGGGAGGAAGGCGAGATCTTTCCCAGTCATGAACGTGGCTCTCTTTTTAGAGGATGGCACTCTAGAAGCAGAGCTCCAAGTAGCTGGCCTGCTTCTGCTAGCCAGTGATTCTTCCTGATTAGACGAGGCACAACAAAAGCCTATGGTCCTTGTCCTAGGGTGCTTCCTACCACTGTCACAAACACCATGATCAAACGCAATTTGGGGAGGAAAAAGTTTGTGTCATCTTACAGCTTACAGTCCACCATAAAGGTCGTCAGGGCAGGGCAGAAACTCAAACAAGACCCTGGAGTTAGGAACTGAAGCAGAGGCCATGGAGGAGTGCTGCCTCCTGGCTTGCTCCCCGTGGCTTGCTGGGCTTGTATTTTTATACAATGCAGGACCACTTTCCCATGGGTGTCACTGCCCACAGTGAATTGGGCTCTCCCACATTGACCGTTAATCAAGTAAACTGCCCACAGGCCTATCTGATTGAGACATTTTCTCAGCTGAGTTCCTCCCTTTCCAGATGACCCCAGCTTAAGTCGCGTTAACTAAACAAACGAACTATGGCACAGAGCCTTCCTCGGTACTTTCTGTGTCCGTGTCTTCCTCGGCTCTCTGTTCTGCTCTTCATGAAGAACCCTGAACTACCTGAAGTCATAGTGCTGTGAGTGTCCTTGAGATTTGAGTCCCAAGGGGGGAACAAACTCCTTCCATATAGGTAAAGTGGCTGCAAAGGTGATGTCAGGCCTGGGGAGCTGGCTCACTGATAAAGTGCCTGCCTTGCAAGCATCAGGGGCTGAGTCTGGATCCAGCAGCCCCTGCAGACAGTAAAGTGCTACAGTGTAGATCTGTAACCCCCGTGCTGGGGAGGAAGGGTGGACAAACGCTCCCGGGAGCTCATTAAGCAGCCAGCCCAGGCAAACGGATGAGCTCCAGGTTCAGTGAGTGACTCGGTCCCAGAAAACAAACTGGAAAGTGACTGGAGAAGATGCCTGGTGATGATCTCTGACCTCCGCATGCATGCACCTACCCACATGTACAGTCCACACACCACAGACATGCATGCACACACATGCTCGCTCTCTCTCTCTCTCTCTCTCTCTCTCTCTCTCTCACACACACACACACACACACACACACACCATCCATTGTATCGGTCTTGGAATGTCATGGTTCACAATATCTTTTCTGGCTGTTTCAGATGCTCGAGTCACCTTCTGGGGTACCTGTTACTATCCTGAGAGATCCTTCATAGTTACAACATAGAGTTCATCTCCAGATTGAGATATATATATATATATAGTGTGTGTGTGTATGTGTGTATGTGTGTATATGTATATATATAAAACTCTAATTCATATTCTAGCATTTTCTATGAAGCAAACAGTAATTAAGATCCCTGTTTTACAGATGGAAAAAGAAAAGTTGTTCCCATTCCCCACACCCAGGGTTGGGGGAAAGCACTTTATGAGCGTAAAGAAAACTTGGCAACCCCCAGGACCCTTGCCCTCTCTCCAAACTTAGCGCTGTCTCTTTCTATTGTCAGTAATTGTTTCCTCGTGTCTTGGTGGGAGTGGGGCATGAGGGAAACCAACGGGAACAATTACCAACAGAAAACCAGCCAGCTTTCCCTCAAAAACAGTCATTTCTCAAATGAATTTGCCAGCTGTGGAATATAAAATCACACCATCACAAGCATGGCAGCTACTTCCTCTGGAGCTCCAGGAAGCATTACGTAGGGTGAGTCTGATTCCCTTGACCTTAGATTCTTGTCTGGCCTTGACCTTGACACTCATCTTCTTCTCTGAGGGACTCTTCCAGGGGAAACTTATTTCAAAGTAGACATAAGACAGTGGTGAGCCACTCAGCATCCTTCCGCCCCTCCTTTGCTAGTCCGTATACATTACCAGGTAGGCAGCAAGGGCCCCAGGACATGGAGCCCACAGTACGTGGTTGCTGCACTCTGAAAGACAGCCCAAGGCAGCCCTTTATGGCTCCTCCACTCTCTGCCATAGGAGGTAAAAGGCAATATGGAACGGTCACTCCCAGAAACCAGGTAGCTTCTCAAGTGTGGGTCAAGGAACTACGGCTACAGAAAGCCTGATCCCCTCCACTGAACACTCTCAAACCCTGCCAATCTGCCTGAAAAATTAATCTTTTGCTCTATACATAGTTGGCATATTTAGAGCCATAGAATTTAAAGATAGAAAGGGTCTATTAAGTCTTGAAGACAGTCTCTAGAACCTAGTGCAGGCTGGCTCCATGCAGTCCTCAGTGTCAAGTGTCCCAGTCAGTGAACAGGTGCAAAACAGAAAGCGTGGTGTCTGCCCACTCCAGTGAACAATGATCACGTGACTCCAGTTCCCCAGGCTACTCACTAGCCTTTGGTATGATGAGAAAAGTTTGAACTTCCCAAGGCCTAGACCAGAAGGAAACAGAACTTTCTAGAAGGCAGAGACATCTGAGAACACCTTCACCCCTTCCTGTTACACACTGTAGCATACTGCCTTCCGGAAGCATCCAGGCAGTGACCTCTCTGTAAGTAAATAGCCGTAAGGGAAGAAGAGAGAATATGGGTGGTTCAGAATTTATTTTGAAGCTAAGTAAATCTTACCTTCCAGGTCCAGTATCTCCTACCCTGGCCCCCACACCCCCCACACCTTGCGTTTCCTTATAGCTCAGTTAGCAGCTAACTAGACAAGGATTCTAAGCAGCATCAAAATGAGGGAGGTCAGGGTTTATTTCAGAACACACAGCACCAACTGATATGAAATCAAACACAGGCCTCTTTCCAACAGCATGATGCAGGTTTTCCTTAGGAACCTCTGTCCTTTCTCTCTGGACCAGCTAGAGCAGAATCAAGTTAATTTCTGGTATCAGGTAGGAGGGTCTACCTGAGGCTAAACAGAACTGAAAGCTAACTGCAACCCAGGGCAAAGAGGGACCATGACTGACAGTTATCTTTTTCATTTTCCATTTTCACATGATGGGAAGAGTTGCTTTATATAGTCCGGTTTAAGAACTCCGAATCTGGGTAGCTAATTCAGTAAAGTGCTTTCAACACGAGTATGAGGATCTGAGTTTGATCCGCAGATCCCATGAGTTTTGTTGTTGTTTTTGCTTTGTTTTGTTTTAAGCCATGCATGGTGATACATGCTTGTCGTCCCAGAGCTGAGCAGGCAGAGATCCATGGGTCTCTGGGACTCAGTGGCCAGCCAGCGTAGTCTACTTGGAGAGTTTCAGACCAGTGAGAGCCCTGTATTAAAGAAAGAAAGAAAGAAAGAAAGAAAGAAAGAAAGAAAGAAAGAAAGAAGGAAGGAAGGAAGGAAGGAAGGAAGGAAGGAAGGAAGGAAGGAAGGAAGGAAGGAAGGGGAATGAGGGAAAGAAAC
>NC_022011.1:19256135-19269211 GCF_000317375.1 Microtus ochrogaster | reverse complement strand
AGGGAGGGAGGGAGGGAGGGAGGGAGGGAGAAAGAGGGAGAGAGAGAGGTGGACAGCCCCTGAAAAATGAATGGTTAACCACTAGCCTTCAACTGTATGGTAGGTGTGCATTCACGCGTGCATACACACACACACACACACACACACACACACCTCTGTCACATCACATGGACAAGGTGACACCCTGCCTGCATCATAAAAACATCACAACTAGACATTCACAATCAAAAAGGACAAACAGCTACTCTAAACAGGTCTACCTACCCATTTCTGGCCTAAAAGGTGAGATCTCTTTTGATGCTGTTGTTGTCATTGTTTTGAGACAGAGTCTCACTAAGCATCCCAGGCTGGCTTCAAAAATCAAGATCCTCCTGCCTCAGCTTTCTGAGCGCTGGAATGGCAGGCATAAGTCTGGCCACATGCAGCTGAGACCTTTTGTCTTTACGAGATCATATAAGCAAAGCTGAACTTTTAACAGCCTGAAATTTGACACTTGGGCCAACATCACCGTCTGCTTTGAAGCCACCAGCCCCCACACTCCGACCTCAGCCCTTTCCAGCCCCCACGCTCCCCACCTCTGTCCTTTTCTCTTGCCTTCTAAAATATTATCTCATCCTAGCATGGCAAGCTTTTTTTAAGTTCAATGTCAATAGCTAGTTAGCAGAGGGCAGAGGGTCAGGGATTAGGACTCCAAACTGTCCCTGACGCTTCTCTGTAGGCTGAACCGCTATTTGTATCAAACCACTGGGGGAAAAAAATCCCACTTTACTATCTGAGGAAAGATCAGAACAGGAAAATGTCAGTTTGAGAGCTGACAGGAGTCAGATAAGAATGAACTAGAAATGAAGGCAAGAAAGGAAGAAATGGTGTCACTCGGAGAAGTTTCTAATCTAATGTTTTGAGACAAATATGCTTCCTGCTGAGTGTGTAATTTTCACACACAATTGTCCATCCCTCTACATCTTTCCCAAACGTGCTGCTTGAGGCCTGATTTGATTTGATTTGTTTCTTGGATCTTTCCAAACCATGAAAAGATCTGGAAGGGGTCAGCCTTGCAGGCCTGAGAGCTGAGAGCATGTTCACCCCTACGGAACTTCTGAGTCCCGAAATAGTGTCCGCTTTCCAGTGTGTGTATCCGTATCTATTAGAGAGATGGCTGGGAATGGAGGGTGGAGAGCTGCAGAGAGAAACTGCGTGGTCATCTCTGCGTTTCCATCTCACGCCTACTTAGTAAAAAGGCCTGAAAACAAAATAATGGACATTGTTTCTCTGGCTTTTAAATGTGGACAGCAGTAGTGGGTAGTATCTGGTGTGAGTGTGTGTGTGTGTGTGTGTGTGTGTGTGTGTGTGTGTGTGTATACGTGTGCACGTGTGTGCATGTGTGTGTTCATACACCCAGAAACTAAAAGATACCCGGTGTCCTGTTCTATTGCTCTACCCCCTATTCCCTTGAGACCAGGTCTCCCACTGAGCCTAGAGCTTGGCTGACAACCAGGCAGTTCTGGTAATCCCCCTGCCTCGACCACAACAACTGAGTTACGGCACATATGGTCCAGCTTCGTATGTCAGTGTTGGGGATTTGAACTCAGGTCTTGATTCTTGTGCAAAATGCACTCTTACCTACTGCGCCACCTTCCCAGCCCCTACATTTTTTGTTTTTTAAATGCAGCAGCTTATCAGGAGAGGAAATGGCCAGTGTTCTAAAATACAGTCTGCGAGAAACATCAAAGAGAGGCCTGCGTTAAGAGCTTTCTCCTTGGCGAGGACAAGGGCAAGTCCTCTGACGAGTAAAATGTCCAATAGCTGAGTGATTTTCTAAACTAAAAAAGGGAAAGCAAATTTAATCTGGAGCCTAGAGAATTGCTTGTTTGCCCACAAAGTATTTATTGAGCACCTGTTGTATGCCTAGTACTCTGCTGAGCGTTTATGTTATTCCAGACAATCCTTCTGTAAGTCTCTAAGCAGATAGTGTTGTCCACATTCTGTAGTCTCGGAGGTTGTCCTAATGAAGGATGGGGAAAGAGCAGGAGGAAGAGGAAAAGGAAGAGGGGAGGAGATCACTTCTCATTGATGTCCCTTCTGAAGCCTAACTTGGCTCAACTCATCCCTTCTTATTCATGGTGAGGGCCGGCACCAGCGCCTTAGTAGTGTTGCCTACAATGCTTTGTGTAAATTCTCCAAGCTTGCCACCTCTGTTTCCTGATACCACAGGTAGGAGATGATCAATCACTGCTTGTCAACATAACTTGTCGAATAGTGCTCTGAATTTGATTAAGGAATGAGATACGGTACTTTTTTTTTTTTTAGATTTAAGTTTAAAGTCCTTTTCTCCCAAGAATGATTTTACAGATATTAAATCCTCCTGCTTCCTCATGCTCACAAGTGGATTTCACATTTTAATTAAAGATACTAGATAGTTTAGGATATTCCAGAGGGACAAGAAGAAATCCCACCCTTGTCTGTAGGAAGACTTTTCTTAGGAAACCCATCCCTACTGTAGGTTTAGCCCCAACCCACCCCCACTCCACCTCACCCCCAAGGGTTTAGCTCCTACTCTACCTTCTGACCAAGCCCCTCTGATTAAAGCCCCACCTTGGGGAGCAGCAGGGTACCTCTTGGTTGCGAAGAAAGCAGGCCATAAACAAAACGAAATTTTACTGGCTCATCCTCAGCTCTTTATTTTTATTGTTGGTGTTTCTCAGTTGACAACAAGGAGGCAGGGGTATCTTCTGTTAAAGCTGCACTCAGCCTTCCAAACACTCTCATCTGTGAAGGCCTTGTTGGTACCTACACAGCTGATGCTTCTCACTGCCAAGGTATTGAGCCTTGGTCACTCTGAAAATGGATATTTGGACCTTGGCTTCCATGCCTGACCTTACAAAGACTATGAGAAACATCACTCAGTGCACAGAAAATGCCCCAACGTCAGATGGAGCAAGGCACAATTCAAGGCTGCAGGAAGACTTGGCCACATCTTAAAGAACCTACATTCCATTGTGGAAGACAAGAAGCAAAGACCTGAGGGCTGGCGTGGTCAAAATCAAGGACACAAACCAGACCTCTTTCCAGACATATGGCCTCATCCCCAAGGCCCAGCTCCCCGCAGACTTGTGCACGGGCAGAAGTTCGAAACTGCTGCCAATTCTGCAACTGCTTTTTATTTAAAGGGCTCCAGGTCACGGTATTGCAGAGCAACAGCGTAAGGCTGAAGTGTGAACTCAGCCTCCTGGGCTGGAGAAAGCTAACCAATACCACCCAGTCACTACTATGTGCTTCCAAGGGAAGAGGAGCATGCCCTGGAAGCCAGTCAGAGGAAGTTCTGAGGGACAGAGGAGCCAAGCTCAGCAGCTCTGAACACAACTTCCTTTAAAAAAAAAAAAAAAGAAAAGAAAAAAAGTCAAAGGACAGCTCAGAATTTTCCAGAACTGGAAACATCTGATGTCTGTCTTCTCAGCTCCAGCACCTCCAGACAGATGGAAAGAGATGGAAAGGACTCTGAGACGCTCTCACACAGGGAACTCACCCAGAAACATGAAGAACAATACCTCGTAGTAACTCCACGTCAAGATCTCTGAGAATAGGGAAGCAAGCCAGAGTGATGAGACCGGCACCAAGCAGCCACCACCACCTCTTCAAAGGCAGAGTCAGAGCGTCTGTACCAGTGGTTCTCAACCTTCCTAAGGCCACAACCCTTTACCACAATTCCCCATGTCGCAGTGGGCCCCAGTCATCAAATTCTTTTCATTGCTACTTCATGACTATAATTGTGCTGCTATTACGAGTCATGATGTAAATACCTGTGTTTTCCGATGGTCTTAGGTGAGCCCTGTGAAAGGGTCGTTTGACCCCCCCCCCAGAGGTCGAAAACCCCTGGTCTACATGCTCTCGTTGATGCCTCTTGTGCCCTGTAGTAATATGAGTGGTGGGGCTGCTCCCCAGCACCCCGCTGCCCGCAAGGCTACCTTATGCCCCGAAATAATTACACGGACACCGCATTCTTTCAATCACTGCTTGGCTCTTTAGCTCCAGCCCTTTTCTCGGCTAACTCTCGCACCTGGACTAGCCCATTTCTAATCATCTGTGTGTAGCACCCCAAGGTGCGCTTACCAGGAAGATTCTAGCCTACGTCCATCCTGGGTCGGAGCTTCATCGCGTGTGCCTCAGAGAGCAGAGCTCTCGCCTCTGCCCGCAAGAGTGGAGCATCGTGTCTCTCTGAGGCGTCTGCCCCCGAGAGGAGAGCTGTCGAGTCTCTGAGCTCACTTCGTCTTCCTCCCACCTATGTTCTAACCTATCAGGGCAAGCAGCTTCTTTATTTAATCAACCAATGACCTTCCTCCATCAGTGACCCTTCTTTTTCCCAGCTCTGAGGACAAGGTCACCATTGCTTGAAACCCTTCCAGATCATATCATATCTCAGTGCCACCGATAAATAGGCATCCGGCTCCTGAGGGCCAGGAAATGTGTTCCCATTCTAGCTTGGCAAACCCACGTGCCCTGCATGTGAAAATATACCCCATGTGCCTCGGGTGGGCCCTAGGCTGTGTCTGCACACATGTAGCCCTTGGATGTTGGAGGCTTTTAGCCCGTAGTTACCCTCTCAACAGTTTTAGACAGCCTACAAAATGCCCCCACCACACACAGCAGCCTCACAGGAACCACATCCCCAACATCCATCTCTTATGACAGACGTCGCATAAATGATCCTCCCTGCCCCCGTTTGTCATAAAACCCATTTGTCAAGCAGCGTTTTTGCCTGGTGCTCTCTGGGAGGGTGTTGCATATCCACGGTCAAAGGCGTGAAAGGAAAGGAAGGCGCCTAGGGTTGTAAGGGCAAAACTTGACCCCCAAGACCATTCTGAGATAATGGAGCCAGAGATGATGTTTCACAGCCCCTGCGGGCTTCCACTGTCCATCACACAGAAGCTCATGCTGCCCCTTAACAAATCAGAGCAATTTGAGGGGATGGTCCTACTTGCTCGGCCAATAATGGCAAAAGGAAATTCATGGGACATTGCAAAATGGGATACCCTTGCTTCCCCAGCCCTAATGGGACCTTATCCCCAGACGCTTCAAAAGCCATTTGTGTTTCATCTGTTTTCTTGTTAGTGAATATTAATTATATGAATTAATAACTTTCATTATGCGATAAATATATATTGTACTCTAGTTATATACACCCACTAAAATGTGAAATGTCCCTTACACACTCATGGTTTTGAACTCTTGGTCCCCAGCTAATGGCACTATTTTGGCAAATTGTAAAACCTCTGAGACAGTGAACTAGCTAACAGAGGGAGGTCATTAGGAATGAATCTTGAAGATATCTGCTTTCTGCTGCTGCCTGGAACACTGTTTCCTGACCCTGAGAAGTGAGCAAGCCGTGCCACAGGCTCCTGCAGCCTCAACCAACAGCCCTCCCCTGCCATGGTGGGCTGCACCTTCTGAACTGTGAACCCAAATAAATCCTTCACACCTCAAGTGGCTTCCATCAGATCACAGAAGGCCCCAGCAATGAGAAAAGTCACTGATATGATTACCCATTTCTTTTATTCAAGAATGCTACAAAGAAGTAAAAGGAGACCTACCGGGTGGCGCAGCAGGTAAAGGTGCTCGCTCCCAAGCCCAGCAACCAAGTTCAACTGCCAGGATGCACATCATGGAAAGAGAGACCTGACTGCGGCAAGGTGTCCTCAACTTCACATTCCAGCTGTGGCCTGTGGACACACGCACAAATAAACATGGAACACTGAAGAAGCAAAATGATAGTCACCATGCAGTGAACTTGGAGAAACACGGGTAGAAGGGCAAAGCTAGGGAGCACCAACATGAGCAGGCCAGACTGGCAATCGTTACAAGTAGCCAGTCTTGTATAGGGGTGAGCTTCATCGCCACTCACGATTCCTTCGCGACTCTTCAGAATCTACAGGCTCAGGACCTCTGCTGGCAGATACCATGGCAGAGTGGGTAGTCTAGCCCCTTCTGGTGACTCTAGGCCAGAGTTGAGAGTAAAACGGGGATGAGTAAAAACATAAGTCACTTGTAATGGAGTTAAATCCCGAGTCTCTTCCCAATTGTTTAACTGCTTCAGAACTTGGATCCTCGTATAGTAGTAAGTCTAAGCTTTCTGGAACAAGTCGCTCCTTGGTGACCCCTGAATCCAAGAGTTGGCTGGAAACAGAAATAACTGGTCAAAGTCGGGACGGATTCGCCTGGGCTCAGTCCCCGTGGGCTTTGTTTTTCAATCTGTTTATACAGTTTCCCATAGGAGTCTGTAATTTTAATCAGTAAATATCTCCCTTGATTTATCACCTTCTATTGACATAGTGGTAATTTAAACTTCAGTTCTAATACTGGGCCTGCCGTGCATGTTCTCCCCCTTCTCGAGTCCCACCTCTCTTTGATTTTTTTCCAGTCCTCTTAGGTAATTGGGCTACCTCTGACACCCTTTGTATGACAAGTCTGTGGTCAGAGGTCAGTGGGTTTCCCCTTCCAAAGCCCAGAATGCTCTAGCCAACCACAACGCAATCCCATCTCAAGTTTGCAGAGCTGGAGCAGAAAACCAAGACTGATGGGAATCCTTGGATTTTAAAACATAGACAGCCATGGAGTTTTTAAAGGACACTGCTATCCTCCCTAGCCCCAAAAACAGCTTGAAGACTCCACCCACAGTTTTAGTTTATCTTAATTGAGCAGAGAGACCTCCCTCTTCAAACCACCTAGAAACACCAGTTGCCACATTTGCAGGTTGAAACCTCTGTAAACATGGGTTTGCACAAGCCCTGGCACTCAGGTCTACATTTTTATTTGTTTGTGTTTGCTTGTTTGTTTGTTTGTTTGTTTGTTTGAGACAGGGTCTCCCTCTGTAGTCCTTACTGGCTCAGAACTTCCTATGTAAACCAGACTGGTCTCAAACTCATGGAGGTCCGCCTGCCTCTGCCTCCTGAGTGCTGGGATTAAAGGGACGTACCACCATACCTGGCTTAGTTCTACTTTCATTATTGTACATATTTAGCTTTTTCCCTACTAGTAAACTGCTACCATCCTTTGGGCTTTCACAGTCTCATGATTTCAATATCTCCTTTGACCATAAATGTTCATGATCTATTTGATGGTCAAGATAAAGGTATAAAGACTTCTTAGTCATAGAGCTGGGCGGTGTCAAGATTGGCTTGGTATCTCCCAAAGTGGTCCACGGAGCAACAGTCACTTATTGTTGGCCCGCTACAAGAAGGAATGGCTAGATACTGGAGGAGAATCTTCAGGTTCTTAAAAAGAAAACCAAAAACCCTACTGTGAGTTGAAATGATAGACTGAGCCCCCAATGGATAAAATTAATATAAAGCAAATGACCTTTGGTTTCAGAACTCAAATACCAAGCCACCAATAAGGGAAGTGTCTCCAAACTTAAGTTTCATGAGAATATGTCACAAGTTCAGATGTTTACAAGCTCCAGACAGATGGCTAGAAAATATTAAGGAAATTTTAGGTCATGTTCACAAGCATGGTTCCCTATAGCATTATCTCATCAAACTTGTTTTTTGTTGATGGTTTTCACGGTTGTATCCCTGAAGTCATTACAAAAGTACTTAAGATCACAGAAGTTCAATTAAGTACAGAAAGGGAGGGGCAGAGGGGAAAATATGTGGCTGAATGGACAATAATAAAGTGTGGTGGTTTGAATGCGATTGGCCCCCAGAGTCTCGTAGGGAGTGGCACTGTTAGAAGGTGTGGCTTTGCTGGAGTGGGCGTAGCTTTGTTGGAAGAAGTGTGTCATTGTGGAGTTGGACTTTGAGATTTCTTATGCTCGGGATACCGCCCAATGCCAACTTCCTATTGCCTACACAATGTAGGACTCTCAGCTACTACACCAGTTCCATGTCTGCCCACCTGCCACCATGCTCCCCAACATGATGCTAATGAACTGAACCTCTGAAACTGTCAGCAAGTCACCGCAATTAAATGTTTTCCTTGTAACAGTTGCCATGGTCATGGCGTCTCTTCGCAGCAACAGAAACCCTAAGACACAGGGGAAATCAATCAACTCAGTGGTCAACATACATAGACAATATTATATTAAACTTTCAATATTACATTTGAGGATGAACATGACAAGTTTGGAAACAGATCAAGAGGCCAGCGCTTCAGAAGAGAAGGATTTGGGGATCAGGCCATGGGCAAATAAATTTTTGAAGTTGATTGTTACACTTGATCTGAAATAGAAATAGAAACCGGCCAATGAGTGTTTGAGAAGAGGGGACTGGGAAAGAGAAGATAAATTCTATTCAGACTAGGAATGGTAGAGTTTCACGCCAGAAGCAATTGGCAGAAGCTATCAGTCCGCAGATAACACTTGACATTCTATTCATTTGGAAGAGTATTCCGGTGCACATGGGGAAGTGAGCTGATGAGGCTGTCTCTTACAGCTGCTCCAGGCTTCCCTTACCCAGAGCAGGGCTTCTTCGTTTGTGCCTCCGCCACTTCCAGCCAACATGACCTCCGTGATGTTCTAGTTAGCACTGCTTCATGTGGAAGAGGCCATCTATGTCTCCTCCATTCTGTTTTAGATTCCTTGAAAACAACTTGGGGTGGTGGCTCAGTGGTTAAGTGTTTGTCAGTCAAACATGAGGACCAGAGTCTGGATCTCAGAACTCGTGTGAATGTTGGGTGTGGCGTGGTACCGGTAATTCCAGCCTGAGAAGGCAGAGATAGGGGATCCCCCTAAGCAAGCTGACTAGCCAGAGTAGTCATATCAGCGAGCTCTGGGTTTTCTTGAAAGATCCTGCCTCAATGTAGGAAAGGTGGAAGAACAATGGAGGATAATTGCTGACATCATCCATAGGCCTTCACGTGCATGGGCTCATATATGAAAGCGCATCGACACGCATACATGCACACACACACACACACACACACGTACTTCATACAGACGAAGAATAGTGGTGGGAGGAGCAAAACCCTTGCAAACAAGGCCCACGCCTTTCTCACTTCCTATGCCTGGTAGACATTCAGCATTCTCTTTACTTCCTGAGTTAACTGGAGCTTGGCTACCTCACTGATTCAGAAGCTTGATTGGTCTGGATTGAAGTGCACTGATGATGAAAACGTCTCCTAAAGGAAACACCAGCATCATCTTTGCTTCCCTCAAGGCCCCACCATGAAATTCTAGAAAGCTCATTTCAGTAAAACCCATTGAGATAGTGCCCACTCAGGCAAGCGCCTACAAATTAGTGGAAACGTCTTTTCTGAGTAATGTAAGAGGTCTCGATTGTCTCCTTCTTAAGAAAGTAATCAATATTTGGGCCACTCCTAATAACTCAAAGCATTGAACATTTTCATCTATGAGATATCGAGGCTTTATCTTCTGATCATACAACGGGATCTGAAAGCCTTGAATGTGCAAATGAGAGAGACTGAGTCACTTGACTGTATTAGTAAGGCCCAAAATGAATGACAAAGACACTTACCTATATGCTGTGTCTGTGAGAGGAAAGGATTGCTCAGATTGGGGGCACCAGTGCCGTTTCTCATTGTTGCATCATTACCCTCACGGTGCATTAGATGAATGGGTAGGGTAGGACCATCCCTTCAGCGAGAAGACATTTCTTGATGCCTAGCTGATGTCTAGCCTACAGTCCATCACACGACCATGTTCCTTCCCATGCTGCGGCGTGGGAAGTGAGGTGGCTTCCAGAGAAGTAATTAGCAAAGTGCATGGAGGAGGCTTGAGAAGAGAGAAAGAAAGAACTACAGGCTAAATCAATAAATAATAAAAAATTCAGTTGAAGGCATTTTCCATCTTGGTGTTCTTGGCTATGAGCGAGAAAGAGAGAAAGGAAGAAAGCAGGCATGAAGGAGGGATCCATGGGCTGGCTCACGAAGCTTCAGGGGGATGCTCTGTGCACACAAGATGGGCACGATGAAGGCCAAGTCTAGGAAGTAGAATTTTTTTCCCCCTGACTTCCTCCACCATTTGAGTCTTCCAGGGAGGTGTGTGAGATACCTGTGCTTAGCTATTCCTGGACTAATTGCCCAGGCATTGATCTCTTAATGGTAGAGGATGAGTTAATTTATTCCCAAACTCTTCTAACTTGGCAGAAGAGGAGTTATTAGTCCTTGGACTCGCTCAGTATATTACATATTCTATTATTTATCATTTACATATAAAGGAAAGTGTGAGGCTCTCAAAGGAGAAGCTGGCCCAGGAGCAAGAGAGAAGAGCCCAGAAGTGAGAGAGTGGTGGGGCAGGAGTGGGTGATTTAGAGAGTTTCCATTTCCCAGCTCGCTGCTGCTGTTAGCAGGTCAGTCATGGCAAAGGGTGGGGAAACGGATAAATACCGGACTGGGGGAGAAGAATGATGCGGGAGATAAGGAAGGGGGCTTTGATGTTCCAAGATGAAAGGTATAAAGCTCTCTCGTTCATGCATTCATTCCACAAATATCCCCGTACTGGATACGGCTATTAAACGTAGGCCTGCTCCCAGGTAAACAAACAACATGCAGTCACAAGTTAGGAAAAGTGCTAGGATGGAAAGGGATCGGGCGCTATGGGAGGAAAGAATAGGAATGGGGATTAAATACGTGTGAATAGACGAGTGGGGAAGACTTCGGAAAGGTTAACATTTAAACTTGAACTTGAAAGATAAGGAAAAGTCAGCTGCACAAAGAGAAAAAGAGACTTGACAGAGGGCTTTAGGAAGGCCTTGAATCAGGCACGTCCTTGGCAAATTCAGATTGACAAATGTTAATGGCACTTGTACTTATGGAGCAACCGCTGGCGCACAGACTGTGTGTGTGTGTGTGTGTGTGTGTGTGTGTGTGTGTGCGCGCGCGCGCGCGCGCGTGCCCGCGTGCGTGCACATACGTGCACGTATGTGTTTATTCCTCCTACCCCTGTAGAAGGCATCATTATTCTCCCACTTTGCTAGTGAGAGAAATGAAGCTAGCATGGCGTCAAGATCAAACAGAAGCAGATGGGGACCAGCTCGATTTTCAGCAGGGAGCTAGGCTTAACCTAATGTGGACTGTGTAAGGATCCCTATGGCTGCCATTGATGATTGGAGTGCAGGGGTGCCCCAGAGAAAGTGGAGGGGCATCGAGAAGGAAGGCGTGGTGGATTTCCAGCAAGTGCCTTGTGGCTGCGCCAAGAAGTTTTCAGTAGAGGTGATGGAGGGAACAAAGGCCTATTTTGACTGTGTTGAGAGACAAGGGGCAGCCAAACAGTGAGGGCACAGAGAGAAAACACATAGATTCTAACCTAATCCCAAGTAATTTCTACCATTCAAGAAAGGGAAGTGGGGTTGAGAAACAGAGTCCCTGGAATGAGAGAGTTTGTAGATATGCCACCAGCATCCTGCCTCATCCAGTCTAACTTAGGTACCTGCTGCCTATGGCTGTCTTTGATTTCCCTGTACTCCTCCACATTTTTAAGCAGACACACACACACACACACACACACACACACACACACACACACACACACACACACACACACCCTACCTGATCCAGCAACCAATGAGATCACCAAGCCATCTTCCCCCTATGACCAAGGAAGAGATAACTACCATCAAGAAACTGCAATTAGGGAAAAGAAATGCAGGGTTGAATGTATTGTCAA
Organism: Microtus ochrogaster; assembly: GCF_000317375.1. Taxonomy (NCBI): domain Eukaryota; kingdom Metazoa; phylum Chordata; class Mammalia; order Rodentia; family Cricetidae; genus Microtus; species Microtus ochrogaster. The sequence continues at coordinate 19,257,597 of NC_022011.1, read as the reverse complement.
CCAGCACTGAGGAAGCAGAGGCAGGAAGGTCAGAAAGACAAGATGAGACCAACATGGGCTACATAGCAAGTTCTAGAGCAGCTTGGGCTCCTTAGCAAGTTCTAGAGCAACTTGGGCTACATGGCAAATTCTAGGAAGACTTGGACTACATGGCAAGTTCTAGAGCAGCTTGGGCTACATAGGAAGACCCTGTGTTGAAATAAAGAAAAATACCTTCATACATATGAACATGACAAAAATGTAAGCCCAGCTCCCCTGGGGGAGAGAGGTCCCCTCGCCTGAAGCCATCCTCACCTCCTCAACTCCATCGAAAGCCTGGAAGATGCTTGCCCGCTTGAGAAGTTTTGTATCCCGGAAACTCAGGGCGATAGTTTGTTTTCAGAACAAGGCCCAATGAAGGAAGCAAAATAAATAAGCAAGGGTTGGGTGTTTCAATTATTTTAAGGGGTTTCTACCCCACCACCGTTCCCAAATCTTACAGAAATGAAGGACAGGCAGAACTGACAGGCGGGCCTTTCCGTTTCCCTCTCCTCGCAGATGTACGACAGCCATGTGCCCCCACTCCCCAGACAGCACCTTTCTGGGCACAAGTAGATGCATATGCAGCCACAGTGTGGCTTTGGCCGAATCTGAGTAGATGTGCCTGGTGAGCCCTCTGGGCCTCGGTGGTTGGCTTCAGAACAGTAGCCACAGCGTGTTCCCCGGGGACCGTCTCTGCGTTTCATGTGATATAGTTGTTCGTCTGGGTTTTATAGAGAACCAGAGGTCTTGACCCTAGAATACACTAGAGCACAGCCTTGTTAACAAAGTGTCCGGGGGGGGGGGGGGATGTTAAGGGAAACTGGGAAGGGCCTGTGGAATACAGTGCCTTCGTCCCAAGGAGGCCCCAAACACGCTCCCTGGGTGTGGCCTTTCAAACCAGCAAAATCAACTCCAGATATCTGAGGGAGAGCGAACAGAGAGGACAAATGTGTCAAGGGGAAGGGGAAAAAAAAATAACAGCTAATATGATCAAATGTGAAGAGAAAACGACAAGCTGTGGCTCGTCGAAGATCTCTGGAGACACAGCGCAGAAAGCACAAAAGTCCTTCAGTGGAGGTAATGAGGCGCATCTAATTATATTTAAGAAAGAAACACCGAGGACGACCCTAAAAGCCTCACCCCCCCCTCCCCGCCTTTTCCCCAAAAAGAATCAATCCAGTCTAAATGCTAAGCAGACAGGGACAGGACGGTTTCAGAGCAAGTGAGGAACTCGAGACAACATCACGGGAAACGAGATTGTCACTTTCCCAGGGCTGAGAAAAATATCACACACATCCTTCTCTGTCTATTGTCTTTTAACCACCTCCCCCTCCCCAAAAAAAAAGTGTCAGGAAGAAGCAGCAGGAAGAGGAAAGGGGGAGGAAGAAAAGGAAAGAAGAAAGGGAAGGAGAGCACGGCAGCCCCCCCCCACCCCCACCCC
>NC_022011.1:19231094-19256035 GCF_000317375.1 Microtus ochrogaster | reverse complement strand
CCCCCCGCCATGAGAAATCAAGGCAGGCCAAATGACATCTGACACCACCAGGCCACAGCTGAAGAACAAGGAAAAAGTTTTAGGGCGACTGTCATTGACCCATAGTCCTTCACTCCTAACCTTTCCCTCCAACATATGTTTCTCATTTCCTTGCTTATAGCTGGCCCAAGCTAATGATATGTGTTTTGGCCAGGGTCCCGAGCTCGGCATACAGCCGGTCTTGTTCTCATTGTCCGGGCTACTTACAGAAACCTCTTTCTCTGTGTCTTTCTCTCTCTCTCTCTCACTCGCTCGCTCTCTTGCTCTCGCTCACTTGAAAAAAGAATACAGCTTTAAAGAACAGTAAATATGCAAAGCAGCCCCCAAGCTCTATACAGCTACCATCTTGAACATGGCCCTCGCCACCCTAACACACCCCATCAATAAAGGCCTGAAGAGACTGCCCACGGGTGAGGGGTAAGTTCAACACAAAAGCAGTGGAAATTCAAACAAATTGGCCCATTAGAGTCTCGCACAGCTATAAATACAGCTCGCACGGGCTATTTTGAGGGACGGTGGCATGGGAAAGTTCGGCCTGGAATCTTGAGTCTGTCAAAGGAGACAGATCTCTTCCAAGACATGGGAAGAGGACAGACTGAGCACTCACTCAAGGAGGATGGGGAGGAGGAGGAGGGCAGGGAACAGGTCCTCACAGACTTGGGCAACAAGCAAGGAAGTGAGGCTGTTTGCTCAGGCCTTACCCTGCACGCTAGGACGCAAGACTCCAATGTTTAAAACTTGTTCTCTGCCAGTGTCACTCAGAGAGTCCCCAACCTCTGAGAAAGCTAGACATGCCCTTTTGCTCCTTCGGGGTCAATGGACCAGTTCGCTCTTCCTGAAGGACCCAGCAGGCCAGAGGAGGAGGGGTGGGAACCAGTGTGTCCTGGAGAGCCAGGGCAGCCCAGGCTGGAGGAGAAATTTCTGACTGACCCTGAAAGGGAATTCTGAGGAGTCTGCTTATTCTGCCCACCAGACTCTAAGGAGTGGCATCCGTTGTGGCTATATTGTGAAATGTGGGGTGCTATAACGTGGATTCAAGGAAACTGGAGCCCATAAATGAGAGTTTGTAAAATGTACAAGCAGACAATTCATATGCAAATGTCAAGAGCTGTTTAACACGTCCCTCGGGGTCTGTCAACAGATGGCAATGAGCTGCCAGCCGTTAGAAATTAGTAAACACAGAATACCCATCTCCTTAGGCATCAGGTACCTGCCTATCCTGTCAGGGCGGCTTCCCCTTCCTAGTCCTCCTGCAGCCTGGGATGCTTCCCGCCGGCCTGTCTTCAGAACATAGGCCCAAGAGCAATCACTTTGAACCCTGACTGTATGCCAAGCCCTGAGACATGAGGGTGGTCCAGACACTGTCCAGGCATCTTGGGACTGGAATCCCCCAACTGGTCTGTCCCCAACCCTACCACAGCCTGGTTTGTATCTGTTGTCTCTGTGTGCTTATCCATAGCCCTACTTTCCACCCTCTGAAGTGTCCCAGTTTGGATGCTAAGTTATATAGATCCTGTAGTTAGAGGCCTTTCTTTAGAAGTCCCGTCTGGACATATGTGTACATTCCGATACCCAGAAATAAAAGTGCAAGAATATGGTATCCTCTATTTTAGAGGCTCTTTGCAGAAGCCAAAAGAGGGTTCCCAAATTATCAAGAAAATGGCTTCAGCAGATTAAATTTTAATTAGTTCGGGAAAAGTCTTCACTATATTCTGGGCTGGAGTCGTGGCTGGGTGCTGTAATGGAGCCCCTGGTTGCAGATGGTTTTGGCTCTGAATTTTCCATGTTGTGTCTGAAACTTCAAACTGGCTACTGTCCTCCCCTACCAGCGGGGCCACACGAGGGCACTTGTCCCAGTACAGCCTGGAGGGGAAGAGTCGGCACAGATTGCCATGACAACACCCTTTCCTGAAAGTCTCTGACTGACACTTCCTGGGGAGACAGGAAGTGAGGACAGGAAGACACCGAGGTCATTCTCTTCCCGTGTCCGGCTTTTCCCACTTGCCAGACTCATCTGAGAGCTGACGTCTTTTAGCTGTGTTTTGTGCTTTCGCTGTTCCCATTCCCATCTCTAACGCCGTTCCGGAGTTGTGGCAACAATCAGTGAATTCTGTCCCCTTCTTCCCAGCAGGCCACAGGGAGCTCAAACATACCCCAGTGGTAAACGACATACAAGTAACTAGTGAGAAGAAGCAACATCAAAAAGTTGTGTAATTGATTCCAAAGTGAAAAAAAATCAATGAGTAATAGACTGACTTCTCCTTCGTCATCAACATTCTGACGTTTACAGTTAGCAGTCACTGTAGAGTGCTGACCGCGGCCAGGCTCGCTGCTAGGAATGTGCATAGCGTATTAAACAAAATAGACATAGGCCCCTTTTCTAAAGCTGACAGTTTCAAGGAGTGACGTCAAGGGGGAGACTGACCTTAAAGGAGTCACCTCCCAGTAAATACGTCCGTATCAGTTGTCATAAGGGCGACAAAGGAAAAACACAAAGGCTAAGAGATGGCATCAGCAGGGAGCCTAACTTAAATTTTGCTGTCCTTGTACTAAATACTCAGAATTGAACATTGAACAAATAAATAAATCTCTGGACCCTGTTTTGTGCAGGGTTCACTCACGGGCATCTTGCCATTTCGACACCATGGTTTTAGCATACCTTTCTTAAGGCTAGGACCCAGTGTGCAGAACCGAGCAACAGCTCGGAAGATAATTACAAAATATAAGCTAATGAAGCTGGAAGCAGCAGTGAGGGGAGAACGAGGCTTCTCCGGGAACATATTGAGATAACAAGAGGGGATGCCAATGAGCAAAATGCAGGTTTACAAACACCCTGGAAGTGGGCTAAGGAGGACGCTATAGAGGAAGAAGTCCAGATGTGGTGATGCACAGCTGCAATCCCAACACTGGGGAGGCAGAGGCAGGAGGATCACAAATTCGAGGATAGCCTGGGCTATGTGAAAAGATCCTATTTAAAAAAAACATTGTTTTAGGGGATAGAAAGATGGCTCAGTGGTTAAGATCACTGGCCGATTTCTCAGAGGCCCCGGATTTAAATCCTCATGCCTTTCTGTAACACTAGTTCTAGAGGATTTGATGCCTTCACCTGGCCCCCACAGGCAATACGTGAGCATGGTGTACAAACATACATGCAGGCTAAACACCCATACACATAAAATAAATAAATAATCTTTAAACCACGTTTTTTTTAAAAAAAAAAAAAAAGGAAGAGCAAGGCGAACAGGGTGAGATGGGTGGAAAGGTTGCAACAGCTTCCTGGACGTCCTGTATATGGAAAGATGCCTGCGTCTGCATCCTGCCATTCCCAGCACCAGCGCCAGAGACACCCCCAAAGGCTAGGGGGTTGAGGCTGAAGAAAACGGACAAACTGAGGCTCAGTTAGACATTAGGGTGCAGTTATGTTCCGAAAGGGTGAAGTAAATCCTTCCGGGGCAAACGGGAGCAAAGAGCTTTCTGAAGTAAAAGTAATAAACCGGTAGAAGCTCTGCCCCTCCCCGCCCCCACCTGGCTGAAACTCAGATGGGAGGATGTGTCTGACGGCATGAATCCCTAGTTTCAATCTGCAGTACCACACAGACTGGGTGTGGTGGCATAACCTTTAATCCCGGTCTAGAGAGGCTGACACATCTGTCTATTCTACAACAGTGAGTTCCAGGCCAGCCGAGGTCACATAGTGAGACCCTATCGCCAAGAAGATTTTTTTTATGGTGTGTCTGTGTGTGTTGTGAGCACATGTGATCCCAGAGGCCAGAGGCAAAGGACTCCCCTGTTACAGATGGCTATGACACCTCATATGGGGGCTGAGAACCCAAGTCAAGTCTTCAGCAAGTGTGATGCGTGCTTTTGACCATTGAGCCATCTCTCAAGTCCCAGAAGCAAGTCTTCATAACAACAGTTTAGAGGGGGTGGGGATGTTTAAACAGACGCTTATTTTATTAAAGACTGTGGTGGGAAGTGAGTTGTCTTGTTAGAGCGGGAAATCGCCACAGTTTAAAGACCCATTCCCATTGGACTGGAGATGAACGGGAAAGAGAAGTGCCTGGAAAGGTTATGGGGGGAGGGGGAGCAAAGCGAGAGCTATGGTCCTTGGTAGAGAACGCTGGAAGAATTTTCCTCAGAACAGACGTGGTTTGAAGTCACTGCAGCTTGGTCAGATCCCTGTGGTTCCTTGAGATGGTGACAAGTTCTGTAATTGTTCTGACTTTGTTTTTTTTTTTTTCCTCCACAAACCTATTTGTGAAAGTCCTAGAGAATGGCCTTAACCAGCCCTCTCTGTCGCCAGAAATATGATACACGGTGGATCGAGAAAAATTATTTTTTTTCCCCTGACTTCACAGCCTCTTGGCACAAGTTCAGTCCTGAAATGGTTAAAATATCGGCACATTTCACTGGTCTTGAGTTACTCATAAACATTGGGCCGAGCAATTTCACTCAATCGCACATATTAACTTCTTAAGTTCTTCTCTCTGAGGATGTGGACTGTTATTTTATGCCAAAAGTCCTGTAATTAAGTTTGACATAAGCGCATGGATTAAATATGTGGTTGGGGGGAGGGGCGCGGAATGGAAGGGTTTCCTTTTTCCCAGACTCTTTTTTTGCCATATGGAAACTGTAACCAAATAACGTGCAAAAATTTTTAAGACAATTTCCCGTCTCATTACTCAAGAGTTGTTTATCAGGTGAGTCTCCGCGTGAATGTAGTTAACCAAGCCGGTCTTTGTTGTTGTTGCTTTGTTTTGTTTTTCTCTAATTTATCCTTAACAACAACAACAAGGTCTGAGAGCCCTGTGCTCCTTCAATCCCAGCACTGGAGGCTGAGGCAGGTGGATCTCTGTGAACTCATGGCCAGCCTGGTCTACAGAGACTTTGACTACCAAAGAGAACAAGAATTGGCCACGTCACAGTCGAGGGCACTGGTAATTTAATCTGTACAGAGCAGAGGAGATTAGCGTTTGAGGGACTACGGGTCCTGACTAGAGTCAATATAGTCAACTGATCTAATTCAGGAATAACTTAGACACTGGAGCCATAGGAGTGGGGGAGCTGGACACTTGTAGTGACTTTGTCCGGTGTGTCAAGACACGTGCTGCATCGCGGTTTCCTGTGTTCCGAGGCCACCGAGGTGCCACTAAAATCCTCTCCGTCTGAAGGTCCCTCTGAAAGGGTGGCTCCGAAAGCCCCTGCCCCTGCTCTTGCTTAAGCGGTGTAACCATAATTTTACTTGCAGAAGGTTTCTTGTGGTTTGAGAGAGGAATGCTGGTGCCCCTCCCTCCCCAAAGCCTGCTGAAAATAGCTTTTTCTACTCTCACTGAGAGAAAGCACCCTCCTTGACTTTCCCCTATCTGAGGAACATTCCGGAAATTAACCCTGAAAGGAAAGTCAGGCCTTGTGGCACCCCCTAGCCCGCCTCCTGCAGTCGGCTCAGCCCCGTGCCCTTTCCAGTCCAGGCCCGTGCTGCTCTTCTGCTCCCTGCTTTGGTGGGCTTTTGTCCTGACACAACTCGCTTAACGCACCCCCCAAAGGGGTTCTCCGTCACCGACAGCCTCAGAGTCAACATAGTCCAGCATCGTTCTCCAAATCCTCCAAATAGGACTGAGGAGTCACGGGTTTGCTGGGTGGCCTGAGTTCCATCCCAGCAAAAGGAAGAGTCAGGCCGAGCACTGAGGAGGTGGGGACAAGTGGCTCCCTGGGGCCCCCTGGCCCAGGTCAACCTTGTTAACTTGTTGAGTCCCAGGTCCCAGTGAGAAACTCTATCTAGAAAAAAAAAAACAAAATAAACAACAACAACAATAAACCCAAGGCAGATGATCCCTGAGGAGTGACACCTGAGGCTGGCCACTAGCCTTCACAATCACACTCACATGCATGCACATGTAACTCCCATACACTGGCACCCGCACACATATGAACACACACACACATACACACACACACACACACACACAGAGTCTAGACCCAACCCCCACAATAGCCTTCTCATCTGTCCTTCCCAACACTACACGCCGTTCCTTTTCCTCTTCAAGAGACTAGACCAGGAGCCTCCTACCATTGGCCTAGGAAGTCCGTCACCATGCCACAGCAGCGCCTGGTTCCCACTCCACTAACATACTGGTTTTCATTTTACACAATAGGAGGCCCAGACAGAGTGCATCACCACAAAGGCGTGAGAATAATTTGTTTAGGCTCAGTGTAACCCACAACACTCTCTCCTTCGTGCGGGAGGTGGCTCTCCACCACACCATTTAAATGCCCATCCTAAGCCCTCCAAGAACATTCCTGTCTCTTCCTCTTCCTGATTTCAAGACTCATTAGGTTACAACAAGCTAATTGTTATTAGGTGCACATTTCCTAGGTCCATAGTCCCAGACATGCTGAACTGTATTACACTCTTCTGCATTGTTCCCTCTCTCGCCACAATCTAGGTACCAGGCACAGTGTGACCCAATGGCCTATCACCAACCTAAATGGGACAAAGTGCAGTATGTTAAGAATCCAGGTACTGAAGCGAGGTTATACAGACCTTCTTGGGGGGTGGGGGGAAGACTGTTGAAACCTTTCTGCATTCATGCCCCTGTTAACTCTCCAAATGATAACGTAGACCCATTTTTTTCCTTCTCAGATCTTGTCAGGTTTTTTGCCTCTCCGCTGGGACTAATTCCAGCTTGCATCTTGCACGCTTCCTGCCTTTCTGACTTCCCTCTGAGATACCTGCAGGGTTGAGACCCTGTTGGGATCTTTAGAGTTTGGACTCATCATCTTCTAAACCTAATGGTAGTGATGCCGTGTGATGGAAACCCAGCCTTTCTTCCCTGGCTTCTGCATGCCGTCCTTCTTTGACTTCTCGACTGTGATTCACAGCGCTGCAACCCCATGCTTGTGAACAAATGGTGGGATGCAGCAGACGGGGAAGAAGAGTGCAAGCTCAGAAGCCCTGCCACTGGCCTTCCCTTCCAAACTCAGACAGTTTTCATCCTTCTCCTCCAGCATGTTAACTGCTTGCGACTTACTGGCCTCGTGTGTCTAACAGAGATATAATGGCATCTACCTCTTGAGGGTCATTGAAGGGATTAGACACATACTGGTTAATGGTGGCGTTTGGTCCGTGGCTCGGTAAATATTGTTAGAGCTAGGAACATAGCTCAAGCAGATGGAGTGCTTGCCTGGCATGCACAGAGCTAGGGAGTTTGACATCTACCACCATAAAAACTAGTTGTGGTTCTATGTGCCTTTAGTCCTACTACTTGGCAGGTGGAGGCAGGAGGATGAGAAGTTCCAAGTCACCCTTGATTCCATAGAGAATTAAAGACCTCATGAAATGCATAAAACTAAGACCCTATCTCCAAAACAAATCAGGCCAGAATGGTGGCACATACCTTCAATCCTAGCATTCAAGAGGCAGAGGCAAATGGATCGAAATAAATAAAATAAATAAATGTTAGTTCTAACAAAAAAACATGGTTTAGACACCCAATTTTCTAAGGAGTAAGAGTCTCATTGTTCCGGGGTTGAGATGAACTGGTACCTCAAAGACAAGATACTCAGGCTAGGGAGATGGCTCCGGGAGTAAAGTCATGCCCAATGATGTAACCATATAACACTGTCCTAAAATCACAGCATTTGGGATGAAGCAGGATAACAACTTTGAGACCAGACTGAGTTGTACTGTGGTATCTCATCTCAAAACAAAACAAAATAAAACAAAATCAAACACAAAAACAAGACAAACAAACCTAGAGAGATCGCTTTGAAGTTAGAGCACATATTGCTCTTTCAGAGAACCTAACTTTGGTTCCTGGAAACCAACAGCCTGTAACTCCTGCTCCAGGGAACCTGATGCCATTAGCCTCTGCAGAAACCTGCTTGCAGGTACACACACAACACCAATTATGACACTCTTTTTCTGTTTGTTTGTTTTTTGTTTTGTTTTGTTTTTTCAAGATAGGGTTTCTCTGTGGCTTTGGAGCCTGTCCTGGAACTGGCTCTTATAGACCAGGTTGGCCTTGAACTCACAGAGATCTGCCTGCCTCTGCCTCCCGAGTGCTGGGATTAAAGGCATGCACCACCACTGCCTGACAGGCTTCTCTTTGCTTAAGGAACCACCCCCATATACACAAGTACAAACACTAACAAACATTTGCTCTTCTTACCAGCTGGTCCACTTGACCCTACTATATCCTTTGGTTTCTGTGTTGAATCGTCTTTTTCCAGGAGTCAGCATACCATGTCTCTAAAGGCCCAGAGATACAACAGTTTAGGTTTTGCAAGTCATACTATTTCTGTCACAAACCTTCAGCTCAGCTATGGTAGCACAGAAACAGCCAAAGCAGTGTGTCAGTGAGTGAGCATGGCCCTGTCACAATAAAACCTTGCTTATCAGAACAGGTGGCTGGCTAGTTTGGTTTTTCAAATCATAGTTTGCAACACCTAATCTATCTCCTGGTTTATTATTAAGACACTTTTTCTGCTATGTATTTTTTCACTAAGCAATTAGTTTGTCAGGACCCCAAGAACATGAACGATCGTTAGGTACTTAGGATGTCCTAGCCCATCCTCTTTTAAAGCCAGCACCTATCTCCATGCGTGCTTGCTGGAATAAAGTGCCCCCACGGGAAGAGAGCAAATTTGGGGTGGCTAGATGGACTTGGGTATCAGTTGTCCCCGGTGAAAGGAAGACAGCTGTCTGCTGTCAAACACGTGCATCCAGAAGCACTCGTTCTGCCAATCACCGCTGGGTCCTGAGGGAGAGCTTCAGAAAACACTTGAAGAGCACCTGTTCCCAGAATCTGAACTCTGTCCAGGAATCATGTCATCTAAGACCAGGTACTTGGGTGACCCCATGCTTTTCTCGGGACCCAGTTCTGACTGGGAACTCACAGAGGACTACGGTCCTCTGCCGTCAACACGTCCATCATTATCCATCAACTCAAAATCGCTTGTTATTTTTCACATTTAGACTCCTTTGAAAACAAATAGTTTTCTTTGTGAAAATATACTTCTAACTCAAATAGAGCGGTGGCGGGGGTGGGAGCATCAGGGCCTGGAGTTAGACCTGAGTTCCAATTAGTGAGTCTTCTGCTAAGTTATTCGTGTGTCTTCACCTCAGTATTCCTTTCTGAGAAGTGGGATATTTTTGTGAAGGTTAAATGAGACTGTATATATGAAGAACTTACTAAAGGGCTCAGAGCAGAGTAAACATTCCATAGTTCCTAGCTGTAGGAGGAGAGAGCCACTTGTTGGTTCCCGGCTGCTTAGCCCTGAAATAATCACACAGAAACTGTATTAATTAAATCACTGCTCTGCCCATTAGCTCTAGCTTCTTATGGGCTAACTCTTACATGTTAATTTAACCCATTTCTATTAATCTGTGTATGTCCATGTGGCTATGGTTTACCAGCTAAAGTTCCAGCATCTGTCTCCAGTGGGGCTACATGGCATCTCTCTGACTCGGCCCTTCTTTCTCCCAGCATTCAGTTTAGTTTTCCCTGCCTAACTAAGTTCTGTCCTGCTATAGGTCCAAAGCAATTTCTTTATTCATTAATGGTAATCACAACATATGGAGGGAAATCCCCTATCAACTAGCAGTGACAGCAGGAGTAGTGAGGTACAGAAACAGATGAAAGGTAGTTCCTTAACCATAGATCTACCATCTCATCTAAAATTCTACTCCTAGGAATATACTGAAGAGAAACACATAATATTTCATAATATCCAGAGTAACACAAACCACATATACAACAAATGACAAAGGGATAAGATATGGCATGGCAGTAAAATGGAGCATTAGTCAACTATAAAGGGTAATGAAGTGCTGACATCTATTACAATGCAGATGAACCTTGAAAACACTGTGCTAAGTGAAAGAAACCAGGCACACCAAGGACAGTTTGGTATGTATCCATTGTTACAGACTTCCTATTCAACAAACACAGAGTCAGAAAGCTGATTCGTGGTTGCCAGAAGCTAAAAGAAGGAACAAGGAGTGACTGCTAATAAGTCTAGGTTTTTTTTTTAGGGGATTATGAAAATGCTTTAAGAGTCAGTAATGGCTGCATAGTCTATAAAATATCAAAACTCTCTGAGTTTTATACTTTGAAGGGGTTAATTTTATGGCCATAAAACTGTTACTCTTAAAAACTTTGTCTTTAAGAAAACAAATTAACACGGCCATCCCCATCGATACCTTATCTATAATGTATGAGTTTGGAGGCCAGAGAGATGGTGCAGTGGTTAAGAGCACTTGCTGCTCTTGCAGAGGACTGAGTTTGGTTCACAGCACCCAGGTCACTGTATATATAACTCCAGCTTCAGGGGATCAAATACTTCTTTGGACTTCTACATGCACACACATACAGATACAGAGACACACGGTTGAAGCTGGGGGGGAAAGAACATTTGAAAATCCTTCTTTTACTACAGATCTTCAAGTGGATGGAAACAGTTTACTTCTGGCCAGGTGAAGTTCCACCATCTTTCTGTAGATTCTCACACATCATGGTACCCCTGTGGAGGCCAGAGGCCTGTCCCCAGTGTTGGTCTTCACTCCACCTTGTTTGAGACACAATTTCTTGCTGTTCATCAGGGTGTAAGGAGAGGCTAAGAGTTTCCAGGGATCCTCCTTATCCCCATCATTTATGTCACCGCAGAAGTGCTGAGATTACACACAGAAGTCATGTCATCTGGCTTTACGTGGACTTGGAGACCTGGGACAAGGTCTTCGTGCTTGGTATGATGAGTCCTTTACCCACTGAAGGGGGAAGAATGAAAAACCATGAGACTAACAACTGACCATACACACAGAATATTATCGGTAAGAGTGAACAACTGGAACCCTGTAGACCACAGAAAATTCAGAACAAAGAGCCCCACGGGAGATGCCTGCTGGAGAGACATTCTTTCGGCCAAACTCTTGTGAAGAGGAAAATGCAATGGCCTGGAGCAGAAAGTGGCCCGAGACTGTATCAGAGCCTTTGACTGGGGTTGTGTTTACGTGGAAATTAAGACGACAACCATTGGTAAGGCAGAGTCAGACCAAACTGGCCTGTGAGACCCTCAGAGGCTGACGAAGAGATTAGGGCTTTGTAGTTTGTGAAGCCCTCTGGGAACTTCTGAACAGGGATGCAGCAGGCTGGAGCCAGGGATGCCAAAGAATCTAGTAGGAAGGCATGAGTGAGAACCTTGGGAATGAGGTCGTAGGGAACAGGGCCAGAGCCTGGAGAAGAAGAATGCTTTGGAAGATAAAGAGAAGGAAACCAATTGGTGGATCTAGGATCAGTCCGCCCTCCCATGACAACCTTTGCCCCCAAAGAATAAGAATACCTTGACAAAATTCCTGTTTTACTTAAAAGACCAAAGCAATCCTGATGTTCTTTCCTTCTTACATTCGTGATAAGAGAGATACTGACTTGAAAGGAGCCATTAAGAGGTGAGATTATGATAGCAGCCATGAGGACATGAAGATAGAAGACTGGGATCAGCCAGGCTCAGGGCTGGAGAACAGTGGCTGTGGGCTAGGGGAGGGAGGACAATGGAGAAGTCACATTGGCCCTGCTGTTTGGATTTCTACCTTTGGGGCTTTGTTCCTGATTGCTAAAAAGAGGACTGCTACTCCTGCAAAATTGTAAGAAGCAGACACTCATTGGGAGGGGCCTTTTTTTTTTTTCATTCCCGAATACCTGGTTAGATCCCCAACCAGACAGGGACATTGTCATTCTGTAACACTCGCAATCAGAATTCCAAACGGGGTTTTCTATCTAAGGAAGATGTCCCTAATCAAGGAGTTAAAGCAATAAATGCAACGTTTGCCATCTAACAAGCCACCCCAAAGTGTAGTCACCTAAAACAATCAATCATTTCTCACTGAAAGGAGAATTGGATGATTCTCCTATTGGGTCAATTTGACTGAGATGGGTGGACAAGAACAGCCCGGACCTCATGGCTGGCAGAGACGTGATGCCATCCCAGAAGGTTCGCTAGTCTCTCCACAGGAAAACACCAAGTTTCATTCTATGGTGAGTCTAAACGCAGGACAAAAGAATAAGCCTAGGCCTTCCAGCTGGGGCTGATAGTCCATCTGTTTTTATTCCAAGGGCTAAGGAAACCCCATAGCTGGATCAGAATCCAACGGAAGACTGTACCCAAGGCAAAGAGGGGAAAACGTGTGTGACCAATTTCTCTTCCCACAATGTGGTCCCCATAACACAGTGTATCCCTCCAAAGAGGTGGCAGTTATCTTTGACTCTGCTTCAGGAGGATGATGGAGAACTCACAGCTGCCACGTTCTGCTTGTGTTCCTGTCCTCTAGGAGACGGGAGCCCGTGTTGAGATGTTGCTATACCTCTCCAAATGTGAAGTCTCAAAGTTTTGTGAAATAATTTCATGAATGTATATTACTTAGGACGTTCTTATTGATTTATTTTGCATGTGTACCTGTGTGTGGCATGCATACATTAAGTTTATGAGGGTTCACATGCACATGGGTGCGGAGGCCAGAGGTTGATATCAGGTGACCTCCTACATTGCTCTCCCCTTTTTCTTTAAGGCAGACTTCTCCCTGGGAGTCTAGGCAGCCAGCCTGCTGGGGGATACACAGTCTCTGCCTTGTAAGCACTGAGGTTACAGACAGGCTGCCACGCCTGTCCTGCCATTTACATCACTTTTGGGGACCTAAAGTCCTCCGACTTGCACAGGAAGCATCTTATCCACTGAATCATCCTCCAATTTACTCATCCTTGATGAATTCTTTTTTTAAGGCACAAGGAGACAAGAGGAAGTAGAGAGAGGAGGGAAAGATGTTTTTCTTGGCATATTTTGTTTCATTACTCGGCAGGGGCTGAACCCTTCCTGTCTTGTAAGGGTCCCAAACAATTAGGTCGTGTCTCATAAAATGTCGACCTATCTCCTGCTTCGGGCAGATTTCAACACTGTGGGAATGTTCACAACATACGCCTAGAAGCTCAAGTCTCCAGCCCACTGGGTAGAAAGCACTTTGACGACAGACCCAGCCTAGGAAGTACAGACTAGCAATGTTCCATTCTCAGGACATAATTAATGTGCTGGTCATTTTTTTTTTCATCAACAAAGGATTTACCAAAATACTGCATGGTTTCCTTCAAAACCGTGGCCCTCCCTTTCCTGTCTCACTTTTTTTTTTCCTGGATCAGGACACCGTTTCCATTGGCTTCACAACGCTGGTTATTTCGCCTACTCTGCTCAACTTTGTCTCCTGGATCTGAAGAGTTCAGAGAGGCCAGTGCTTTGAATGGCGAGGCTCGGGTGAAGGCCCTGCTGCTTCTGATCTTCTCTGGGCCTCTCCTCATCCCTCTGAGCCCAGCGATTTCCTTCACAGCTCACAGCAAACCTCACAGTGTTATAAAAAGCCAGCTAACTAAATAATGCCATAGGAATCTTAATCACTAGGGTCATTTGGCCAACAACATGACATAGCTTTTTCCTCTCAGAATTCAAACATTCAAAATTACAAATATCCCATCCAATTCAGACTTAATTATCACTGTTCAAACTTCAAGAACTTTCTCTGTTTCGGTTATGTAAGATGAGAAACAGTGAGGTATGGCCAAGGGCTAGCGAATTAGCTTTTTTTTTTTTTTTTTTTTTGAAGGGCCAGCAGGAAAAGTCTTACAACTGTGGTTTCTCCTTGGAGCCTTGCTATCTCTGGGTCAGGCTGGCTCTTTGTCAAAGATACCTAGGTCACCTGCAACAGATTCTGTCCTATAAACCTGGATTGAGTCCTGAGGTCTGTCTCAGCAGGCCAGAGAACACTGTCCCACAGAGGAGGTCCTTGGCTGTGTAGACAACTGTCCCAATCCCAGGACATACCAGTCACCGTCCACGCAAACCACTGTGGGCTAATCTGCACTGGCAGCCACATGAGGAAAGGGCCCTGGAGGGGACTGCACCCTTGGGGTGTGACTTTGCCCATGGCATTTTCTCCTTGTGAGTGGCCCAACTGTAGAACTGGTTGCATCTCAGTTCTTGAAAATCTATTTCAGACGGCCTTACCATCCAGATCATTGTCTTTTATTTTTTGTTTATTACTTTGCCTTTTAATGTCCTCAAGCCTTGATCTCCCAATTCTCCTCCTACATCTCAAGTCCTGGGGCGGTGGCTATGCCACCATGCTTGGCTTACGCAGTGCTGGGGCTCAAACTTGGGCTCTCGTGCATAGAAGGCCAACTGTCTCTCCACTGAGCTACATCCCCAACTCCACATGGTTTTTAATTATACAGGTTTTTAAAATTATACAGTTTTCCTTCTGTACCAAAAATCATTCAGATAAATAGAAATTACCACCTAACCACCAGTTCTTCTAATGAGCCTGACTTTTGTATTACCAGGAAAGTTTTTAACACATTCTCTCTCTCTCTCTCTCTCTCTCTCTCTCTCTCTCTCTCTCTCTCTCTCTCTCTCTCTGTCTCTGTTTCTCTCTGTCTTTGTCTCTTTCTGTCTGTCTGTCTTCTGTCTGTCTGTCTGTCTCTCTCTCTCTCTCTCTCTCTCACACACACACACACACACACACATACACTTAATATTCCTTATCCAAAATATGTAGTGCCAGAAGTATTTGATAATCCAGATCCCACTCCCATTTTGGAACATTTGCATATGCATAATGAGTTATCATGGGAATGTGATCCATTTACTGTTCACATTGCACGTCGTACACATAACCTGAAGGTATTTTATACAGCATTTTTAGCATATCTGCATTGTGGTGACAGTTTGTCTTCTGAGGTCAGGGGAGGAGTTTTCTACACAGAGTGTCAAACTGACTCTCAAAAAGTTTGGGATTCAGGAGCGTTTCAGATTTCAAATTTTTTAAATCAAGGCACTCAACCCACCCCACCCTACCCCCATGTGTGTTTGCGTGTGTGTGTATTTACATGTGTGCATGCATGCGTGTGTGTATGTGTGTGTACAAGTATATCAAAAGTCATCCCGAGGGGACTGATTCTAAAGCCCTCTTCAGATACCAAACTCTGTGAATGCTGAAGCCCTTCATATAAAGTAGCAAGGCATTTGCATGGAACCTACGTTCACCCTCCTATACTCTAAGTCACTTCTAGATCACTTGTCTCTAATGCCATAAAATGCCATATAGGTTCT
Source organism: Microtus ochrogaster (assembly GCF_000317375.1). Classification (NCBI taxonomy): domain Eukaryota; kingdom Metazoa; phylum Chordata; class Mammalia; order Rodentia; family Cricetidae; genus Microtus; species Microtus ochrogaster. Next base: position 19,240,852 of record NC_022011.1, on the reverse strand, counting down.
GTGAAAATCATTATACTGGACTTGTTCAGGGAACACTGACGAAAAGGGAGTCCGGGCCTGTCCTGTTAAATGAAACTTTCCCATATATTTTAAATCTGTGTTTGGCGGGATCAGCAGATGAGGATTGGCATTTAGGGAAGGCTGACTGCATGTTTCTGTGTGTATACCTATGTATAAAATGGCATATGTGCTCTGAGATGTATGTGTAGATAATTTTGCCTTGTGGTATCAGCACCTTCCACTTGTCTTATACATGAGTGGGTTTAAGTGGAGGTCTTAGCAGCAGGTCTGGGGTCAGTGGCTCAGCTTCTTCTTCGCAACAAAGGCCCTGGAGTCTGGGAGATGCCTGTTATCTGTAAGACAATGTCCTTTATGTTGACCTGTAAAGCCTGAAACCCTAAAGATCACTTACCCTTAATGGTGCATTGTTTTGTTCTGCATAGTGCCTGAGATTGTAAGGCTATATGTTCCAGCTGGGGGGGAAATAAAAGAACATTTATTTTTAGGCTGGAATGGAGTTCATGCTACCACATGGCCATGATTTTAGCATTCTCCCTCATATTTCACCCATCATTAGTATAATGAGGTTTTCTGAAGGTTAAACCTCTGACTTATTCTTATTCCCCAGAATATATTTTTATTTATCAAAATCTCCAATTACCATGGTAACTGTCAAGAGTCCTTTAAAATGCATGCTGTTGTTTTGGTACCAATCTACTGCACAGTTACAGCAAGCCACAATGGCCACAGACATTGCAAAACAAAAAAAGTCACCCAGCCCCCACTCCCCTTCCCCCCCCCCCCAGTCTCTCATTTCTTTCCATTCTGGTGCATCTCTGCGACGCGGGGACAACAAACCTACAAAGATAATAAACTTCTGTGCAGACAGGGAGAGGGAGTGGATGCCCCAGGATGGGCACGCCTCTCTCTGTGCTGCAGGAGAGAAAAAGAGGACCTGCTGAAAAGGAACAGGAAACAGATGGGGGACATGATCTCTCAAAACCTCAGACCAGCCTGGTTGCTAGAAGGTTAGGCCAAATCAGAAGCCTGTGCATTCTCCAAAGAGAAGCCGTCTGAGGCAGGCATCAGGGCGGGTCGTGTGGCTACCAATTCAACAGTTCCGTGTGGGAAGGAGAAAGCCACACCATGTCTGGATCAGCTGAGACCGACGTGGTGGAGAAGGCGAGCATGTTGGCAGAGCTTGCCTCAGGCCCTGGCTCCGCACGGGCAGCACTGCACTCTCTACAGCCGTGTGATTGCGTCTGGAGAAGGCTACTTCCTTCGGCTAAATTTAGGGGCTTCCACAGAAGCCTTTATTTACTGAAAATTAAGTTTGAAAAGGTGACCGAAAGAAGTGTCTGCATCATCCTCTGTCTTAAGGGCTCCTGTGAAGGGGAGAGACGGTCTGATCCCACGTGCTAGGACCGCTTTCAATGACTCAAACTCAAAGACATCAAAGAATCTAAGCGACTTCATCAAAATTCTCTCCATCATGCAATTATTTATCCACAGAAAGAAAATTATTCTTAACTCCTGGGATCAGTGCTCGGGAAGGAACTTTTCAGGAGGGAACAAACATGCTGGCGTGGAACTTTATCATCTCTTCGCAGGTCGTGCAAGTTGGGGGCGGAATTCTTCCTTCCCAAACTAGAGAGTTGGACCAGTTTCCTGAGATGCGGCATGCTGACCGTCCGGCAGGCTTGCCCTCACAAAGTGAGATGGCAGGGCTCTCTACCCAAATCCCAGGCACCCCTCCCCCTCCCCAGCAACTGCCTTTCACTTGTGACCTCGCCCAGCCAGTGGCCAGGAAGGAGCCTTTGAACTCGGCTCCAAAGCAGCTGTGATTGGGAGGACTTTGATTACCCTGCTCGGCTGGCCCTTCCATCTTGCTGTTTCTCTTTTCCTCCCCCACCCCCCTCACCATGACTCCTTTCCCCATCCCATAGTCCAGGCAATTCGGGTTTGGGGTTTTGGTTTGCTTCCCCCCCCCCCGCAACCTTCTTTGTTTTTGTTTTTGGTGTTTTTTTTTTAAATTATTATTATTTTTTCCTCTCTCCCTTTTCATTTTCCTATTGCATCCTAAACCTCAAGACATAGTTAGCACTGATCCTGATTTGTTTAGGGTTTATCTCCATTATTAATTCCAGTCATGTGAAGAAGAAGCAAAGTGCGAGGAGAAAGAGAGTGCTAGGGTCTGGTCTGTATACAAAGTTCGGGTGTCTGTGAAGGGAGCCAGCGATCCCTGGGAAACATATTTTCTTTAGATATCTTTTTAATCCAAACAACTTTCTTTCCTAGTCTGAAAATATTCCTTGTGATGGGACCCGTCCTGAACCATTTCATTTATTATTATTCTCTCCCCACCCCACCCTCGTTGATGTCCTTTGAAGCTGCTGCCTGCATTAATCTGGACTTAATATGGATTTAAACATTTACAATGGAAAATAATTTTGGTTATAAAATAATCTCTCTCGATAATGCTAGAGGACCCCCACTCCCCCCACCTCCTAGCGCAACTGTCACCATCTCTGACAGCTAGGGATGGGCTGAGATTCTTGAATATGCATGTTGAGGGGAATGCAAACCAAGACTCACGGGATCCATGTAATATTTTATATTTGGCAGCTGTTATGACTGGCTGGAGTTGAGTGATACTCAGGGCCCTGACTTGTTGTTTGAATGAATTCATCATCTTTCAGGACATAGGGGTATCTGGTACCCAGGATATACTAAAAATACTTTCTGTTGGAGTTGAGGGGAGCTGTCTTTCAAGGAGAGCAGGCTGCATCCAGCTGTCATAGAGGGTATTTTCAGTAACTCAGGGCTGGAGGAGGCCTCTCAGCTCTCCACCCCACCCCTCTTCCCTGTTAGCATTGTTCATTCTCTCCACTGGCACAATAGAAATTTCCCATGTCATTGGGTTACCTCAGGCAAGGCCAGCGTTATCAAGTAGAGTGGAGTTTGTATGGGTTGGAGTATGTTCATGGGAATTTGGAAAAATTAGATGCGATTTCAAAGTCTACTTTGTCAGCTCAGTTTGTAGAAATCAGCACATGATTTCTCAAAGACTGTAGAAGAAAACTGGGCTGTGTCTATGTGATGCCCTTCAGTGATAGAAAGTCTATGGTTTGGTTGTCATTATCCCTCCATTCTTATGCCCACGCAGACATCACTAATCAATTGCAAACACTGTCACAGAGCAGGCAGCAGCTTCCGAGGCTTTCAGAATTCCTCAAAGCATTGTTCCAACTTGACTCTGGTTCTGCTTGGACATCCTTCCTTGGGCCACTGGACAATCTTTGTATCTGGCACTTCCATTCAAGAAGATTCTTCTAGTGTTAACCCCCTTCATTTCCCCTTTAAAATACCTGCCCTTCTTAGCAGGGCTTCTCAATTACTTCTTGTTGCCGCTGTATATTTTTTTCTAATTTTTTAAGGTTTATTTGTTTTATGTGTTGGAGTGTTCTGCCTGTATGCTTGCATGTGCAATGCCCACAGATGCCGGCACGAGGCATTGGATGCCTGGAACTGGAGTTATAAGCCGTTACAAACTGCCATGTGGGTGCTGAGAAGTGAACCCAGGTTCTCTAGAAAAGTACCCTTTTAACTGCTGGGTCAGCTCTCTAGCCCATAATGTAATAGATTTATCTTTATACTACTTAATTCTTTCCATGGTAACATAATTCATTGTAGAAATTTTATGAACTATAGTATGCAGGAAAGTATAAAATTAAATCATTAATAATACATATTGATATATAGACATCTAAACAAAATATATAAATATTTCTTGTTTTTATTGTAAAAGTTTTAAATACAGGCACTCGGGATATAGCTCAGAAATAGAACACTTTAGCAGGCTATATCAAACTCTAGATTCAAAAAAATGTAAATAGAGTCACTTGTGATTAAAATATATGGATGTAATTACACCCAAAGTGAGTGGCTTTTGTAATATATGCTATGCAAGGTACACATTAGTACAATGGTTGTTAGTCACCGGGCATGCTGACACATACCTTTAATCCCAGCACTAAAAGGACAGAGTCAGGCAAATCTCTGCGACTTTGAGGTCAGCCTGATATACCTGAAGAGTTGATAGGGAGACACGATCTCAAAAGGAAAAAGAAATCAGTCTACAGATTACACTTGGGAGAGCATACAGAATACGCATCCAGTTTCATACGTATTGGTAAACAAAAATACTGGTTTCATATTTTCTTCCCTATAAATTAACAGCTGAGCAGTCTTGAAGCATAGTTATATTTCCAATTGTGTGTGAGTATTTATGTGTGAGTGTTTATGTGTGTGTGAACTTACAAGCAGTTGTGAGACACCCTGTACAGTTGCTGGGAATAGAACTTGATCCTCTTCAAGAGCTGCAAACACATCTGGTCATGGGACCATCTTTCCAGTATTCTGAGGATACCTCAGAATGTCCCCACCACCACTTAAATTATTCATCACAACTGGGATATAATTCCTGTACTAAGCAATTCGCCCCATTAAAGACACTACTCAATGGGTGTAAGCATGTTCCCAGGAATGTACGACCATCACTACACTCACCACTCAGACATTACCATCTTCCTAAAGGGGGCGCTCATCCTTGTTTCCATCCAAAACCCTCAGACCTAGGCAGCCACTGATCTACTTCCTTCCTGTCTCTATAAACTTTCATGTGGTGAGCACAGACTATAAATAGAGTCAGTTAGTATGGACATCTTTGACTGGCTGCTTTCACTTAGCCTGGCTTTGTCGAAGGTCATCAGTGTCACAGCGTTCTGTCATTCATTTTTATTGCAAGGTAGTATTCCAGTGTATTCACCCATTCCATTAAGAATTTCTGCTCCATTTTTGCACTCCTGATGTTGACTTCAAAACATCCCCAACTGGAATGGTGTTCATGGTCCACATCTGTGCATATATCAATTGTACCCATGATTACTTCTGCTAGAATCGTCATGAATTTAGAAAGAAATCCAGATGATTTCAGTAGGTGTGTATTGAATGTTGAACAAAGGTTTTTGCTAGAAAATGCTGAGGTTAGGAAGGCCAATGGACCCAGACTTCTTTACAGTCTATGGACAACAAAACCACTCAAAGCCATGAGTCAACCTTATACCCTCAACCTTTGACTGACTTATATTATTCAAGAGTAAATAAGTTGAAGTCTTTTGACTTTGCCTTATGAATTTCTTATTATACCATGTTGTTTAAGCTACCCCAAACAGAAACAGTGTGTTCTATTTCTATTCTAGTATAGCAATAGAATGAAAATGAGAACAGTGACCATTTACTGTGCCTTTTTAAGATTAATATGCAAGACAGTGTATGAGGTAGACATGGCTTTTCACGGATGAAAAAGAAACCAAGGATCAGAGTGATACAAGGCAAGTTTCCAGTAAGGAACATGAGCAAGACTTGAACCCAGGGTTGATTTAATCAAAGCTTACACCGTTGACCACTGGGTCAAAATAGCCCCACCTACATAGAAGGCATTCTTCAGTGTCAGGAGGTCGGGGTGACCTGAGCCAACCTTTGCACGTGGAAAGGTGAAGCCAAAAGGGCCTAAAGCCTTCACTCAGGGACTTTTGTAGTTGTGTGAATTCTGTTATTCTGTTCATGGTGATGGAAGACATGGCTTCTTATGGGTTTCCTCTGTTTGGGACAAGGAGTTATGGGACAGCATCTTTGGAAGTGATCATTTAGTAATCCCAATATAGAAAATGCACTTAGGGAAAAGTAGTTAGGAACCGTTTGACATAAGTGGGGCCAGGAGGGGTAAGGGTTAGAGCAGTCTACCATATCACCATGTCTGAGAACTTGGGCTTCCATGGGTGTCCAAATGCTTTTCTTTTTTTTTTCTTTTTTTTCTAAGATTTATTTATTATGTATACAGTATTCTCAGTACTCCGCCTGCAGGCCAGAAGAGGGCACCAGATCTCATTACAGATGGTTGTGAGCCACCGTGTGGTTGCTGGGAATTGAACTCAGGACCTTTGGAAGAGCAGGCAATGCTCTTAACCACTGAGCCATCTCTCCATCTTTTCTAAGTTGTGCTTGACTGAAGTATTCTGTCACCTCAACAATGAGGCAGGTTATGTCTGTGCTCACGAAGCTCTTCAATATATATTAAATAATAATTGTTGTTTCTTTCCTATTCGCCGACAGGATAAAATCCTGGCAAAGAGCATTGAACATCTAATTAATTCACTGGCACTGAAACCAAATTGCCAGCTGAAGAGTTCATTGTGAACCAGGCAGAGATGGAGAGGTAGGGAGCTGTTTTGAGCAGTGGTGTCATTCCGAATTCCAGGGAAGACAGAGCAATAAACACCAGGCAGGCTGCGGGGCATGCACCTGAGATCCCAGCACTGGGGAAGATGATGTGAAAGGGTCAGAATCCCAAGGTCATCCTCAGCTACACATCGAGTTTGAGGTAGCTTGGCCTCCATGAAACTATCTAAAAACAAAGCAAAACAGAAAGCAAATGAATTCGTTGGATACACGGTTATATAAGCTGCTAAAAAACGGTGGAGCAAGAGGAGGCTGGTTGTGCAGCTGGCACTGAGCGGACTTCAGTCAATCTTGGGTAACTTCATCACACAACACCTGTCCAGTGTGACCACCTACATTAGCTAGCCAGTAAGTGTTGTGTTACTAGGGATAATTATATTGTTTTTTTACCTAAACCTAGGGTATTGGACAGGTTAAGCAAGCACTCTTCTGCTAAGCAACATCTCCAACCCTTGTTTGGGGGACGTTTAGGACAATATGCAAATCTAGGCACAGCATGAACAAAGTTCCAAGTACTAGTAATAATTACAGGATAATTGATATACCTAGTCATATTATTATGTTAACCTATTCAAATGAAATAATAGTAGTACTGTCAATATAACTGGCAAATGTTGTAATAATTGATGGTATTAACATCTGTGCTGATTATAATATATTAACATAATGTAGTTAAAATAACTGTGAGGCAAGCCTTATATTAAGTCAATATGTATATAGATGCAAAACACACAAACACATGCATATGAAAATCTCCTTTAATCCTTAGAATATGAGATGAGAAAACATAACTCTTATTGTTTTCAGGAAGCATTTATTTTTATTTTCTATGAATGAGTGTTTTGCCTGCGTGTTTGTATGTGCTCTTAGTGTGTGCCTGATGCCCCAGGAGGCCAGAAGAGGGCATCAGATGCCTGGAACTAGAGTTTCAGGCAGCTATGAGCTTCCATGTGGGTGCTGAAAACCAAATCCAAGTTCTCTAGAAGAGCACCAAGTTCTCTTAACTGCTAGACCATCTCTCTAACTCCACTATACCCATTTTTTTCCAGTATTGAGTCAACACACCAAATACTCAGCTCCATACTAGCCTCTTCTTAAGAATCATTAAACTTTGTTCTCAGTTGTTCCCTTTCCCTACTGCCTTCTCCCTCCCCTTTCTAGAAATTCCCTCTTTCCCTAATCAGAGTATAAAAAAGTCCAGGTTTCCTGGAGCAAACAGACTCACATCATCTCTTGGTAGACCACCGAGCATTTAGGAGCACAAGAAGCACCCAGCGCTGGCCCAACCAGCGCAGAACACTCAGACTGCTACATGGAACCCGGAACATTTTATCAATAATAAAATGCTTGTGCCAAACAGGGAAGAGTTCAGCTTCCTGGGGAAATGTTTGATACTTGTTCCTGTTTTGAATATTAAAAATTCTCAGAGGATTGTAAGCAAGTACCCGTGAGATGGCTGTTTGCCACCAAGCCTCAGGGCCTGAGTTCGATCTCCAGGTCCCATATGGTGGCGGGATCAAACAGACCCCCTCCACATGTGGGCTGTGGCCCTCACACTTCGAGCTGTGGTACCCCCCCTCAGATATGAATGAATATAATTTTTAAATTATTACATTTTAAATAAAAAAAAACAAAAGAATATCCCCCAGTATAGATCAAAGCCTGAAAAACAATTTCTATGAAGGTATTTTTAGTAAGCGGGGCGTGATGGTACACGCCTTTAATCCCAGCACTTGGAAGGCAGAGGCAGATGGATCTCTGTGAGTTCGAGGACAATCTGATCTAGCTATAGCTGTTACACAGTCTTGAAGAAAAACAAAACCGAAAGGGTTTCTAATAAAGTGATTAGGCCTTATGAACTATACTATCTTTGTTGCAGAAACTCTATTATTTTTTACGTATTGGGTGCAAAGTTAGTATGGAAATGAATGAACATGGCAATGTTTCAATAAAATTTTATTTACAAAATTAAGAAGTGGGCCAGATTTATCCTTTAGGATGTAGTTTACTGATGTCTAGACTAAAGTCATCCCTTGGCCAAGTTGGATGTACTTATATTTCTTTTTTTTGTTTGTTTTTATTTATTTATTTATTTATTAAAGATTTCTGCCTCCTCCCCTCCACTGCCTCCCATATCCCCCCCTCCCCCAGTCAAGTCCCCCTCCCTCATCAGCCCCAAGAGCAGTCCGGGTTCCCTGCCTTGTGGGAAGTCCAAGGACCTCCCACCTCCTTCCAGGTCTAGTAAGGTGAGCTGATGGAGGAATGTCATTGGTTAATTAAATAAAGAAGCTGCTTGCCCTGATAGGTTAAAACAGAGGTGGGGGGAGTAAACAGAACAGAACTCTGGGAGGAAGAGGAAGTGAGACAGAGACTCGACAGCTCTCCTCTCAGTGGCAGACGCCTCAGAGAGACACGATGCTCCACTCTTGCGGGCAGAGGCGAGAGCTCTGCTCTCTGAGGCACACGTGATGAAGCTCCGACCCAGGATGGACGTAGGCTAGGATCTCCCTGGTAAGCCACCTTGTGGGCTACAGCAGATTATTAGAGATGGGCTAGTCCAGGTGCGAGAGTTAGCCAAGAAGAGGCTAGATAGAAATGGCCAATCAGTGATTAAATGAATACAGTGTCCGTGTAATTATTTCGGGGCATAAGCTAGCCTTGCGGGCAGCGGGGTGCTGGGGACGCAGCCCCGCCGCTCCAATTACAACAGTGAGCATCCAAACTGCCTAGGCTCCTACAAAGCCAGTACATGCAGTAGGATCATTTTTTTTTTGTACCTGTATTTCTAAATGCATAGTTACAGGCTTGCTCACAAAGAGAAGGTTTATAATCCAAAACCCAGTCCTTATGAATTCCTATTGTCAGAATAAAAACTCATGTCCCAGCTTAAGGGAGAAAGGAAAGAAGGACTGGAGATGTAATTCAGTGGTGAAGTGCTTTGCCTCTCAGGCCCTGAATTCTGTCCCCAGGGAGGAAGGAGAGAGAGGGAGGAGAAATGGAAGGAAACAGCCAAATGTGTGGACATGTGCTTTTAAGATGAACTTTATGCCAGGTTGTCCACCGGCCTCTATCTGAATCAGTCTTTGTTGGACTGTGTCCAGCGGTCAGCATGATACTCTATCAAAGAACACCTAGGATTAAAGAAGCAAAAATGGTATCCACAGACAAACCAAAATCTCACCATACTGCCATGACTGCAGCCATGCTTCCTGACCCAGCATGTGATATCCTAGAAGGTCATTCTTCATAATCTAGGGTGGCTCCCCTATATGATTCCTTATTAAGTTATAGAATAAGAGCTAGTACCACTTCCTGAGACATAATACAAAGGCAGAGCACTATCCTCCAATCTGTGCCTTCTGGTCCTTCACTGTCTGTCTTAGCAGGCTGTGTGTTTGCTGGCAATCCTCCGCCATTCGCATGTCTTTTACTTTGTTTCTTTTTTTTTTTTTTTTTTT
>NC_022011.1:19200085-19230432 GCF_000317375.1 Microtus ochrogaster | reverse complement strand
GGAGGAGGAGGAGGAGGAGGAAGAGGAAGAAGAAGAAGAAGAAGAAGAAGAAGAAGAAGAAGAAGAAGAAGAAGAAGAAGAAGAAGAAAAAAAAAGACTAATATACTAATATACAGGAAGAAAGAATAATAAAGATAAATCCACCTCTTCATCCTGCATGAGATGGATTGGAAGTTTGAGGTTAGGATATTGATAGACTACTGTGTCTCTTCCAGAATACTTCTGTTTTCTTTTTTGTGTTTACCCAAATGTCTTGGTCTTTAAGGCTACTTTATATGCAATTTCAGTTCATTATGGGTTGGTTTCTTTTTAGCCCCATTGAACTGACATCAGAGGGTTGATGTCATCCTAAACCATGCCAAGACTCAGTGACAATATCGCCTCTAGTGGTTCTCAGTTCCTGAAAAATCTATGACCAACCATCACAGTGGTCTACCTCCACAGCAGAGTGGTGTCCCAGCTGCATGGGAAATGGAAGGGAAATCCATCATATGTGGAAAACTCAGACATCAATAAGCAACTGTGTAGACCTTTCAGTTGGGGACCAACCACAGAACTGCCTTTCCATCAACAATCAAACAGTCTTTAGCTGTTGATCAGCTGCTTCCATCACCTCGGAGACTGGCAGGTTTCCAATAAAGCCAGTCACTCCTTCCCCCAGGGTAAAATCATCAGCAGGAGGCAGCCATTGTCTTGGTGCCCAGCAATTTGACGACAGGTTAGCTTGCACTCTATTAGCCAACAGCTACACCCTGACCCCTGACCCTGACATTGACCTCGCATGGCCCTCTCAGAAGTACACTCTGATCTTTTGAGGTGGCCTGCCCTGCTGGTTAGCTTGTCAGGGGTCTCTGGTCACCCTTGCTCCCAACAGGATGCTTAAGACTCCAAGTACAGAAACAAACCAGAGTTGAATCCAAGATGCCAAAGGTGAAAGTTCACAAGCATATCCATCAGCTGCCTGTCACCGAAGGACAACGTAAGAGCTTTGGAAGCTTTCAGCACACGGATGGCCGCTGTTTCCAGACAGTCCTGTGACTTAATGGAAAAGACATATCAAAATATGGCTTACAAAATACAAAATAATGGGCCTAGATGTACATTATATGAGGGTGTGAGATTACTCTGGTACTTACAGTAGGGAAATTAGATGGAAGTGTTCTGCCAGGGTAGTTAGGTTGAAATACAGATTGTCCCAGGAACGTTAGCTTCGGCTGTGCCTTATAACAACTGTTAAATAAGATGTAGCCAGCAGAGCGGGCATTAGCCAGGGATGTGCATTAGACAAAGCTCCTAGTGGAAGATGTGGATTCCATGTTGACAGGGGTAGGACAAAGGGTTGGCTAGTTTTCAGGTTCTGAGCCGCCCCCTGCATCAGATGGATTACAGGGACTAGGTAAGACCATGCAGAATAAAGTTCTTTCCCCGGCTTTCTCCCCAGTCAAACAATCTGCCATTTTCCCCACTTTTCCTGTTAGGGCCTTAAAGGCCTCCCCCGTCAATAAAAACATTAACTCACTAAACAGCCTGATGGCTTTTCCTTCCCTGGCTTAACCCTTCGGGAGCTGGGGTTTCCTTTGGATTTGTAAAGATATTGATTCCAGATAATGTTTGCCTTTCTAACTCTCTCTTCCGTAGACTTGATGGATAGGTTCAGGGCTACATCTCGGCAGCCAACTCACCACAGCTACCCAGGGAAAGGGGAGTAGAGAGTCAGGCAAGCGTTCAGAGTTAACACCATTAGAATCTCTTCCCTGGGACAGGAAGGCAGAAATGTCTGGGTTGGGGAGAGAAAGAGGCAGGCAGGCTGTATGTACAGTTGCTTCCGATCAGTGTGGGGCTCATTTGTAGCTTTCTGTATTCCTTTGCCTCCTCTGCCGGAATTCCTTTTTCTTCCCCTTAGATTGGTTGATGGTTTCTAGTTAAGATCCGTCGCCATCTGGAGACTGGCTGTCGTGAGTTGCATTTTTTTGTTGGTTTGTTTGTTTGATTGTTTGTTTGTTTTGTACTGTAGCCCAGGTTAGTTACTGGACACAATTTTCGTGCTTCAGCCTCCAAGTGCCGAGATCCAAATGTGCACCACCATGCCCAGCTAGAATTATTTTCCTTTTTACCTTTTTATAAGACAATGTCTCATGTCACCCAGGCTAGCTTCAAACTTGTTGTACAGAGCCAAGGGGAGCTTTGAACTTTCGATCATCCTCCCTCTACCTCTCAAATGCAGGGATTAAACAGATACAACCATGTCGAGTTTCTGCAGGGGCAGGGAGGGCTTTGTGTATATAATGCAAGCGATCTACCAGATCAACCACATCCTCATCCCCCTGAGTTGTATTTTTTTTAAGAAATAGTTTAAGTTGATTTGTTTTTATTTTCTGTGTATGAATGTTTTGATTGCATGTATGTGCACCATGTGTGTGCCTTGTGTTCAGAAGAAAGAGTCAGATCCCTTGGAACTAGAGTTATGGATATTGTAAGCCACCATGTTGGTTCTGGGTACCGAACCCAAGTCCTCTGCAAGAGCAGCAAATGCTCTTAACCAGTGAGCATGTCTCCAGCCCTGTGTTGACATCTTGGAAACCTCCTTTCCAGGCCGACAATATGCTTTTCTCCAGCATTACGAACATGAACAAGTTGGGTAACTATGTCTGCTTGTGACACTGGCCAACTTCAGGAAAACCTGGCGGTAGATGCAACCCTTATCCAAGAAAAACAAAGGAAGAAATGGGGAGGTCATCTCCCTCATTAACCACTCAGCCTTCAAAGGTTCGCTAAAAGTCTCCCCAACAATGCTGTCGTCTTCTCTTCCTTAGCCCGGAAGATACAATTCCTGACCTGCGGAGGTGTAGCACCATGCAATTGGATGGTGTCCAGCCTTGCTGAATGAGAGAGTCGAGCCCCACCTCTCGAGTGTCTCCATGAAAGAAAATGTTATGCCAAGTGAGTTAACACAGTCCAAAAGACTAACCCTCCAGACAAGCGCGCCGAACAAAACCGTACCGGTCAAAGGAAATTACAGTGTCACCAGACACCTCCACATTGTGCCTGACATTCTCAGGAAGAGGCCAGCGGGCATTCCTGCCTATTTGTTGGGCTGTGTTTCTTCAGAGAGAAAAGTGGCTTTGCTGGAGGCCAATGGTATTTGCCTTCTATAGTCAAGTTCTCTTTGAGCCGACCACAATGAATGGGGCGGGAATACGGTGTCCAGGTTCTAAAGTGTCCCCGCCTACTCTCATCCATCTTTGCCCACGTTTTCACATCTTTTAGTTTGTGTTTATTGACTTATATATTTATGTAGACAGGCTCTCTCTAGGGAGACCTAGCTACCCTGGGACTCAGTCAACCAGGCTCGCTTCACACCTGTGGTGATCTCCCTCGTCTCCCAAATGTTGGAATCTCAGGTGTGGGCCATCATGCCCAAATTTCCCAACCTCTATCTGTTTCCTCTCCTCACCACATCGCATCCCTTCCTGGTATGCAGGCTCTTCCCTTCTGGGTGCCCATTCCTGCCTCATTTTCTGACATCACAGTTTCCTTAAAAATAGCCCATGAGAGCTATTTCTAATCTCCATCGGGGATCTGTCCAACCAGACTCCCAGGGGATATGGGAATGAACTTAAAGTTTGTCCTAGAGAAGAAGGGGGAAGCGTGTATGTGTGTGTGTGGAAAGGCAAACTTATTCCCAGACTTAATTTTTAAACAAAACTCCTATTGCGTTGATAGAGATATTTGGGGAGACAGACTACAAACAAAATATGGTTCTCCATAAACAGCATGCAAAAGGCCACCCCTCAAAAGAGACCAAGTAGTACCACTGCAGAATCGTAGCAGTGTCAGGATCAGAAACAAGCAGGCAAATTCCAACCCCTGCATAATTATTGCTCTGGGAACTAGAGGCAGTCACTGGACCTTTCCGAACCCCCATGTCCCTCTTCACTAACTGGAGGGTAACAATGGCGTCTACCCTAGAGGGATGTTGTGAATATCTAACAGGGTAATGTATATGAGATGCTTTATCTGTCCCTACCACAGGAGTGGTGAACTTTGCCATCTTATCAGCATCCTAGCAGAAAGAGTGAACCAAGCCACCATGGGTTCTGGCTGCACTGACGTCTGACAAAGCTGGCCATCGTGCCCGTGTCTGGATTCAGAGATGTACTATACCACTTAACCTCTCTACTTTACACAATGACTGTATATAAAGATTTGCTCTGGATGGGGAGAATAGGTGACCCTGACAGTGAGGGAAGACACAGATTGCAACAGCTTCCCCGATAGAGCATGGAGGACCCCACTCAGAGCTCCTATGGTTTTATTTCAAAAGTACCAGTTCATCTCCATCATGGTCATTGGTGTGCAGTGCATAAATAGGCCCTAATATGAACCAGCAGACTTGATTTCTCTAGCTGTATATTAAACAACAACAACAACATGCCTGCTACTGGTGGCTCTAAGGTCCTGACCTTTAATGAGGACTTGTGACGTAAAGCAACTTGTCCAGGAGAACAAGTAGGCAGGAGGCCAGAGGGACAAGGTCATTGGCTAATGATGCGGTCAGCATTGAGTTCCTGTCACTCAGCTAGTTAAGAGGAAGCTGAAAGAGAAGTTTTTAAAAACGGGAACATTTAAGAAACAAAGCAAAGGACTACACACACACTGGTACTTGTACTCCAAAGATGCATTGTTGTTGCCAGAAAGAAGGCATGGTAACAACACACAGCCCATGGACGCCTTTACTGTGGCCCTGTTCAAGCCGGCATGCTGAGCACCAGCCAGCACAAAGAGCATCTTCAAGAGGCGAGCTAAAAACAATCCTCCTGCTCAAGCAAAATAAGCGGGCGCTGAGCAGCCCTGCCTTTTGGTTTTGAACTGTTCCAGAGAGACAGCTAGAACAGCCAAGAGTGTACCAGAGAAGGCGATCAGGACCCATTCCCTGTGCTCGAACTGACTTCCTCCCGAGCCACAGTTGCTTAAGAACAGTACCCAACTCTGGGGGAGGCAGGGGCACAGAAAGAGAAGCCTTACGTGAAGGGACAAGAGCAGGCTTTGGCATGGAAATGGCTCTGATGTCAGCAATGACATTGTTTTTTCTACACACTCTTAAGGATCTTAGAAAGTGTGCGTTGTTTTTAAAAAATGGCTACTTAAGTGTACTAACACAGGGTCACTTTATGTGTCGATTCACAGTGGCGTGGTTTACAATTGGTGAAACATTTTAAGCTTTTGAACCAGTCACCCAGTCCGCAAATGTGTATGTGCCTGCGTGTGTGTGTGTGTGTGTGTGTGTGTGTGTGTGTGTGTGTGTGTGTGAAGGGGGAGCACATATACAACGCATGAATGAGTTCAGAAGATGACTGACAGGAGTCTTTTCTTCCCTTCCACCGTGTGGGTTCTGAGGACTGACCTTGGATCATCAGGCTTGGCGGTAAACACCGTTACCTACTGAGCCATCTCACTGACACAAAGCATATGCTATCGAAAACTGCTTTGTTCTGTCCTATACACAGCACTCCGTTGAATCAGAAGTTTGTTTGTTTTTTTTAAGTCATGGTCTTGCTATAGAGCCCAGGCTGGCCTTCAACTTAAACATCTCCTAAGTGTTGAGATTATGGATGTGCACCACCAAACCTGGCTCTAGAGTTGACTTTGTCCTTCGCGGTAGACACATCAAGATGTAGAATATAAATGACAGAATATTACAAGAATGTGCTGTGGGTAGACCAACCAAGTCTTCTTGAGAAAGTTGGGAGAAGACAAGAAAGAGAGGACTTTCCTATCTATCCTACCACTTGGTTCCCCAAATAATGCCTTTAACTAGAGAAAATGAAGATTCTCTCACTGAGCATCCTACCTTAGAGAGACAAAAGCTCGGCCAGACTAGCTCCTGCCTTTGAAGTAGCTAGAAATAACACTAACATGGTTGTTGGGGTCTTCAGACTTCTCCTGGGCACCATCCCAACAGTAACCACTGACAGCCAAGAAGTCTCCAAAATATCCCTCTTATTGAGCCCTTTTGTTGTGCCCAGAACAGAATCCAACTCTCAAACGTCCCAAGACACAAAGACACCAAAGGTTTCATGTCCATTTGGGGAGGGAGTCATAAAATATTATTTTAGCCCCTGCCCATCTCACTTCTGATGAATGGGTGGAGCGGTGAGCAGAGGTGGCAGACACTTGGTGTCATTGGCACCCTGGTCTCTGTCAAGCCCCATAGCTTTTGATGTCCCAGGTCTCCAGAGATTAGGAAGCTGATTTGTATGCCTGCCCTCCTCTGCGTTACAGACATGACAGGAGGGTGAACTGGGAGCATTGGGCCAAGAAATCCGTTCTGGTGTTCCGATGGAAAGTGCTATCAGATTAGAGCACCTTAGCCTGGAAACCATGCTGGGACATCACCAAGGAGACATTTTGTCGTCATGACCCAATCAAGCCTCTTGCCAGGACCCAGTGCTCTGAGACATTTGGGGGTTTGGAAACTACAGGAAAGCACAGAGACTTCTATACTATTACCCAAGGCTTTCTTCTCTCAACTACAGACTTAGCTTTAAGATTTTTTTCCTAGTTATAAAAATATTATATATACCTTAGAAACTATGAGCATTTCTAAAAACAAAGAAAATTGAAACCAGCCCAAATATCAGTACCTAGAAGTAAACCACACACACTTTTTGAAACAGGGTCTCACTATGTAACCCTGATTGGCCTAGAGCTAACTATGTAGACCAAGCTGGCCTTGAACTCAAGACATCTGCCTGACTCTGTCTCCAGAGTTCTGGGATTAAAGCCATAAACTACCACACCCAGTAGATACCTTAACATGTATTTTATATTATCAAATGTCTTTTAGGCAAACATATGTATGTAAGTATCTTATTTAATGGCCAAGGTCTGTTTTACATGCTACCCACAAAAACATACAGTATCAGTTAGTTATGAACATACATATTATTCCCTTCCAGCGGCCATCTTGTAATCTGGTATTGGAGGTAACCTCATTTTGTTCATTCCCTCTCTGGGGTCAGTATTATAAATAATATCCCAGTGACCATCTTTGTGTTTGGTGAATCTTCCCAGTTGTCTCATTAGGATAGACTCCTGCTATGGGACAATGCTCTTGTACCCTGTAAAGATTTGTCACTTGTATTGGTTTAATAAAATGCTGATTGGTCAGTAGCCAGGCAGGACGTATAGGTGGGATGACTAGAATAGGGGAATTCTGGGAAGAGGAAAGACTCAGTCTGCAGTAGCCACTCAGACCAAGAGGAAGCCAGATAAGAATGCCTCACTGATAAAAGGTACCAAGCCACGTGGCTAACACAGACAAGAATTATGGACTAATTTAAAATGTGAGAATTAGTTAATAAGAAGCCTAAGCTAACAGGCCAACCAGTTTATAATTAGTGTAGGCCTCTGTGTGTTTCTTTGCGACTGAACAACTGTGGGACCAGGCGGGACAGAAACCTCTGTCAACAGATTCCTAGAAGATAGATGTGTTGAAAGCATTGTCTCTTTTAAACAGTGGTGCAGGGAAGAAACAACAGAAGAGTGGGCCACAAAGCTGGAGTCCCATAAACCCCAGTGGCTTCTGACAACTGCAGGAACCTCCTCCATTTATCTATGGGAGTGGAAAGTGACTGAGAAAAAGCCCCTGGTCTGACTGACATCCCCTCTACTGTGGATTTTCTTCTTCCTGGTTGCTTTCTTCCACAAATGTTGATGAACCCCCTTCGGCACTAACAGGCACCAGGGGCGAGCAGAGGAGGGAGTTGAGGTGGGTGATTACTTCGCAATGTTTTAATTTGCCTTTGGATGAAGTCTCCTAAGCTTTCACGAGAAAATCTCTCATTACATGTAGTCATTTAATTTAAGAACAGTTGGAAGAAGGGGATGAGCTAGGATGACAGATGGAGGGACGCAGATCTATGTCGTGGACCTGAGAGCACTATGAGGATTGGTATCAGGGAGGAAGCATAGTCGGCTCACACTGCTTGTGACCATGAATATGGGAAAGTGTCAAGAAATTATTAAAATATAGGGATATACACAGGTGACAAACAGATTTCATCATTTTCTTCTGCCTATAAAGCCATGTCATGAGCCCCAAGACCAATAAATACAGACTGAACGAAACGGAAGCCAAAACAAAGCAAAAAAATAAAAGAAAAGAGAAATAAGGCTCTGGTTATAGAGCTTCATCCTTTTCTGCTGGCACAAAGATCACTTTTTAAACTTTAGGCTTCCTCTGGCTTTCTTCAGACAGATTTTCAGGACATCCTAATTTGGCGTTTCTGTAATTCAACATCTATTATTATTTTAGGACCACAGTTATTATTTTAATTATAATTTAAAGCTGCCTAATATACCCAGAGGTCACTGGGCACCTAAAAGGAATAAATAAAAACAACGTTCCGTTTTTAAAAGCACCGTGTTTATTTGGAAGTCCCAAGAGCCATTCAACCAAGACATCATAAAACCTTCAAATAAACTGAAACGGAAACAAAATAAAATGTCCGTTCTCAATCTCCTTAGAAGGCAAGCAGAGGGGAGGCCAGCAACCGAATGCTGGCATGGGAACTCCAGCACGGGCTCCTTAGCGAGTCAGGAGCAGGAGCCTACAGCAGCATGGCCATACTCTGCACTGTGACCTGCTTAGACCTTTCCTAGATTTAAAATCCCTGAGCCCTGGTAGGAAGTTTTAGTCAACAAAAGGTGAGCATAGCAACAAATTGGATGCTGGAGAAAGGAGAAGGCAAGCTGAGCATGGTGACATGTGCTTGCGAAAGCCAGCATTCAGGAGGCTAAGGCCAAGGGTTCCTAGCCCAAGCCTAACCTGGTGGGTTACCTGGTAAGTTCGAGGCCAGCTTATGCTACATACAAAATCTTATCTCACCAAGATAAATGGAAAAGGAAGAGTACGTGGTTAGGGAAATAGCTCAGCTGGTAAATGTTTGTCTTGCAAGCGACCTGAGTTAAATCCCAGAACCCATATAAGAAAAGCTAGGGGGCTGGAGAGAGCTCAGCAGTTAAGGGTACTAACTGCTCTTCCAGAGGTCCTGAGTTCAGTTCCCAGCAACTACATGGTGGCTCACAACCATCTGTAATGAGATCAGGCATACATGCAGGCAGAATACTATATACATAATAATAAACAAATACATCTCTTTTAAAAATAAGAAAGAAAAGAAAAGCTAGGCATGACGGAGGTGAGGACTGAGGAGATGGAGGCAGTTTGCCTCCAACAGTTCACTGGCCAGTCAGCCTAGCCTACTTGGTAAGTTCCAGAGCAGTGAGAGATGCTGTCTTAGAAAAACAAATAAATAAAAAGGAGAAAGAGAGGGATGGAGAGAAGGAGGGGGAGAAGGGAAAAGAAAGAATCAGACAGACAGACAGAGAATGGAAGAAGGGAAGGAGGTGGACGGGGAAGGGAAGAGATATTGGATCCCCAAGCTGACAAATTAATTGGGTACACAGGATAAACAAAGAATCCAAACGAGTGTTGCGGACCTAATGTAAGGTGATCAAGAGAACTAGAGGCTGTGGGGAATTTCTCGGCCCAATCAGCAACAGTTGCTCAACTTCAGCTGATGCTTTCTAACCCAGAATTCCGGGGGGTTTTCTTGAAGAAAATATAGAAATACTGATATTTTCTCTGTGCGCACTTCCTCGCGTGTGGAGTGTTGGCAATCAATACGGTACAAATGCCTGTGCTTAGACTGGTGTTTTATTGGGAATGGACCAAGTAAAAGCCTACATTCCACACTGAGTTGACAGGCCGGACGTTCGCAGTCTGTGAGACAGAGTAAGAAACTGGGACCAAACGTAGCAAGTAAAGGCAGGGACTGGATACTGACTTCGACAAGTCCTGTCATCTTTATTCCAATCGATAAAGGAAGACCTAGCCTTCTTCTCTCCCGTTCTTTCCATGTCCAGAATATAAAGCTTCGGCATATCCATCTGAATAGCTGGGTAAGGATTCTATGAAGGCTGGTATACTGAGTCAGATGGATGGTTCTGGTCTCTGAGCCTTGGGAGTTAGGATCAGACAGATGCACAGAAAATATTCAGAGAAGGTAGGCCAAAATGTTTTGGCAGATTACTTCGATAAGCTGTAATAGCATTTATTGATTACTCTCAGATGTTATCTCTACATTATGCCTGGCATTTCACATTAACTATATTGATATTTGGAGAATGTATCAGTCAGTTTTTACTGTGTAGCGATGCAATAACAAACAGCCCATATGTCTCAGTGGCTGTTCACAGAGATACAGTTTTCATGGCCAAGTTGCTTGCCTCGCTATTCCGTTTTATCTTTATACTACAACCCGAGCTTAGGGAATGGTCTAGCCCTGGCTTAACTCCTGTTAGGAGAGAGTAGCACTTGGTAGCTTTTTGAAGGACTTGCTCATGTTATCACTTCGTCCCCCCATTGTATTGGAAAGGAAAGCAAGTCACGTGCCACATCTGATGTTGATGAGGCTGAAGTATAATCCTCTCGTGTAGAGAGGTGACACAGCCAGGCCTGTATATCCCAGGGTTCCACATTCACAGGTTTAATTAAGCCCAGCTCAAAATATTCAGGGGAAAAAAAAAACAAAATTGTTTCTATACTAAATGTGTGCAGACATTTTTCTTGGCATTGTTCCTTAAACAATATACCCTGACAACCACTACTTAGAGACATTCGTATTGCATTAGGTATAAATAACCTACAAGTGATTTAAGGTGCATGAGGCACCAAGTGTGTATCTAAGAGACGTAAGCATAGCAGGGGCCGACTATTGGTGAACAGTTTGATTTCCCACCGAGAGCAGTACCTAGAAGGCTCTGGAAGGGTAACTTTAAAAGAGGATCCCCATTCTCTCTCCCTTGGAAAACTTGACAAGCAAAGCTGGCTCTCTGGCTCTCCTTTGAACTCATTACCTTCCGCTGGGATGGTGTGAGTGTTCGGCAGTTAAAAGCATGGTGTCTAGAACCAGACTTCATAGGTTCAAATCCTGTGCTTACCGTTTATGTCTGTAAGGGCTTAGATATGGTGGTCAGTCCCTTTGTTCCTTTACATAAACACATACAAATGGCGGTGCCAGAAGGGTCCCATGAATGAAAGTGGAGAAATAGCAGACAACAACACTGTCAACAGACAGACCAACTCTTGGTACAGTAGCTGTTACATGCTACTCACCATTACTGTGGTAATAATAACTGGAGAGTAACTGGTCCAAATGGAACTCAGCTACAAACTTAGTGAGATCAAATAACTCTACTGTTACCTAGAGAAATTTACCCTTAAGAATCCCACATTAACTGGGTATACACCTTTAATCCCAGCACTTGGGAGACAGAGGCAGGAAAAGCTCTTGTGAGCAAAAGGCCAGCCTGGTCTACAAGTGAGTTCAAGGACAGCCAGAGCTGTTACACAGAGAAACCCTGTCTCAAAAAACGAAATGAAACAAAAACAAGCCCCACATTAAGGACGTATTTGGTGGCACTCACCCGCAACCCAGTTCTAGGACAGTTGAGGCAACAACAAATATCCCACATGAGAGACGGCTCAACAAGGAAAATGTTTGCTGCCCAAATCTAAGTCATGAGTTCTAACTCCAAGTGTTTTTTTGACTTCTCCACTCCACACAATAATAATACATTCTTTAAATTCCACATTAAGGTCTGGAGATATCATGTATGCAAGGCCCTGGGTTCTATCTGTAATACAAAAAAAAAAAAAAAGAGTAGAATTCCACATTAAAAGGCAGGTGCTTCCCATAAGGCTAAATACAACCTGAAACCCCTACCAACAACTAATGGGCATTTGTGAGGGTTCCAGGAGGATCAAGAAGACAGAGAAAATGGGCTGAGGGAAATGAACTGCCCCTCCCGCCCCTGCCGCCAGATTTCTTACATCAAAAGCTGTTGCCGTAGCGCCTCCCACAAGGCCAGTGATTCCCATCATTAGTGTGGTCATTTGCTCAGGCTGCCAGAGTCACATGTAAGAGACTGGGAGGGTTTCACAATGGAATTTACTTCCTCACAGCTCTGAGGTTACATATCCAAGATCCTGATGTTGGTGAGGCTGGCTTCTTCTAAGGCCTCTGTCCCTAGTTTGTAGATGGCTGACGTCCTCCGTTGACTTCACAGGATCTAATGTGGGAAAATTTTCTCCTCTTACAAGGAAACAGTCATCTTGGACTAGGTCCCAGCTAGGTGACCTCAGTTTACCTGAATTAACTCTTGAGGCATGTATCCGCATGCAGTCTAGGGATTCTGGGGATTTAAGATGTCAACACACAAGTGTGGAGTAGAGACAATACATCCCAAGACACTTGACTCCACATTGGAATCTTCAAGGGATATCCAGACCTTGCCTTAGACTACAACATCAACATCCCCGTGGGATGCAGAACTAGAAACTGCTCAGATCTCCTGGCCTTCCCATGTAGACATTGAGCACCAATGCAGCCTGCTTGCCACTTAGAGAAACCCCCTTTATGGGTCAAAAGTGTGTTCCACTCCATCCTGTCATAAGACCTGGTCTCTCTGACATTCAGGCTGAACAAACCAGAAGTGCAAGTTGCTGTCAGAGAAGGAACTGTAGCCAATGTGGGGCTGTGATCTTCCCGCTCCCGCCGGCCGACCACATTCTACAATGATAAAACTTTTAAAAGGTTGACCCTGAACCGAGGCAGCCACTGTGACGTAATGAATCAAACTCTTGAAGAATCACAGTACGTTATGTGATTCGAGCATTGACCCATTGCACTGAAACTTAGCCTGAAATCCCACCTAGGCACAGGATATTGGATCTATAAGAAATGACTGAGATGCTATCGATTACTTAGTGTCCCTGTGTGATAGGTGATCCCCAAAGCAGAGTAGACCATAAAACAAGACAGATACCAGCCCACCAGAGATGCCATCAGCCCCCAACTTACCCCAAATTGCTAGGGGTGAAGGCACAGAGACCAGAGGGCTTATTATGCTGTCTTTGTCAACCCTGCTATCATGCAACCAGATAGTAATAATACTGTCCACCAGTGAGGCCCCTGGGCCCCTTACCTGCTCCTTGAATTGGTCACAGACAATACCAGGATCCCTAGCACCATAGCCTCTTTCCCAGAGAAGGACATGTTCCGGGTTATCTCTAAATGGAAACTCTACAGGGTCCTGTGCAACCTTCCTCTTAACTCATAGTTCTCATCAGGCCAAGCGCAGTACCTCAAAGCCCTGTGCTACGCTTTCTAATCATCAACCAAGCCCTTAAGCAGCTCCAGACTGACCCCTTTGAGCCAGGATGTACAAACCCCACTTTACAGAAGTGGGAACTTGCCTGGGAAGTAACGCGAGTTGCCAAGGCCTTAGAATTCACAGCAGAACTGAAATACCAGGTTTCAGGGTTGCAGCCTGTGGCTTCTAGCAACTCCCTGCCCCAGGCAACTAGCAGCCCACAAAGGAAATCCGATCTTGTGCTGGCCCTAGGCAAGATCACAGTGTGGGCAGAGTGTCTTTGATGCCTTCCCTCCTCCCTCTCGGCCAGCCCTCCCCTCCCCTGCAGGCGTCCCTCCCAGCCTGGGCCCTCCCATTGTGCCAGCCCACACTCTAACTGAAGTTCTGGTGCCCAAAGTCTCCACGCTCTGCTCTCAAAGCTGCCCTGTCTTCGATGGCCTAGAAAGAAAGGAAGAATCAGGC
Organism: Microtus ochrogaster; assembly: GCF_000317375.1. Taxonomy (NCBI): domain Eukaryota; kingdom Metazoa; phylum Chordata; class Mammalia; order Rodentia; family Cricetidae; genus Microtus; species Microtus ochrogaster. The sequence goes on along the minus strand of NC_022011.1, from coordinate 19,216,749 downwards.
AGATGTGCTCTCAAAACCCAGTTGGCCCACAGGACTTAGTCATGTGACCTTGAGCAATTTACATTTTGCTTCTGAGTCTTCTCTTCTAAAGATTGGGTTTGGGCTGTTCCCTAGGACTGTATGGAAGACGGCGTGAGTCACATAAAATACATGGACTGTACTCGGCATGTGTTAGACTCTCTGAACAGTTGTTTCCGAATTGTTTATATACAGGCATTAACTATATATCTGAATCTACTCTCCCGCCACCCCCAAGTGAGGACCAAACCCAGGGTCTTGTGCTTGCCAGGCAAGCCATCTACCACTTGAGCTAAATCCCCAAGCCCTATGTCTGTGTCTACTGTGTACCCGGTGAGTGACTTCATCCTCCTTCCATTCAAGGTGTTCTTTCACTGACGTCTCTTGGCAACCCTAGGAAGCAGGGACTGCCACTGTTCCACTTCTAGGGTAGAGAGACGGAGATGGAAAAGTATTAGAGACAACATGATGTAGAGCCTGGACTGGAGGCGAACCGCTGTGTCTTCACCCGGAACATGGATACTCATTCCTCATCATAGTTTATTTTTAAAACTTACCTTACTTCATGAGTGAGAATTTTTAAAATGACACTGTAGTCCGGATACTGTTGACACATGCCTATAGTCCCAGCCCTGGGGAGGCTGAAGCAGAAAAATAGCAAGTTCAAGACCTACCAGGATTATAAAGGGGGATCCTGTCTTTAAAATGAAACAAGGCAAAACGCTATGAAAACCAACCAGTGGCTTCGACTTCAGCATCAAGATCCCCAACCTCCAGTTGTTCGTCTGACAGTGGCCATCGCTGTGCAGTTGGAAGCTTACTCGGTGACTCAGCACCAAGTGCCAGAGATGACAGAGCCCAGGAGCTTGGCTTTGTTCCCAAACAAAAAGCCTTTCTCTGTAGCTTAGGAGCCTGTCCTGGAACTCGTTCTTGTAGACCAAGCTGGCCTCGAACTCACAGAGAACCGCCTGCCTCTGCCTCCCGAGTGCTGGGATTAAAAGCCCGCACCACCATCGCCTGGCTGGAATTTTCTGCTTTAATTATGATGGTTAGCTTGGAGCTCACCTTTGGCTTTTTAAATGCACTGACGACGACGGCTAATCCCTTCCATAAGACACACTTCTGGGAAAGCGGGGAGATAAATGTTTACAGGCTGAGCTGGGATAAGAGAAGCCAGTGGTATTTAACATGATTTAAGCGCTACGTGTCCAAGTCTAAGAAACTAGTATGGAAGAGCCACAACATCCATGTGCCGGGATGCTGGCCCTCATCCTCGGCATCACTGTCAACACTTATAAATTGGCTGCTTTCTCCTTTCCTGGGATTCTCTTATACAAGAAGAGGATAGTAATTAAAACCATACATAGCATATTAAACCAACTATCTAAAGGAATGAAGTTGTTCTACACTGTCAAATATTAAATACAGAAACTCAAAATAATCTGAGCATGATTCTCTTGGTACACACATACAGAATAAAGCCTGAGTGTAGAAATAGGCAGTGTGCATAAATATGCATCTGTAGACACATGTGCACACGCACACACACATGCTCACACATTATTATTTTTCAATCAGTGGAATAAATACATTTCTTCAGCATGTAAAATTGATGAGCAGAAACCATGGGTAGCATCCTTAGTAAAACAATTATGAGCCAGGCGACAGTGGCGCAGGCCTTTAATCCCAGCACTCCGGAGGCAGAGGCAGATAGACCTCTTTGAGGTCAGCCTGGTCTACAGAGCAAGTTCCAGGACAGCCAGGGCTACACAGATAAACTCTGTTTTTAAAAAGAAAAATAAATAACTAGCGAGGCGTTACCAAAGAGTAAGGGCATTGTTGTGATAAACCTTGACCACGTGGTTTTCAGGCCTTGGGAACTAGCTTGTGGGGAGAAGGTGGGAGAATTTGAAGCTACAGGCTAGGAAATTCCTCCAATGCTATGCGCAGAGTGCAGGGGGTCATGCTGATGGGAGTTAGAAGACCAGACAGCTGAGAGAAATGCAGAGCAAAGAGAACTGGCTCCCAGTGTTTCAGAGGAGACAGGAGTCTGTGGAGAACCAAACTAGAGACAATTCACGATACGTTCTAGCAAGACGCCACCTGCCTTCTACCCACGTCCTGAGATTTTGGGTGAGGCTGGATTCAAAAGCAACAGGCTAGTTTGCTTGGAGGAGGAAAGGTCAAGCCAGGGTGGCGTTCGGACTGTCATGCTTTGGATGCACTTATATACGGGCCAACAGTAGGAAAGAACAAGACATCTCGGAGCAGAGAGAGATGGAAAGTGCCCTGTTCGGTGGGGAAGGGTACATGGGTGGATTTAACGTTACAGATGAGCTGGCTGTGAAAGCAGTTGGGGTCATGGCAGAGCTTGGTACCATTCTCTGTAGTGCTGCGAGAACAGCACATCACTGTGCCCAACCCTGGTCCTGGGCACAGTGTCTTCCTCCTCTGACTTTTTATTCTGAGGTAGACTCTCACCAAGTCTCCTAGGCTGGGCTTGAACTTGCCATCTTCCTGCCTCCTGGGTAGCTGGGAATTGTAAGTAACCTGTGATGCCAAATCCAGCAGAAGCGTTTTTTTTTTTTTTAATGTTACTATTAAAAGAGAAGATAGTGAGGTGGGTGATGCTAGCCCACTTGGTGTCTCGGGGGGGCCCTCAGATATCCGCTAACCATCTCTCTCGCTGGATAAGAAATTCCCTCGTTTGTATCACAAATGAATAGGCAGTCACCGTGGAACTAGAGAAACAGTCCAGAATGGAGGACCAAATGCAGACGAATGTTCCAGACAGGCTCACTCCCCGTAGAGGTTTACGTAGGAAGAAGGGCTATAACATGGTAAGAGTTCAAAATGAATCCTAACTGTGTTTTTCTTTGCTTCCCACAGAGAGTGTGTGGATGTGGTTCAGACAGAAAGTTTGGTCTCAAGCCTATACTTAGAGGTCTGTTGTTTGTGAAGGATCTGAGCTGGAAGCCAGCGTAACACGGCAGTTGAGAAAACCTGCTCTGGACCTGGTCTACCTGAGTTTTAATCCCTGTGTGTCCTTTATAAACTGTGTGACCATGGGAATTCTCTCAACCTCTCTGAGCTTCAAAGGCTGCACTTATACAATGAGCACAATAGATTCTTCACAGACACACTTAGAGGATTACACCATTAATATGGACAGAGATTTTGTCATGCTCACAACTAGTAGGTGTTCCTCATGCCAACTCACCTCAGGATAGGAGGAGGAGAGAAGAGAGAAAGCAAGCATTTCTAATATTTTCTTTTTTAAAACATTTTTCTTTTATTGAAAATTGATTTTTTTCCTATTTTTATTGCTGTTGCTGCTTTTATGTCCATTATATAAATTACCCATGCATGACCTGGATGGGTTAAGCAATGGTCCAAACCATAAACTATAAGCAACTAGTAGACCAAGATTTTTAAAACCCAATCAGCAAAGATTTGGTTATGCTGAGTAACAAGCAAGCCCCGAAATGTAGAAGTGTAACACAAAAAAAAATGTTCTGGGCATCTACCTTTGTATTTTTTTCCTATCTTTGTATTTTAATCCAAGTTGATTTCCCTGATTCTCCTCAACATGAGGGACTGGATCCGAGTTCTAAGCCCATCTCAGGTCCCTGCTTCTGCCCAGAAGAGACATGCATCATCGCTTCAAGTTTCAGTGCCCACCACACGGTCCATAGTCCCAGCTAATCTAAGAAAAAGGACCATCAGTTCTGCCAAACATACAGAACTGCACTGGTCAGCTTCTCTCTGTTACAGGACCCACTGGAGGAGTCAGCCGGGAGTGACTGTAACGAATACTTGAGAGAAAGCCACTTTAAAAAGGAAGGGAGATTTTGGTTTGAGTTTCTCAGTTTGCTGTTGCCACAGCTCCTCCTCCCTCTCCCCCTCTTCCTTCTCCTCCTCCTCTCCCTCCTACTCCCCATCCTCCCTCTTCTCTTTTTCCCCTTTTCTTCCTCCTCTTCTTTCTCCTCCTCCTCCTTCTTCTCTTCCTACTTCTCCTCCTCTCCTCTTCCTTCTCCTCCTCCTCTTCCTCCTCCTCTTCCTCCTCCTCTTCTTCCTTCTCTTCCTTCTCCTCTTCCTTCTCCTCCTCTTCCTCCTCCTCCTCCATAAGTTTGAAGTACTGAGATCATATTTGGTGACCTAAGTGCATTCGTGCAGATAGCAAAGTAGATCCTAACAGGAACACAGGAGAGAGAAAGCAGCTCATGTCATGATAGCAGGGGGAGGGAGAACTCACCTCATGGTGGTGGTGGGGTAACTCCCTTCACGGCAATGGGATCGGGGGCAAGAGGGGCAAGAGGGAAAGCAAGCATTTCTAATATTCTCTTTTTAAACAAAAATATTTTTTCTTTTATTGGAAACAAATTTATTTTTCATAAGGTATATCCTTATTATGGTTTCCCCTCCCTCTCCTCCTCCCAGTTCCTCCCCACCTCCCCTCCCATCTGGACCCATGCTCTTTCTGTCTCTCACTAGAAAACAAATGGACTTCTAAGGGCTAATACTATAATTAGATAGACACATCAGAATAGGACAAACAAACAGAAGGAGAAGAGTCCAAGAAAAGGAACAAGAAACAGATAGAGACCCACTCATTGCACACTCGGGAATTCCATAAAAACAAAACAAAAACAGAAGCCATAATATATGTATACAAGGACCTATAGGGTAAGAGAGAGAGAGGAAATAAAAAATTAAAAGATAAACAAAAAAGCCACAACAAGACATTATGAGATGAGGAATCTCCAAAGATGACGCAGAGTTTATCCAATGCTGGGCGTGCAGCCTCCCTTAAGAGTTGGAGCAGGTGGTGGTGGCACACACTTTTAATCCCAGCACTCAGGAGGCAAAGGCAGGCGGATCTCTGTGAGTTCGAGGCCAGCCTAGTCTACAAGAACTAGTTCCAGGACAGGCTCCAAAGCTACAGAAAAACCCTGGTCTCGAAAAACAAACAAACAAAAAAGAGTAGTTTGTCGGGGCTGGAGAGATGGCTCAGCAGTCAAGAGCTCTGGCTGCTCTTCCAAACTCCCAGCACCCATATGACAGTTCACAACCATCTATAACTCCAGTTCCAAGGGGATCTGACACCTTCACACCAATGCACGTAAAATAAATAAAATAAAAAGACTTGTTTGTTTCCCTGGTGAGACTCTCTTGCAGAAAACTAATTTTTCATTTGCAAGTGGTTATCAACTGGAGATGGCTTCTGGGTTGTATGGGGGTCGTGTATCCGCTTCTCCTTTCAGCTCTAGGACCCCATCTGGTGCAGACCCATGCAGGCCCGGAGGATGCTGCATGAGCATCTGTGAGTTCCTATATGTATCAGTCTTGTTGGGTTTAGAAAGTCTTGTTTTTTTGGTGTCCTCCCTCCCCTCTGGCTCTTACACTCTTTCTGCCTCCTCTTCACAGGGTTCCGTGAACCCTGAGGGGTGGGATTTAATGAAGATTGCCATTCTCTTGAAGGGCACACCCCTAGTGACCCCTTTCCACCAGAACCCGCTCATTATGTGTTCTTCCACTTCCCCATAGCAACCACAAGCTGGAAACCAAGCTTCCAACACAGTGAATGGTCTCCATTCAAGATCCAAACTACAGCCCCGGCCACGCTTGCTCAACTTCCGGTGAAGCAGGTCATCCTCTCACAGTGCCCTGGACCAGCCATCCAAGCTGAGGCCAGAGCCTCTCGGCCTCCGTCTAGGGCTCTCTCTCTTCTTGGGAGCCAAGACCTCACCTGTCCACTCCCTGAGCTTGCTTGATGTCTCAGTTTGGAAGCCAAGCTCCTCCAGCAGCTCCCCAGGAAGGCTCCGGCCCCCCAAATATTTAGTTAGCAGTGATTCCACTAAGTGGAATTGACTTTTTATCGGCTCCGCTCGGCACAGCTGCCACCAGCGGAGGCTGTTTCCTTCTCTGCGCCTTCGCCTGTCAGTTTGCTCCACGTTCCTATGGGCAGCCTTTGGCTCTGATCAATACTAACTGCTGTGTAACAGCTCACGCACGGCTGCTCTGGTTGGCATCGATCAGACCTTTCTTCCAACAGGTAGTTGGCTGTTTGAGGCAATGGCTTGAGATAAACACCCACTTTTACTTCAGGGCTAATTCTCGTTGGGTGAATTTCGAGAAGGCTCTGAAACCCGAACGTCAAGATCGGACTCCTCTTGGTGCTTGTGATCTTGCGCTCCTACTTCTAGTTCACCCCTGTATTTTGTTGGTGCCACTTGTAAAAAGATAGCAGGACTTGACTTGAGACTTCGAAACGCCGCTTGGGAAAATGTGCCGGCCAGCCATCCCTCTCTTTATAATGAGATGCATCCTGCAGAAAACACAGGGCTGCTGGAGAGGTAGCATCCCCACCGGGCAACAAAGTCTACTTCCAAATACCCCAGGACGAACCTCCAGAACCCTAAAACTCTGATTTTCGATATTGGTGTAGGGGTGAGGGGTCTTTAAATCCATGCCTATGTACTGCAGGCTCCTAAGTGAGTTTTCCAGGAGAAAATACGGTGAAATGGGCCACCATTGTGCAGCCTCTGAGGTCTATGTAGGGGATGCAATTCCACAGTATCTGTTTTGTAAGTGGAAAACACACACCTCCTCACCACACCAATGCACACAGTAAATGTGGCTGAATGTCACAGCCGATACCTTCACTGACTTGTCTCATAGGTCCTAAGCCACCTGCTCTTTTTCTCTTTCTTCAGCCACCCAGGACACACTTGCCTCATCAGTTCAAAGTCCGCTGCCGCCTTTGCACTGAAATTCCAATGCCCTGCCCCTCCATCTTGTTCAAGTTCTTATGGCCCACGTGGTGTGTGGGCCAACCGCAGCATCCTCCGGCTGCTTGCCGGGCTCGCAGACTCTCTCTGCTTTCTTGTTTTCACTCTGCACACAGATTCATTTCCTAGAACTCTGTTGGGCGTGCTTTTCCTCTGAACTTCCCAGTGACTCTCTACAGCTTGTCAGCAAGGAGGCCAAATTTCTCAGCCTCTCATCTGGCCTTCAACTCCCTCTCTGTGGTCTCCCCCACCCAGCATGAGCCCTGTGCTTTAGCCCACCCCCCTGATTAGCTGTGTCCCCTACTTTCGTTCCAGCTCTTTATCTGAAAAAAAAGGAGGGGGAAAAAAGATGCCATGACACCTCAGAGCCTGGCTAGGTGACCTATCGGCTGTGCAACTTCTGTCAAGTTAGCCCACTTCTCTCTGCCTCCTTTCCTCACCTCTACTAACCGGAGATAAGAATAGTACCCAGCTGGGAGCAGTGGCTCACGTATCTAATTCCAGCACACAGGAGGCAGAGAGGTGGACCTCTGTGAGTTCAAGGCCAGCCTGGTCTACATACCAAGTACCAGGTCAGTTGGCACTGCATGGTAAGACCCTGTCTCCAAAGAAGAAAAGTAAGAGAAGGAAAAAGAGGAGGAGGAGGAAGAGTACCTACCTCACATGGTGGGCTTGGGAAGTAAAGGAGCGAATGTGCGCCAGCCGGCACAGTGCGTTCCACGCGTTTGGGCTTCCGTCTGCTGCATTATTGTCCTCCCTCCATGTCACAACTGAAAACATAGCTTCTCTAAGGATGTTCAGTAGTCTTCCCCTTTGATATCCATAACCATAGATTGTTTTACTACTGTTAATAGCATAATTTTAGCAACTGAGTATTAAGTACATGCATAGTGCTTTGACATGCACTGTTGCTTCTGTTTGTAGTTGGGGTGTGTGTGTGTGTGCACGTGCGCGTGCACGGGTGTGTGCAGATGCACAACCACAGAGGTCAGAGGAGAATGTCAGGTGTCCTTCTCTGTCGCTCTCTATGCTCAACCTTCTTCCCTTGGGCCAGGGTCTCTTACTGAGCTTGGCAGTCAACAAGCCCCGGTGGTCTTCCTGTCTCCATTCCCCAGTGTTGGGCTGCAGGTGTGCACACAGCCATGCCCAGCTTTTCACTAGGCACTGGGGATCCAAGGTCAGATCATTAGGCTCGTTCATGCAGCAAGCACTCTTATCCACTGAGCCAACCCTCCCTCCCCCCAGCACCTCCCTCTGCATTATTGGATTTGAATGCTGGGACTGAATACCTTCCATTGCCCCGGGTCTGCTCTCCCTCACCCTCTGCCTTGCCTTTTGACACAAGAGGCTGACCTCTCTGTCCAGTGGTCTCCACTTTGATTTGACCAGTGAGGCCCAAGTAGGAGGAATAAATTAGATCAGAAGTCGATCTCAGTAGAAGGTCAGGGCTCCTGCCAAACAGCCTCTTGGCCGCCCTCCTCTGTCTGGCCATAATGTAGCCTCAGCTTACTTTTGCATACTTGGGTGGGAGCTTGGCCCAGAGCATTGCACTTGCTCCGTGGTTCCCTGCACCCTGACGACACCTTCGTAGGGTCCTTTGTCCCTAGGTGATCTCTGCTCAAAGCACTAAAATCCAGTACACTACATGGACTGACACAGTTCTCATTTAGAGCCCTACAAAGTAGGTGGCACCATGTTACCAAAGATGCCCCAGGCCTTCCCATCCGAGTGCTGGGACCATGTCTACCGGGTTCCAACACCCATGTTTGGGGTCACTGCATGCCACTCTCTGAACGCTGAGCTAAATTCTCCTTGTGTTGATGCTGGGAGATGAAGACTTGGTCGCAAATTAGGTAACAAGGGTGGGGCCCTTATGAGTGGGATTAGTGCCCTTGTTAAAGAAGCACCAGAGGCTAGTTTGGTCCTTCTGCCACATGAGAACGCAGTAAGCAGACACTGGCTTCAGGTGTGGTGGCACTTAACCTTTAATCCCCGCAGAATCAGGAGGCAGAAGCAGGTAGATCTCTGTGAGTTCGAGACCAGCCTGTGCTACGTAGTGAGTTCCAGACTGGCAAGGGATATAGAGTGGATGTGTGTCTCGGAGAAGAAGAGGGGGAGGAATGGAGTGCCCGTAAAATAGGCAGTGGGCCCTCACCAGATACCAAATCTGCCAAAGCTCAAACAGAATAAACAATTAAAGAATTCCAAGTCAGCAAGCTGGTACGGTGGTTTAAATAAGGATGGGCTCGGAGGTTCTAAGAGCCCAAGCCAGGCCCAGTGTCTGTCTCTTCCTGCTGCCTGAGGATCCAAATGTAGAACTCTCAGCGACTTCTGCCTGTGTGCCACCAGGCTCCCTGCTGTGACAATCAAAATGAACTAAACCTCTGAAATTGTAAGCAAGCCCCAATTAAGTGTTTTCCTGTATATGAACTGCCATGGTCACAGTGTCTCTTCACAGCCATAGAACACTGACTAAGACAGTTGATAAAGGTATTTGTTCCCCAAGCCTAAATTTACTCCCTGAATCGACATGGTAGAGGAGAACCAATCCCAAAAGTTTTTCCCTAACCCTCATACATGTACTGTGCTACACACTCGTGTATGCATCTAAAATAAGTGAAATTTTCAAAAAAAAGTTAATTATTTGTGTGTACATATATACATATACACTACACACACAAAGACAGACAGAGAGAGAGAATTCTTCTATAGAAAGTCTTCCCGTTATCTGTGAACATCCTCCCTCACCTGTTAGTTAGAATGTAGCTTTTGAGGGGTTGTGGCTGTTTCACTGTGTCCATTTATTCCAATCAATGGTAACAAAAATACCATAAACTGTACTTACCAAGCAAAAGGAACAAAATTAGCATGGAGCATGAACAGCACATGTGACCCTGGGATTCAATCCCAAGCCAGCAAATAACAATCAAACATAGACAAGGTTACTAATAAACAAGGAATTTATTTCTCAAAATTCTGAGATCAGGAATTTCAAGACCAAAGAATGAACAGGTCTGGTGTCTGCTGAGGGCCATCCCTCACACTTACAGCCATCTTCTGCCCCCTCCCATGGAGGCTGCAATGAACAAGCTGGCCGGGTCTTTTTCCATAAGAGCACTCCTCCCGTACCTCCCATGCCTCCCACGCAGGAGTGCAGAGCCCTCGTGATCTCCCTACCTCCCCAAGGCCCCAGACTGCAGATGGATGAATTTGGGGAGAAAATAAACATTCCATAAAACATAGTACTACAATCAAAATTAGAACCATGCCTAAGTTTCGGGCCTTAAAACAACAATTACTTATTAGCCTATCATTCTGTGGCCTGGTGATTGGGGCTAAGCTCCGCCAATGTGCTTCGGCTGCCAATGTGCCTACAGGAACCTACTGCAGCCGCTCAGACGTCTAGCAGCTGATAGGGCCTGACGCGGGTGACCAGGCCACGTGTCTCTGGTTATCTAGCAAGCTAGCATAGACTTCTTCATGGTGGCTAGACTCCAGAGTTAGTGGAAGAGAACCAGCCCCATTACTCCAGCTTTTTTCTAGCCTTAGCTTGTGTGAGGTTTCTCCAACGTCCCAGTGATGGAATCCAGAATCAAGAACTGCCAAAACTGCCCCACCTCTTGACGGAAGGAACTGCAGAAGGCTGGCTTTTGTTTGTTTGTTTGTTTGTTTGTTTGTTTTTTAATTCTGCTACATGGCTCACACTTTTCTGGGAGGATCTATGGCCTCACAACTTCACATTCTCTATCTTCATAGCTTAGAGAAATAATCCAGGCAAACTTTTTTTTTTTTGAGGAGGGTGGGGTAGGGAGTGTCTTTTTGGTAGTTTGGTGAACATCTGACTGAAAATGATTCTTAAAATGTAGCATGAAGGAAGTGGAATTTTTTTTAATTAGGCTTCAGCAGAATTTTTAAAAGGATCTTTCTTTTCTTGAGCTGCCTCTCCCTTGTTATAAATTATAACTCCACCCAGTGGCACACCACAGCCAGCCTGTCTCTCCCTCCCGCCCTTCCACTGCGCTGCTGGCTTGGCAGCCCGTACTCAGCTCACATTGCTTGAGGAGAAAAGAAGTCCCCCTTTCTGCTCTTCTCACCCCCTCCCTCCTTTCTCCACCCCTGGAGCTCACCCTGCTCACCCTTTGCTCACCCCTGCTCCTCATGGCTCTGGTGGCCCTCCAAGGGGCAGGAGTTAGGAAAACCCATTTGCTGTAGGGCTGTCTGTTCAACCCCGCAGGTTGAACACTGCACACGATGGCTCCAAGACCTAGCCAGAACATTTAAAAAATGGGTGACAGGAAATTTATCTTAAAGACAATGTGTACAAAATCACATCTAAATGCACCTGTGAACTTGACATGGCTAGTTCAGTGCATGAACTCACTTCACATTTATGGAATATTCCCTATGCTCCAAGCCCCTTATAGCCTTGTGGGAGAGACAGACACTTGAAAAGAATTTCAATGAATGAATGTCAGCTCATTGTGCAAGCGGGGGCCTCAAGAAGCTAGCTGGTGCCCAGCCTAGGAGACTGAGACTTTTCATGGCAATGTCATCTCTTGTGGGCTAGGCCAGTGCTGCCCAGTAGAAACAGAGGAGGAACCTAACGTCAGCTTTCTCAGCGTATTACAAAAATACAAATCAAACAGGTGAAAACCATCCTATAGTTCATTTCATTCAATTCAACATGTCCAAGAGATTGCCGTTTCACTGTGCAATTAATATAAAATTATTAATGAGATGACTTACATTCTTTTTATTGTACCATCTTTGAAATCCGGCTTTTATTTTATACTCATAGCCCATCTCCATTTTAACGCCAGGTTTTCCACAGTTAAAGTAAAATGTAGTCCTTATTGAAGCAATTAAGTTGTGTTTAACAGAAACATATTTTATGTTGGTTTGGTTTAAAATTTGTAATTGAAATGAAATAAAGTAGAAAGATTCAGTTCCTTACCAGTGCGACTCGCCAGTCAAGTGTCTTAGCATCTGCGTGTGGCCACTGGCTACCAAACTGAAGATCGGGAGTCCAAAAGAATAAGCAGATACAAGCCCAAGGAAGGAGACTAGAAAAGAAGACAAGAATCGGTAGCCTGTAGCATCATGTTGATTCAGAAACACTAGCGTGTCTTGAGAACGAGGTACTGGGGTCCTGGAAACTCAATGACCACAAAGCCCTCTTGAACTGGTGGCTTTCTGATTCTTGTCTTATGGATTCAAATAATCTAGTTCACTCAACACAGAGGGTAAATTTTAGAAAGAAGGTTATTATAAATCCATAGGCGGGAGCAAGAGAGAGGAATACAGAGTTGGGGTGGGGGTGGCTGACAGAGTTTCTATATAGCGAGCAGTAGGGTCCCAGGAAATAGGGCATCACTGAGATTCTGCAGTTTTTTAAAGAATTTATGGCAGAAGCTGGGGTGAAGCGCAGAGAGGGGAAAAGCTGGTCAGTCCAGTTGGCCCAACCACAAGGTGCCCCGTCATGTACTGGTGCGTAGCCTCCTGGCAAGGCCTAGGAGATAACAAGCAAGAACAGAACTCTCTTCTGGCCTCCAGGACATTCTGGGAACTATTGCTTTGAGGTCCCTGCCCTACTATTTCCTGTCATCATCAGCATGGGGTTTGGAATTCTAAGCAGTTTAGTATTTTTACAGTAGAGAAGACTAATGATGGTCTAAAAACCAGGGATGGCATATTAATAACTTTCTTGTTGTTGTGACCAAATGCCTGACAAGGAACAATGTGGGGATGGAAGGCTCTGTTCTGGCGCGTGGTTTAAGAGGATGCAGTCCACCACGGTAGGAAGGCATGGAAGAATTCGTGGCAGTGAGAGACTTGTGACTGCCTGCTCACGTGTGCGTCGACTGGGAAGCAGATACTGTTTGGGACCAGGAGAAGGTGTAGACTAGGGATCTCAAAACCCGCCCTCCCTTGACTCATATCCCCCAGCCAGGCTCCAGGTTCCAGATGGCTCCACAATCTCCCAAAACAGCTATAAGCTATGGACCAAGTGTTCAAAGACATGAACCTATAAGGGATATTTTATATCCAAACTGTATCAGGCAGGGCAAACAAAAAAATAACCACAAAAGTCTTTGAGTCTCCAAAACAACTAAAAGCCACATATTTTGTAAGCATATACTCAGTATGGGGCCAATTAGACATAAAAAGGAATTTTCTAGACTAGTCCCTACTACAGCTACTGAATCATAGCAGCACATCCACCCTCTTGATAGTCTAGGATGAGGGTTCTGTAAGTCGACATCTGAGATAAGGAAGCTTACTTGGAGCAAAACAATGTATAAAGCAGATGAATATGAGTTTCCAACATATCACTATCAGAAACAAACCCCACGAGGTTCAGAAGGATGTTGGCTAGCTCACAGCGAACACCTCAGCATTAAAACAGACTGGAGAGATGGCCCCAGTGGTTAAAAGCACCAGCTGCTCTTCCAGAAGACCAGGGTTCAATGCCCAACATCCACGTGACAGGTTACAGTTGTCTGCAACTCCAGTTCCAGGGTTTCTGACACCCTCACACAGACATACATGCAGGTAAAACACCAATGAACGTAAAATAAAATATATAGGGAAAAACAAAAAAACAGGCAAACCAGTCCAAGTTGTTACACACGGCAAGTGCTCAAGTATAATGGGTGCCCATCTTTCTTCCTCCACCCCTCCCTCCCACCAGCCCTGTCATCTGTGCTGTGTCTCATCCTAAGCCTTGATACCCTGGGAATCACTGAGCATCTCAAGCTGATGTCTGAGCCCTGTGCTTCTACGTTTATGTTAAATGTTTAGGACTGCCTCTGTACTGTCCCTCTAGGTCAGATGCCTGAAAATTAGACAACACGACCATCCCAAGACACAACAGCCATCCCTGAGGAAATGAGCGTAACTGGTGACACAAAATATGTTGCCCAGCTCAAATCATTTGGGGCTCACAGCTGGAATGAACCACAAAGTGCATGGGCTGAACGGGGTTGTCATCCCTTGAAACTGCTGGATCTGCTCAAGATAGGGTTAGGAGACCTGTGTGCTGGGCAGCAATCAACACATCACCTGCAGCCCACCCTGTTGGCACCTCAGCATCCATTCATGTTTACCTGCAATAGAAACTTTCACAAATGCCTGTGACCACATAAAAATTCATGCCACGCGAACAAAAAGAGCCAAGAAGCTTCAGGAGGCTGCAGCCTCTGTGAGCCCTCTTCTTGAAGTTCAGACATAATTTCTTATGGTCCGATGACCTGCAGTTAAATTAGGTTGTCTAGCACTGGTTTAGCCAGGATAAGAAAGAAAAACAGACTGCAGATAGTAACAACAATGATAAATGGGGGGGGGGGGGGTAGGGGGGGTGGTAGGAAATAGCATGTACCACATCCTAGACAACAGAATTCATTGAAACTCCTCGCAGTAGATAGAATTCTTGGCACACAATAAAGACTAGGAAATACCATCTCTGTTGATTTGTCTTTCGTGAACATATCAGAGAGAGGTGTAGTGCCAGGGAATAATGCCCCTGGAGCTGCTCCTTACGCTGTGATGAACTTTTGAGGGTGCCTCCATCAGTTTAAGAACTTCAGGTGGTTTATGAGAGACTGGGTGTTGTGAGAATTAGTTTATTTCATGATCCTAGAAGCTGGAAAGCGCAAAGCCAAAATGCTAAGAAATTCTGTACCTGCCAAGGGCCTGCTTCCTGCTTCATAAATGGCCATCATTTTGCTCTGTCCTCACTTAGTAGTGGGGACAAACTACCTTCTTGGTGGTGGAGGTTGTGAAAATCTCTCAGGCCCCTGATATGAGGGTTTGTATTCCAATCAAGAAGGCCTTTCCTCATCTGATCACCTCAAAGCCCCACTCCCCAGTGACACCATTAGCCTGGTGGTGAGGATTTTAACCTATGAATTGCACATGCCTAGTCGAGAAAGAGGAACCAGACACATCCTAACGGTGGCCCTGAGAGGTGAGTAACTTCAGAATCTTCAGGGCCTTTCTTGGAGTCTCTCTGACAATGCACATCTCTCAAAAACTTAATAGGATTTCGGGTTGGTTTTGTTGTTGTTCTTGTTGATCTTTTTGCTCCTAGACAACACTACCGAGCTGTAATCAAAACCAGAGATTTTGTTTGGTCACACACTTTAAAGCTAGGAACGTCTGTTTTCTAGGAAAAACTCCTATACTTTGTCCGTCTTCCAAGCCTATTAGTTTTCAGGCTTTAAGGACTCAGGTAATAATGTGAAATGAATTTTACTTCATGATTCAATGTACAATTATGCATGCGTTGTGTATACTATAACCAAACCACAAGTTTCGTGCTACAGTATTTATCGCCAGTGTCTGTGGCCCATGCTGTTTCATTCATTTTGTTTTTAAGTAGGTATCTAATTTATTTTTTCATAATTTTGAGATATAATGGAATCAGAGCATTCACCCTTCTTTTTCTTTTCTCCAGTCTCTTCTATGAGCACCCCCTCATCAAATTCATGGCTGCTTTTTCTTTCATTGCTGTTGAATACGCATTCCTTTACTAAACCAGTGTAATCCCTAGCTGCTTTCTAAATACTTATCCGTATGCCCACAGCTCCATTTTTAAAACAAGGAGAGAAAGCGAAGGCGAAGCTGGTCACTGGTCAGGGTCCAGCAGACTGAGCTGCGGCCCTCTAATGGGCCACGCCCAGGGTGTGAAGAGCTATGTGGCTTAGGTCCCTCCTTGCATTTCAGCATCTGCTTCAAAGGAAATGAAAACAATGGTCTTGGGAAGAGAGTTTTGCCTTTTATTTTTTTTAATAGAAAGGTTTTTGTCATTCACCTTTATACTGCTTCTAGTCAGAACTTCGTGAAACGTATGGATGGATTTTTTTCTTTCTCTGACTGAGGAGAAGGCAGGTCAGTCTTTTGCCGCGTTCTGATCTCATGAAGAGCACTGTTGCCATGTAATCCCCATATAAGGGAGATACGGGATGGTTTGTTCAAGGCCGTCTTGAAATACACAGTGAAATGAGATGAAGAGACAAAGAGAGAGAGAGAGAGAGAGAGAGAGAGAGAGAGAGAGAGAGAGAGCAATTAGCAATTTCTGGATATTAACCTGTATTTAAGATAGAAAATGCAGCTTTCAAGCCCTGAATGACCCCTGAGTGAGAACTGTCAGCCATCCTGTGTGGTAGACACAGGCTGAAAGGCCCTCTCTTGGCAAAACCCTGGCCCCCTCCCTTTCTGCTGGGCAAACAGGTCATGCTCAGCCCATCACAGTGCTTTATTGAAACCTATCAGCAATATCTCAACATTCTGAGTGCTCTCCTCCAAATTAAGACGTGATAGGTACCCAGGCTGCTTTCCTAAATACAAAAAAAAAGACTAAAACAAAAGCAACAAAAACAAAACAAAACAAAACCCCATACTTTTCCTCTCTTTGTAACTAATGACCGAACATTTCTGCCTGAGTCAAACACCTTCCCTAGCCATGGCTGGCCTCCTCCGCTTGCTGTTCCTTACAATACTTCCTGGTTGACACTTCCTTCCTCATTCTGAGGATTAGCCCCATTTCTGCAAGCCATCTTCCTTCTCAGGAGGATACCTTGAAGAGAATACCTTCCAGACAAACCCTGCTAATGAGCTCGTGGGCATTCTCAAGGAACCCCTTTTCTCCGGAGTGTCTGGATTTTACAAGGTACAAGCAATCCCCAAGACCCTAAAGGTATTGGGGCTGAAGCTAATGAGGAAGGAGTGGGGTGGGGACAAACCTTTAAGAGGGGGGCTGGAGAGATGGCTCAGTGGTTAAGAGCATTGCTTGCTCTTCCAAAGGTCCTGAGTTCAATTCCCGGCAACCACATGGTGGCTCACAACCATCTGTAA
>NC_022011.1:19196092-19199985 GCF_000317375.1 Microtus ochrogaster | reverse complement strand
CAGAATATTGTATACATAACAAATAAATAAATAAATATTTAAAAAAAAAAAAACCTTTAAGAGGGAGATGACCCTGGGTTTCAGTTCTGGCTCAATCACACATGCCGGGAAATTAGCGCTCCGCCTTTATTCTTCCCGTCATTGTGATAAAGTACAGGAGGCAGAGGCAGCTTAAGGGAAAAAGGTTTTTTGTAGTGACTCACAGTTAGAGGTTAGATAGCATCATGCTGGAGAGTCAAGAGCTTGAGGCAGGTGCTCTCTTGGAATCCACAGTCGGGGAGAGCAGGAAATCCACGCTGCTGCTCACTCTCAGTTCTCCATTTATACTGATCAGGATGCTATCCCCGTGAATGGCGCCACTCACAACAGAAACTGGACCTTGGTCCTGGTGGCAGGCCATCTTTCAACCTTAATTACCGTAATCATGACATTGCTTCGCTGGTGTGCCTGGAGACTTGTCTCATGCTAATTCTAGACCCTCTCCAGCTGACGAGTAACACTGACCTGAACATGCTCAAACCTTGCTTCCCCTTCTATAATGTTGGAACAATGCTTTCTAAAATTTTAGGTGGAAGATGCAAAGTATCTAGCACTGGACCTTCCCCAGAACAGGTATCCCAAAATAATTGTATCATCAAAGTAGATGCTAAGAGAAGATAGGAAGTGTGGAGCACTGAATGAAGCTTTTTATGGCTTGAATATAAAAAATTCCCCCACAGACTTGTGTTTTGAATACTTGGGGCACAAGTGGTCTTACCATTTGGGGAACTTATGAAGAGTTTGGAAGGCAAGGAGTTGGAGAGCATAAATCACTGGTGTGTCCTTGGAGGTTACATTTAAGGACCCACCAGGTCTGTTCCTCTCTCTCTGCTTCCTGTCTACCTCATAGTGAGGACTTCTTCTGTAACCCACTCTGCTATGGGATAATGCTCTTGTACACTGTAAAGATTTGACACTTGTATTGATTTAATAAAACTTTTATTGGCCAGTGACCAAGCAGGAAGTGTAGGTGAGGTAACCAGACTAAGAGAATCCTGGGAAGAGGAAGGGCAGAGATGCACAAGCAAACAAGATGAGAATGCCTCACTGAGAAAAGGTACCAGCCCACGTGGCAAAACATGGACAAGAATTATGAGTGAATGTAAGTCTTAAGAGCTAGTTAGTAATGAGCCTGAGCAACAGGCCAAACAGTTAATAATTAATATAAGCCTCTGTGTGTTTATTTGGGACTGAATGGCTGCAGGACTGGGTAGGACAGAAGCCTCCGTCTTCACCACTCCCACCCTCATGATGCTCTGCCTGATCACAGGGGCCAAGTAACTGGATCGAATCCTCTGAAACCACAAACCAAAATAACTCTTCCTGGAAATTGTCTCTCTCTCAAGTATTCAGTCTAAGCTATAGAAAGTTACAGAACACAGAGGTCAAGCATGGATGACAGCTTTACCACAATGTAACCTTGAGGAAGAGTGGACCTTGGGCCAGTGAGTCAGATCCAATCAGCTCCTTCGAGGCACAGATTCAGCAAAGTCTGCTAATGAAGATGATGGGTAGCCCGTGTCAGGATCAAGTTTCTATGGCAATTGGTGCTGATGGTTCTGTTGGCTTCTGAATTGATACTCAACAGAGATGGCCTGGAGGGAGAGGCTGAACGCAGATCATCTGTGCATCTGGACTCTTCTGGAACAGTCACAGTAGGTACCAGGATGTCAGAGTGGAGACAGTGGTCACCTTTGGTCTATGAGCTGTCCATGACCAAAATAGGCCAGTTATCTACTGTGGGAGATGAAGCTGGTTCCTTACAGAAAAGCCCCAAAATGAGACTACCCGTTTTTTTTATATAACTTAAGGGGTGATTAATGAAGAATATTAAAAATTCAACTTTCAGTTAATAAAATTTGAACTTATCATCAATGGCAGGGTGAAACCATTACCAAACCTACTCAGAAAATGAGTCACATGAAAAAAAGAGAAGACAGGGCCAGTGAGATGGCTCAGTGGGAAAAGGTGCTTGCCACCAAGCCTACAGACCTAAGTTCAAACTCTGGAACCCTGAAGTAGAAGAACAAACTCCTGCAAACTCCTGCATGCTGTATTTTGGCCCTTAATTGCATGCTATGGCTTGATCACCCATACCCATACATATATACATATACATACATACGTATATATATGTATGTATATGCATATATATATATATATATATATACAGAGAGAGAAAATAAAAAATTTTAAAATACTTTTAAATAAATAAATGGGATGCCATGTGTGGTAGAGCCACCTATATCCCAGCCCTGGGGAGGAGGAGGCAGAAATCAGGAGTTTAAGGTCTTCCTTGACTACGTAGTAGGTTCAGAGCTATCCTATGCAAGATGAGACACTATTTCTCCCTCCCCAAAAACACACAAAAAGTAACCTGTATACAGAATCTAGTTCCCTGGAAGTATTTTCAAAAGCAACTCAATCATAGAGAAAACCACTTGATTTAAGCCTGGTTACTTTTGAAATATCAAAAGGGACACAAGTTTTATTGCAGCAATGGGAGCTAAGCTTTCCATGTTTGTTTTCTCATCCTGTTATCTCTTCTAGAACATTCCCTCCTGTGCATTTGTGGCAGTGCTTGCCTCTTCCCCGTGGTTCACAGAGTGGGTGTATGTGATTATAGCCTAGGATGTTCTTGCTTAATTATAATTGCTCACATTAAAGCAACGCTTTAGAAGATACCTCATTCCACGGGCTCTTACATGGACATGGGTGTGGAGAGACGTGGCTCATATATCTTACGGGCTGGGATTTTTAATTTCTGGGAGGTAGCTAGATGGAAGCTAGCAGAAGCTTTTGCACTTCCTCAGGCTTTTTGCTAACCCTCAATTAGAACTCATTCTTAATTTCCCAGCTCAATTTACTAACCTTCAGGATATGGTGAAAGAGCTCATCCAGTTCCTCCCTCGGAATGAAAAACGCCTTTCTTCTTCCCTGCCCATCTCCCTGCCAGCCTCCCTGCCTTCTGGCCTCCCTTCTCCTCCCGTTTTACTGTGACCGCTCCTGTCTCTCTTGCTGTCTTTCTCCTGTCACTCTTCTCTCTTAATTCCTTCCTCTTCTCGCTCCTTCTTTCCTTTCTCTTCCCTTCCATCGCCCTTGCTCCCCTGCCTCACCTGCATTCCTGCTGCTGTACAGGTTTCTTGATCATTTGGAACCTGTGTGCAGGGCAAAGGGCAGACTTTGAAGACCTGTGAGACAGTGATAGACAAGGTTGCAGCTTTTGCACCCAATGAAAGCCATGTATGAAGCCCATTGCAGAACAGCAGAGGTGACTTGCAATACGAAAAATGAGGCTTTGACAATTTTTTAAATTGTACATAGTTCTGGACCATGTGCTTTGTAGATAACATCATGTCTTGATTTCAAAAGAATGGACAAACTTGGGTCTTGGTTCTGACGTTCGTAGCATGACTCCAGGGTGTTCCTAGCTCAAGACTTGCAACAAACCACCTGCTCAGTCAGGCCCTTCCAGCAGCAGCTGGGGATCCATCACCAGCATTGCCAGAGTAGAGCAAAGATGGTGGTGGCTGAGCTCACATTTCCTCTGCACTCTTTTCCAACTTCCCCATTCCCTTCCACCCGTAGGAAAAAAAAACAAACAAACATGTTGTTGTTTCTTTTTCCCTTTTTGATTCAGAGACCAAGCTTGGTGGCACACACGCATAAGCCCTACACTCAGTAGGTGATAGCTGTAGGCTCAGAAGTCCAAGGTTACCCTCAGCTCCATAGTGACTTTGAACCGGGGCAAGAGACCTGCCTTTAAAAAAATACATTCTGGCCGGGCGATGGTGGCGCACGCCTTTAATCCCAGCACTCGGGAGGCAGAGGCAGGCGGATCTCTGTGAGTTCGA
>NC_022011.1:19172901-19195992 GCF_000317375.1 Microtus ochrogaster | reverse complement strand
AGTTCCAGGACAGGCTCCAAAGCCACAGAGAAACCCTGTCTCGAAAAACCAAAAAATAAATAAATAAATAAATAAATAAATAAATAAATATAAATAAATAAATAAATAAATACATTCTGATGGGTGGTCCTGGTACAACCTAGCACTCAGAAGGTAGAGGCAGATGAATCTCATGAGTTTGAAAACAGCCTAATCTACAGAGCAAGTTCCAGGACAGTCAGGGCTACACACAGAGAAACCCTGTCTTGAAAAAAAAAGATAAAAATTAAAAATAAAAATTAATAAATACATTCTGAGTCAAATGTGGTAGGGTACATTTTTAACCCAGTACTCAGGAGACAGAGGCAGGTGGTCTCTATGAGTGCAAGGTCAGCCTGATCTACACAGACCCTGTGTCAAAAAAAAAAAAAAAAGAAAAGAAAAGAAAATTCAAGGCAGGAAACTGCTCAGTGGTAGAGCGCTAAGTATGCAGGAAGCACCAGCTTCCAGCAGCACAAAGTAATAATAATAATAACAACAACAACAACAATCACAGCCGGGTGGTAGTGGCACACGCCTTTAAACCCAGCACTTGGGAGGCAGAGGCAGGTAGATCTCAATGAGTTTGAGGCCAGCCTGGTCTATAGAGCAAGCTCCAGGACAGCCAGGATTGTGACACAGGGAAACCCTGTCTCAAAAAACCAAACCAAACAAACAAAAACAAAAACCAGTAAGAATCACTAATCCATCTGCTGATTGTCACCTTCTTAGGTAATGAAACCCAGGACCCACAGCCCCCTCCTGCCCAGGCCCCTTCTTTCCCTGCTGCCAGTTTCCTTTCTTCTTATTTGATTGACTTCTCTGTGCCCACATTTGTCTCCTTGCTCCCATCCCGCCTCACCCCTCCTCTCCCCTCCCACTGACTTCCTTGCTTTCCTCCCTCTGGTCTTCCTTGAGACCGGCTGCTGCAGATAACAGCAGAGAAAGAAAGGCTGCACATACTGAGGAAGTTTGTCGAGAAGGCTCGGAACGTTCTCCAGGGAATTCATTTTATTCTTCAGTGTGTGTGTGTGTGTGTGTGTGTTCTCCTGTCATAACATGTATTTGAAACCAGAAGACAATCTGTGAGAGTTCATTCTGTCACTGTGTGGGTTCTGGGAAGGGAACCGAGGGCATCAGGCAAAGGGCATCAGCGCCTTTGTCCACAGCCATCTTTCCAAATCAGTTTCCCTGGATTCTAAACGAGGTACCCCTAAAACTAGTAAGCAGGGCTGGAGAGATGGCTAGGCAGTTAAGAGCACTTGCTGCCCTTCCAGAGGACCTGAGTTCAGTTCCCACCACCCACACTGGGTAGCTCTCAACCACCTGTGACTCCACCTCCAGGGGAATCTGGCACACCCTCCTGTGGGTAGCTCTGCACACATGTGCACGCAAGCCTGTATGCACTCTCATACACACACAATACATAAATAAAATTGATTTTTTAAAAAATCTCCTAGGCCTCAGTTTTCCTACCCTCAGAATGGAGGCTGGTAAGTGCTATAATTCAGGTGTGCCTTGAACTTGTCTCTATGACCCCAGAGCTAAGGAAGAGGGAAGTTTTCGTTTTAGATTTGTTTCGTTTGTCTAGATAGGGTCTCCTGTAGCCCAGGCTGGCTTCAAACTTCTTCTGTAGCAGAGGATGGCCTTGGCCACCCTGTCTCTGCCTCCCAAGTCCTTGGGACTGCAGATGTGGGCTATCTTGCCTAGTCAAGGTTGGGTGGAAGGTAGGGTATTTATAGCTCAGTGTCTCACTGGTTGCGGTCTGTAGTCAGCCAGATCCATTACTTGGAGCCTCGGATGAGGCTGAAGGCCACAACAGAACGTGAGCAGGAGGAACAAGGACCAGGTATGACGTTCAGAACACATTCCCAGTGTGCTTCCTTCAGCTCGAACATGTTGCTTAAAGTTTCCACGACCGCCTAGCTTCTAAGTATTCAACACTTGAGCCTGTGAGGCACATTTCTTAGGGAAGCCATAGTATGTCCCACCTAACATTCCCTGCATTAAAGGACTGGCAGCCACTGTGGCTCTGTTGAGGTGATGGGATCTAAAAAAGGCGGGGCCTAGTGGGAGGTGGTTAGACCACGAGAACACCATCCTTGGAAGGGATTAATACTAGGCTGGTTCTCTTGAGAACTGGTTCTTATAAAACAAACCTTCTGCCTCATCCCAACACCTCTTTCATAAATGTCCCTGCCATAATGATGCCACCCTGGAGAAGACCTTCACCAGAGCCGAGCAAATGCCAGCCCCTTGCTCTTAAACCTTCAAAATCCCAAACTAAGCCTTTTGTTTCATGTAAGTTCCCCCGCCTCTGATACATTGGTCCAGCAATACCAATAGACTCAAACAGTAATGCTTCTTGGAGATTCTATCACCGAATGAAATAGCAAACACACCACAAATGCTTCGGATAGATTAGACTTATGGCAAATATTAGTTTCCTTTTTCTGCCACCCGTGCAATTTGTGAAGTCTCAGGAAGATAAATAAACAAGCTTGGCAGGTGACGCCTATGAGAACACAGTATTTTGTGTATTGGATTATATATAGGTTGGCGTCGTGGATGGTAAGAGCCTCCAGGTCAATTTTCATTCTGAGAGTGCTGCAGCCACTGCCTTCGGTTCTTTAATGTTTAAATAGTGCCTGCTTTCTTGTAGCTGGCACGCTTGTTAGCCCTCCCATTACTGTGCTTATTTATTTATTTTTAATTCCACTGCCCATGCATAGAGCATTCTTAAGGGGGGAGGGGGAACAAAGTGGGATAAAATGAAAGTGCCCCCTGAACACGTGCAGAAACGCTGGCCTGTCCCCCAAGGTGACAACAGTTTGGTACCCGTCCCTCGCATCTTAATTCAAGTGCATATGATTGTAGGTTAAGTCTGTGGTTCTGAGCATCGCCCTCCCTGCTGTTTCTTGTTGTCCTGTCGCTGGCTTCCTTGGTGGCTCACAATGCTCAGAAGGGTTCCCCTTTGCCGGTATCTACAGCTCCATCCTGTCTTTTCCAGATGCCTTGGGCTATTCTGTGACCCTCCCTTTATGACTTAAACCTCTAGTATTCTGTCTCGTGTGGCGGGTACTTCCTTCCTAAGTTAATGACTAGAGCCGGGCCAGTGACACAATCCTGTCATCCCGGATACTTGGAAAGCCGAGGCAGGAGGATCGAAGGAACCTCTGGCTTGCAGAGTAAGTTCATGCCCAGCCTGGAAAACTTAATGAGATGAGACCCTGTCTTGAAGTAAGAAGTAAAGAGGAGTAGTTCAGTTAGAGAGGTCTTGCCTAGCATGCTCAAGGCCGGGTTCAGTCCCTGGTCCTGAAAAACCTATGGCAAACGGTAAAGGTTGAGTGTGTGGGTGTTCCATACATGTCGCTCACCGTTCCCCTACGGACACACATGTGTGCCTACCCCCGCTGCACGCTGCAGCCAGCATCCTTCCACCTGCCCTGTCGTGTGTACACGCTTCTCCCGGGGAAGTCCAAAGAGGCAGAATTGCTGGGACGGAGGAAGACTGCCTTTTCTAAATAATCAACATTGCCAAAAAGTCTTCCAAAGGCTGTGGCGCCAGTCTACAATCCTATTAATAATACCTTTTCCTGAGTAGCTTTCGACAACATGTTTCCAAAATAATTGTATGTGGCTTCTTTCTGTTTTGCCTTTGGAGAAAGAAGAGGAAAGGTAATAATTAAAGAAGAGTAAAAGGGGTGACAGAAATTCACTCATTCATCCGTCCATTCATCCATGTGTTCAGTCAGTTACTTTTCCAGGCATGGATTTCCTTCTAAGCCTGGTTCTAAATATTAAATACACAAGACAAACCATTCGCCCTGGAGGGCTTCATAGACTAGATACACATCTCAAATTCCCAATTCTTAAGGTACAGCAGCAAAAAGACAATGGAAGATACAATCCTAACTTAATCAGGACAGGAAAAATGGGTTATAACGGTTTTTTTTAAAAGTTTTTAATGAAAAAATGATTTTAATTCACTCATCCCATACACACACGTGGAGGTCGGAGGACAGCTTGTTGACTCAGCCCTATCTTTCATCATGTGAGACCTGGGGATGGAACCCAGGAGTTTGTGTATGCCAGGTACGCTAGCTCTCTGCCAATGGAGCTACAGCCCCAGCCTCCACTTTAGGGTGCTTGATGAGATCCAAATGTGGAGAGTATACTAGCTAATATACCGGCATTACCCATCCTGACTTAGAGGGGTATGATGTTCTTGTTCTTGGGAAGTACATATTAAAGTGTGTAGGGTAAAATACACACACTTTCTCCACCTAAATCTTAAAAGGTTCAAAGAATATGGATTCCTCTAACTCGGAGCTGGTCAGTGGATCTTTCTGTCCTGAGAATGGTCGGGGTCTTCCCTGGTGATCAAGGAGCTAGTTCCCATGTATGACTCCCAATCACCTTGGCTACATCATGACAGAGGTGACCACAGGATTGAATTCATTTTTTTTTCTACTTCAGTGTAACCCAGCTAGTGGCTGCCATGTTGGACAGCATAGATGGAAACATGAAAAAAGGAAAAAAAATAACAAACAAATAGCACAAAATATAACTGATAAATTTATTTGAAGGGTGTGCAGAAAGTCTGGATTACTCTTGTATTTTCTCTCAACCTTTGCATATTATTTTTAAATCACATAATAATTGTGAAGCCATAAGAAGAAAATTGAAGTTTAAGTATTATTGAGATACCTTTTATTACAATTAAATTATCCCGGCTGAGAAGTATACTCAGTTAAAGGCGCAGCACAGTGGCAGATTGCTTGCCTACCATGTACTAGGCCTTGGGTTTTATCGCCAGCATCGCAGTCAATTAATTAGCTAAAAATGTATACCAGGGAACTCGAGAGTTGGCTCAGTGGTAAAGATCACTTACTGCTCTTGCAGTGGACCCAAGTTTGGTTTCCAGCACCCTCATCGTGGCTTACAACTGCCTGTAACTCCAATTCAACTGCCTGTAAATCCAACACCGTCTCTTGGCTCCAATGGGAACCACACACATATGATGCACGTGAACTCATGCAGGCTCACACACGTACTTTTTTTTTTTTTAATTTATACTATCCATGGACCAAGGAGAGGAAATATTCAGGTGCTACTCCAGGCTGTAAAAATCATAGCCTTTTAAAATGTAACTTAACTACAACACTATTTGTACAAGCACATGGAAGGGAAAAAAAAAGACACAAAGATAGTCTCTGCTGCTTTTATTTGCAGTAGCAAGAAATTGGCAGTGTTCAAGATGTTCAACAAGAAGACAATGGTTCGATATATTTTGCTTTGTTCTTATTCTGGATTATTCTAAATCTCCCCAACAGATTGAGGCAAACACATAAGGGCATGGAAAGATGCCTAAGAGAGATTGGCAGGGAACGAAAAAGAGCAGTTTGCCTAACAAAATGTTTGCCCATGTTCCCAGACTTCAGTATGATTGAACATGAGGCATTTTTTTTTTCTTCTTTTCACTCACTGGTGGTATAAGTGTGTACCCATATGGCCGTTCCAGGCTTCCTTCTCACTTCCAGTACAGTCTGCGGTACTTTGCCCGAGAGAGACAACACTGTACTATCAAGTAGGCATTGTGCTGGAAGTTCTGAACATGTTTAGGTAGGCAAAGAAGCCGGGCATAGAAGTGTGCGTATGTGATTCTAGCCCCCAGGAAGCCAAGGCAAGAGGCTCAGGAGCGTGAGTCCAGATTCGGCTTTGGAATGAGAGGAGGGGAAAAAAGGAAGCCAGGCGGGGAGGAAACACGAACGGATGCTGTTTCTAGATTCCATTCATTCTCGGCCGACAGTATTTTCAACTTACAACGGATTTACTAGCATGTGGCCCTATTGTAAGTTGAGGTGTATCAAAAGCTTGATTGTACTTTTCACTAGAAACACTGAAACCACACCACACACACACATACACACACATCCACATGTACACTCACGTGTCCCTTCCCACATTCATCCATGCACATTTGTATATAAAGAAGGAACCTTCTGGAAAAACACACATGACACAGTTACTAGGCCATTCTCTGAAATTTCTAGATGCCTGTGGAAAGACCACACAGCTCTGTCTCTTGAGTCACCCAGTTGGCTGTGGAGGGTCCTCCCTAAGGTGCCACATGCTGTAGGCACAGGAAAGCGGCTGGGCAGCCAAAAATATCTCCAGACCAGTGCTTGCCAGCTAGTTAGCTGTTCCTCTGAGCCAACACCAGCTCTGCGCACCATCCCTTTCCGTGGCCTGCAGTTCTAGCCAGTCCCCCTCCCCATGGCCACCAGGCCTGCAGGGCAGGCAGGGTCATTACTAAATTCCAATGAAGGGAGTGTTTATTATTGTTGTCGGGTTTGATGCTGATCCCAAAAGGACCTAATCAACAGGTAGCAAGACCTCCTGGGAGCAATTAGAAACCTCAGCTTTAACCCCCTTCTAACCGCAGCAAAGACGGCAGTCATTGCAGTACTGTGGCCACACTCTGCAGGAACTGCTGTGACCAGAGCAGCAGGGAGGCCCTAAAGGATGTGCTCACGGGGAGTCTGAGAAGGGAGGCTAGAGGGAGGAGGGATGTGTGTGTGTGTCCAAACCTCGGTTTCTCCAGTAATATACACCTCCTCATCCCCCTCCTGCTTCCCCTTCATGAGCCTCATGCTTAAGTGAACCCTGTACCAGATACATGATGTTCAAGCATAAAGTAGCATAGTCCAAGCCAGGCGAGGTGGTACATACCTATAATCCCAGTAGCAAGAGGCTGAGGCAGGAGAATAACAAATTCAAAACCAGCCTGGGCTACATAATTAGTTCCAGGCCAACCTGGGTTGCACTGTAGAATTTTAGCTATTTTCAGCTATCTAATGCGACCTTGTCTCAAATAAACAAGTAAGTACATAGTACATGATCCTGCCTTCAAGATGTTCTCCGAACGGAAATAGACATCAGTACTACAGGAGGTAAATGCAAACAGATTTGACAGGCAAGCACCTCTGTACAGAGATGCGGACAAGCAACATTTCAGGATGAATTAGGAAGGTGTGCTTCTGATGTGTATCTGTGACAGCACCTGCTGTCTGGGGTTACGGCTTACATTTCAATGTCTATTTCTATGGGTCACCTCTGAAACTCTATTCTCCTTGTCAATCAAGTTGGGTGCAAATGTATAAAAGCAATGGGTCGTTTTTAAAAATATTTCAGTATCTGCTTTTTTTTTTTTTTGCTTTTATCAGCGACTCACTTCCAACAACAGTTAGTTGGCAAGTTAGGTCCACCATTAACAAAACTTAGTAATGACTGAGAAGAGTGTCACGGGCCACTTCTCATCACCCTTGTAGTGACATTGCTATTTAATTGTCAACTGACAATAGCCTTGGAGCAGATCCAGTCAATGTACAGAAGCATACTGGCACTATTGTCAAAGAACAGTTGAGTCGGGCGGTGGTGGCGCATGCCTTTAATCCCAGCACTCGGGAGGCAGAGGCAGGCAGATCTCTGTGGGTTCGAAACCAGCCTGGTCTACAAGAGCTAGTTCCAGGACAGGCTCCAAAGCCACAGAGAAACCCTGTATTGAAAAACAAAAAAAGACTCCATTGGAGAACAGGTGATTAGGGTTTTGATTGCTGAAACTTTCCAAGGAAGAGCCCCCATGTCAAGTGACAAGCGCAAGAAGACACTGTCACTATTGTACAGGCCAAGTGGCCCCACGGTTTCCAAGCTGTGCAGAATTGCAACAGCCACTCTTCTTACTCTTGTGTAAGATTTTGCATTTTGCGAAAACTAACTGCAAATGTCATTTTAGCTGGGTCAACTGATTTAACCAGACCCAAGAGTACAATAAAGAGAGTGACATTGGATGGGGACATGGCAGCCATCTCACGCCGCAACCTTTTAAGTCCTTTGAAGATCATTTGCCCAAAGAGGAGGAGAATTTGTACATTTCCAACTTGCTTAACCCTGGTATCATATCCTTCTGGAGCAAAAGTCCTGGAGACCAAAACTTGAAGCCCTACAAAAGCCGGTGCACATTTGAAGTCTTCCGAGAGTTGGTGAAGACTTTGAATGTCATTAGATTTGTTTTGTTTTTTAAAAAAGAGGAATGTTCAATTCTACAGGTCCTCATTTCACAATGTAAACAGTGCTGTAACCCTTGGCACCAAGGTGGAAAAACAGAACCAGACAAGATCCTTGCCCCTACAGAGTTTGGGCTATGACTGAAAAGAGGCAGAAATCACAGGAACACCATCAAGAGAGTCAGGCGGTTGCTGAGGTTTGGAGAGCTAAGAGTGGAGAAGGTTTTTCTTTTTTTGTTTTTTTGTTTTTTTTTGAATTTTCGAGACAGGGTTTCTCCGTAGCTTTTTGGTTCCTGTCCTGGAACTAGCTCTTGTAGACCAGGCTGGCCTCGAACTCACAGAGATCCGCCTGCCTCTGCCTCCCGAGTGCTGGGGTTAAAGGCGTGCACCACCACTGCCCGGCTGAGAAGGTCTTAATATGCCATGGGGACAAGGATTCTGAGGAGGCTTCAGAGCAATGTGAAAAGGGATTGTCTGTGATGGGAAAATGTGGCTCAGTCTGCTATTCCAAAAAAGGAGAAAAGCACAGGGGATGGGGGATGGTAAATCAGTAAGCAGAAGGGCAATTGGAGGGAGAAGGAAGCAGAGAGAAGTCTAGATCCAGGGAAATCAGCTCCATAAAGATTTTAGCCTGGCAGTGGTGGTGCACGCCTTTAATCCCAGCACTTGGGTGGCAGAGGCAGGCAGATCTCTGGGTTTGAGGCTAGCCTTGTCTACATAGTGAGTTCCAGGATAGCCAGGACTACAAAGAGAAATCCTATCTTAAAAAAAAAAAAAAAAGGAGGAGGACAATAAAGAACATATAGGTATAAGCAATGAGGTATAAGCCATGAAAAAATAGGCTTAGAAAGCCATGAAGTGTATTTTTTTGCTAATGTTTATGTGTTTAGATGGTTTTCCTACATACATGTGTGTATGTGTACTATGTGGGTGCCTGGTGCCCTCAGAGGCCAGGAGACAGTGTAGGATCCCCTGCTGCCATTTAGGGACCAGAAATTTAACCTGGGTCCTCTAGAAGAGCAGCCGAAGCTCTTAACTACTGAGCCATCTCTCCAGCTCCAATGTGTAGAGTACCTGCAGGAGTCTGACAGCCTGAGTTTACTTCCCAAAACTTAAAGAAAAGCCCGATGTGGTAGCATGTGCTTGTCATTGTCATCTTAGGGGTGATGAGATAAGAGGTGGAGACAGGTAGATCTCTAGAACTCTCTAGCATGGTCTACTTGTTGAAGTTCCAAGCCAATGAGAGACACTGTCTCAAACCAAAGGTGGTGTGAGGACCAACATTCCAAGCTGTCTTTGCCCTCTATATATGAGATATTTATGCATGCACGTACACACGTTCACACACATACACATGTGTGCACACACACAAATAGGCACCCATACACTCACATATTAGCACACACACACATGAATATGCACTCACATTCACACACACATTGCATACACATGCATGTAAATATGCACACATACATACGCACAAAAAGAAAGGGGAGAAATGAGAGCCTTCAGGATATTAGCAAATGTATTCCTTTCCAATATACACAGTTCTGGTGACGTTAAAAAAAAATCCTTAGAAAAGGTATTAGAGCTTGGTTAGAATATTCTAGAGTGCCTACCTACCATGCCTATATTCTAGACTTCCAAAGCATTAATCCACTTTTTCTGGATTCTTTCTTCCTCCTGTCAACACATGGTGGAGAGAATTCCCTCTTTGCATGTTACCCATTCTTTGCTCTATGTACCCACAGAAAAGAAAAAGCCTCGTAGAATGCTGCTTATCAGAGTCATATAAGGTCTTATTAGCAAAACCATCATTACTTGTGATAGAGGGCAATGCTGTCAGTTTGGCATGGGGAGGAGATTCTATGAGTCCGAAGCCCCCTGAGAAGTTCTGATATAGTAGATTTTTGAATGATCCCATTCACTTATGGTATATTTAGATAATACCATGAGAATGTCTGACGAGAGACTTGCTTGAACTGTGCACATGGATGGAAGAAGGAGAGGAAAAGAAGCACTGAAGGGTATGCCACATTGGTGGCGGGGAGGGGAGTAGGGCGCAAAGTTGATAGGATTCAGCATAGATGGTTGAGGTGGGCGGGACATGAACATGGAAATGAGAACCGTTACAAGTACCAAAAAATGACACAATGCTTTCAGAGAATGGATGCAGAGCAGTAGGCAAGTGCCAAGGGCCAGCTGTTTCCAGATGTCTTACGTTCAGAATCCTTTGTTCTTTTGGATTCTGGGCATTGAGTTCCAATCTGTAACTGGGGAAAGTGAGAGATATCCTTATTCATGTGGGCTAATAGGATTCTTTTGCACTCTTCCACTTCCTGTTATTTCTGCGAGCCAAATACTGCAAGTCTCCTACACAGTTACTCTAGACCAAAGTGTGTGTGGGGGGGGGGGTCACACCCATTGGTCAATTCCTGTCAACTCTGATATTGACTCATTCATCTGGGATACTTTTCCAGGAGCTACCTTGGGTTATAGGTTGTTCTAAAATGTGATACTATGTGGGGGTCATCTGTCTGCTGTCCCCCTGTCTCTACTTCATCCATCTATTCTCTCCCCAGTTCTCAGAAATGAGGAAAAACGATAGACGAAAGCCCAATCCATCTGGCTACATGGCCTTAGTGGTCAGGTGGATAGAAATTGTCAACAGTGAATCCTTTGGCTTCCATGTGGGCATCCTTCAACTGAGCTCTTCTCGGCCCATCCTCATGTGTAATGGGCTGATAACTGTGGTGACACAGTGAATGGATCATACATCTCAAGTCACCAAGGCACTGTTCCCGGGGAAGGGAATTCTACCAAGAGGGGGCTGTGGTCAGGAGAAGTTCCTCCAGGAAAATACCAAAGCCTGCCAGAGGTTAGTGGCAGGCTGTACAGTCCAAGCGAAGTTGAACATGTAACTTGCCCTTATTCCCTTCCTGCCCTGCTGCACGTCCAAGTTCAACTCATTTCAAAGACTGCTATGTTAAGAACCCGGCAGGCTAGTGTGTGTCAAAGCATAAAATAAAATAAAAACTCTGACAACAAAAATTACTATTCAAAGAAAAGTATTATTTTAGGGTGACATTATTTTTGAGATTCACAGTTTTCATTTGTTATTACATGTAGGAGTTCTGTGAACACACAGATAAGAGGGCACAATAGATATTTGACAGTGTAGTTCTCGGAACATTTGCATATCCAAGAGATTATTTCAACAAGTATACTTAGACTGACCCTATTAACCACTCACAATATTTTGTCTTGAATCCAATTCACACTCTATAGACATGTCCAATTCATATTTCATCTCTTACACTGTTTTCCCTTTCAGACTTCGTATTAGGAAATAAATCCATAACATCAAATTTCATGACAACATCTGCGCCGGCTGACATGATTTGAAAGGGAATTTCACTCATCCCAGGTTAGGCTGTCTCTTAATTTGCTCTCTGGCTTACCTGCGAAGCAGCCTGCTTTATCAAGCCTGGTGTTGAAAGAGCAAGTGCCTGATGCAGCCTTCACAACCAGCACTGGCCTTCGCTGTGCTCAGGGGTGGCTGTAAAGGGGTCCCTGAAGCCACTGTACAACAGGACAAATGGAGAGGAATCCCAGGCAAGCATGACCTTGTAACTTATGACCAGGCCAGATCTGCAAGCAAGCTGGCAAAGCGTCCAAGACCAAGGGGACTCAGAGTACATAATATACAGTGAGTGGCCTTTTAATGAAAAAAAAAAGTTATGGTCAAATGTATTAAGAGACTAGGCTTTATAGCACATGCCTTCCATTCTAGTATTCAGGAGGCAGAGGCTGGAGTATCTTTATGAGTTTGAAGCCAGCCTGGTCTGCCACAAAGTTCCAGGCCAACCAGGACTATATAGTGAGGCCATGTTTATTATCTATCTATCTATCTATCTATCTATCTATCTATCTATCTATCTATCTATCTATCTATTTCCATATATATGGCTGAGGAGATGGTTCAGTAGAACTGGAGTTCAGATACTAAGAACCCATGCAAAAGTCAGGAGGTCACAGCAGCCTGACTGTAATCTCTGTATACAGGAGCTGGAGACCCTCAGAGCTCCAGGCTCAACAGGAGACCCTGACACCATATGTCAGGTGAAGAGCCATCAAGAAAGGCATCCAAGGCCAGACGGTAGTGGTGCGCACCTTTAATCCCAGCACTTGGGAGGCAGAGGCAGGCGGATCTCTGTGAATTTGCGGCCAACTTGGTCTACAGAGCCAGTTCCAGGAAAGTTCCAAAGCTACACAGAGAAACCCGTCTCGAGAAACAAAATAAATAAATAAATAAATAAATAAATAAATAAATAAATAAATAAATAAATAAAACGAAAACAACAGCAAAAAGACATCCAGCATCAAGTGCAGGCCTCCACACAAGTGTAGATTGACTCCCCATTTAAGCACCAGCACACATGAACTCACATATACACACATGCATACCACAGACATATGCATATAAAAAAGTGACTGAGATACTTGCACATTTATATTCATAACAGCATCATCGCATTAGCCCAAAGGTGGAGAAAAAGCCCAAGTGCCTATCAATTAATGAACAAAGTGTATCTATACAATGGAATATTAGTTGGCATAAAAAAAGAATTAGGTTCACTTCCATGCTCTAACAAGGATAAACCCTTGAAAACATTACACTCAGTGAAATATGCCCGGCACAATAGAAAACCATATTGTACAGTATCATTTATATGAGCTGTTGAGAAGGAAAAAAAAATCTGCAATAAGAGAAAGTGGATCAGAGGTTTCCAGAGCCAGGGGCTGAGATGGACAAGGAGGTGGGAGGGGCATATTGCTTAATGAAGACAGAGTTTCTGTTTACAGTGCTGAAAAAAATTTAGAAGTTAATAGAATATAGTGATAGTTGCCTAACATCGTGAATGTGATTAATAGAATATAGGGATAGTTGCCTAACATCGTGAATGTGATTAATGACCTTGAAGTACACACTTCAAAGTCATTAAAATGAGAGGCCAAGGAGATGACTCCGCAGGTCAAAGTTCTAGAACAAGCCTGGTGACCTGAGTTTGATCCCTGGAGCTCAGGTGAAAAGCCCAGATGCAGTGGTGCGCACTTATAGTCCCGACACCCTGTGACAAGGTGTGGCTGGGCAGAGACAGGCCAGCTAGCCTGTGGTGTAGAAGAACCAAGAGAGAGCCTACGTCCCACAAAGTCAAAGGAGAGAGCCATTTCCCGAAAGCTGTCTAGACACAGCTGAAAGCCAGAATACAGTTGAAAAGGTTCGTGAAAGCTGTAAAGGGTGGTGGTGGGGGGTATACGCAGAAGTTAAAAGAAAACAAAAAAACCAACAAAGTAGCTAGAGTCCATCTGTCAATGTGCTTCTCTTTCCCAAGCACCCCAGAAAGCACTATAACCCACTCTCTCCCTGCTTGGGCTCCTCTATGGAAGTAGGAGTTTGCTTTTAACATACCGGGTGGCTGTGTTTCAAGATCTCCCCATCTGTGTTCGGGACAAAGGTTCCAGCCTTGTTTGGCTGAGGCCCCTCTGGGCCAACACTCCTGACAGGACAGGAGCTCCTAGAAGTAAGTTCACTTGCAGATAGGGCCTCAGCCTAGAGGAAGAGATCTAACATGATGTCACCTTTTCTGCCTTTTCCAGCCTGACTCCTCCCACCAGGCTACCTTTGGCTTCTGCTACTTACTTCCTAGGAGCTCTGTTTTCGTTCTTTTAGGAAAGTGGACAGTGGACGAGCCTGTGAAAGGACGCGAGTCTTCTGAGACCCAACCCATCAGCAGCCCCCAGCTCCTGCTTACTGTCACGGGGAGGAGGAGAGTCTAGTTTTCTGGAACCGTTTTGGGGAGCCCAAAGCTGACAGAGGCAGCAGAAGCAGGCAGGAGGGCAATAAAGAAGTTTCCAGATCCGCAGGGGACTGTAATCACATTCCCCAACCAGGTGCTGGGAGTAGGGCTAGAGTCAAGCCAACCTTCTTGGCTGAAGGCCAACACTTCCAGCCTCCTTCCACTCCACCGCTGCTTACCGTCGTCTTCCCAACCAGAAGCTTGTTAACTGTTTGCCTGGGCTCTTATTCCAATTTCAAGGCCCCCTCTGTGTGTTAAACTTCAAAGAGACTTTGTCGCCCCAAGTGCAGTGTTATATAACAAGTTGGACACTCCGAATGCCTCTGTTGAAAGTGATTTGTTCAAATGAAGGGGCCTGGACACTTAGGTATTCCCCACCCCCCCTTCAGTCCAATAAAATTGCCTCGGTGTCTGGATTAAGTTGCTGAATATCCATCCTGAAAGTTCTAAAGATGAAAAGCAGAACCGCCTCACTAATAGTTCAAGTGTAAAATGATTACAAAATGGCACCTGGCCAGTATTTATGAATCGTTGAATATGATCATAAAATCATAAAAAATAATCACCAAAAGGTAAATAAATTACCCGGCTTACTGCTTATTTCCACGTAGGGTCTGACACAGAAGCTGTAGCCATGAATGATTTATACCTGTTTTAACAATAATACTCATTTTACTGAAAGATGGTCAGCACTTGGGCTGCTGCGGGCACCATGCCAGTTGTCAAAAGGCTGATGTTTCAGCAACAATACATTAAATTATGAATAATACTGGTCCCAAAATGGAAGGTTATTAGCTCAGTATGCTTAATTAGCCCAGCTAGAACTTGGCTATCAAGTAACAGTGCCCATTTCCAGGGCTGGAGCTATGATGGGGGATGGGGGTGATGCTAATGGCTCATAGAGAGGGAGGCGGCGCGTGGGCGTGTCTTTTACTTTCTCTTCATCCCTGAACACTGGAAGAGGGCATCTCAGAAGGCTGCCTTTTGGAATTTTGAACCTTCCTGTCGGGTCTCTTGCAAACACTTCTTAGAGGGAAAGAGAAAGCGTGGTTGGGGAGGAGCTTGGTGCTCAGTCTGGTGGCTCCAGCTCTGGTCTCCTTCCACAGTTCTTGTTTGCCACTAAGCCTGGGTCCTACCAAAGTCATGTGTAGGTGGGGTGATCACTAGCCCTCCTTTCAGGCAGGTCTTTACTGAACAGTCACAATGGTACAAATGAGGTAGCAGAGTGAGCAACCACCAAGCTAACCAATGATGCGATTTTGCATTAATTACAGTCTCATGGCTCCAAGAAAGAATGAGTTTAGATTGTTCGTACCTGGCCTGGAGTTGGGATTTGCATTCCTAGAGCAGGCTTCTATCTGTTCTGTCTTCCGTTATTGAGATGGAGCCTTACGTATCCCATGCTAGCGCCAACCTTGCTATCGCTATGTAAGCCAAAGAGGACCTGGAACTTCTGATCCTCCTGTCTCTGCCTCCCTAGTGCTGGAATCACAGGCACCTGTCACCACACCTGTTTATGCCATGCTTGGGATTGAACCTGGGGCTTTGCATATGGTAGGCGAGGACTCTCCCAAACGAGGTATATCCCAAGCCCCATGTTTTGTCTTTAAAGGAGGTGACGTAGAAATCATCCCATGTAGCCAGAAAGAATGGTCCAAGAGAAAGGTTAGACGTTGTAGGTGGAGTCAACAGTCATTGACCTGTAAGCTCCAGGATCATCACAAGGAAGCTACCGAGTGCCTAGCATGTGTAACGTGTACCTGTGTTTGTGTGTCCTCATGTGTGTCTACACTGAACCCCACACCTCACTCTGTCCTCCACCCTATTTTGGCATTATTCTGCCAGGTGCTCCGGGACTACACTCCAAGTCTGCAGCCAGGATGCACCCATGCAGTACCAGCTCCATCTGCTAGAGCAACACTGTCTGCACCACTGCCCGGCTATACTTAGTACTGTTAGTAGCTTGTTTGTCTAAGCCCTGAAATTCATTTTCTTTTCCCGCCTTGCTTCCAGAAAAATAAATAAAAGTGAACACATCACTCATTTAAGACGAGGAATGGAATTTAGGTTGCATTTTTCTTTCTATTTTTATGATTAGTTAGAATTTTCCTGGGAACGCCACCAGGAGGGCATTACAGTGAGATAATGTCCTGTATTTAATCGGAACTGCAATGGCGAACAGCGTTCGATGGGGAGAGGCTGAGTTAACGCATCCTTTTTGTCTTGTCTGTTTTCAAGAGACTACCAACTACTTGGCCCGAGATGAAGATGAGGCTGAGCTATGAGAGAAATGACAGGACTCCAGGCTGGCGCGGTGGCCTGCAGGTTGACAGGGCACAGCTGTGACTCCGTCTGCCCACCCAGGACCTGTCAACCCCAAGAGCCCTGAGAATCCCCTGAAGAAGCTGAGTGCAAAGGGCCCCCAAACTGACCACGGAGATCAGCTATAGCTCTGCATCCACTGGGCGTTTCCAGCATCTTCTTCTGCAACTTTCTGACATCTGCGGGCCTGGGTACACTTCTGGTTTCCAAGTGCGCATCTGTCCCTCCTGGTAAACCAGTCATAATGGGCAAGGCGAAGCACAAGGCCGCTAAGGGAACTTGGAAGTGAGCGCCAGGTAGGCCAGATCATCTCCTTGACTCTATGTGCATGTGTGCCATCATCCCGGGAGCCTCTGGGGTAGGAGCGGCTGGCTGCGAGCTGCACTGGTCTTGCTTTGGGAGTTTTTTGTTCCACCGCTGCCTCCTGAAAGGAGATGCCTGGAAGTGGTAAAATAGTAAGGGATATCTTAGCGAGATGTCCTAGAGAGATGTCTGAAAGGAAGGAAGAAGCCAAGGGCCCAAGGACAAAGGAGAAGGGCTTTAACCTGCAGGAAGGTAGCCGGAGACTAAGTGGATGGCTGTGGTTCAGCCTTTCCCTGCAAAGAGCAGGGTGGTCAGGGAAGCAAGAGCAAGAGAGGGTACACAAAGCCTCACAGATTTACTGTTGTCCCCATTAAACTCCCAGTCTGCAGGAGCCGTCTGTTCAGGTAAAGGCAGTGGAGAGAACAGGATGCCCCAAGCAACCCATAAATAGCAGGGTGAAGACAAAGTGTTTATTACTTAGCCTTATGAAGCCCATATAAGTGCTCTCCCAGGGTGCGCAAGTGCAGGAGCGTGTGCGCGCCATTGGCCCACATGTGTGTCCCTGGAGCGGGAGACCCAGACACAGTGTTCGCGCTTGGCTTGACTCTGTGAAGGCATCCATTTGATGGAATGTACAGGAACAGTTCACAGTCAGCCCAGCAAAACCTTGTCGGGAGACAGCTTGCTTTTTTCTCTTTCCTTTTCCTGTTCGCTGTGAGAACAGGGCCTTTCTCTTCTGGACTCTTTGCGTGCCCCAAAGTTGTCTCTCGAGGTCATTGCCAGCTGAGAAGCTTCCTTTCAGGGCAAGACTGGATGGAAACAATACTCTGGTTTCGGGGGTGTGGGGGGGAGGGGGCTGGGACGATTCTGGGCCAGACTAGCCTGCTCTAAATTTAAATGGGCTATTGTTTTAATAAGACTGATGGTTTCTTTAGACAGTTGGGGCTATGTGATACAAGACTTCATCGTGTGTGTGTGTGTGTGTGTGTGTGTGTGTGTGTGTGTGTGTGTGTGCTTTATGTGATGTTTTTTCAATACAGAGTATCAGAAAGATGGGTCTAAAAATTGTTTGGTTTTTCTTGCTTGGTTTTGTTTGTTTGTTTGTTTGTTTGGGTTTTTTTTTTTTTTTTGGTGTTGTTTTTCTTCAAGGCAGGGTTTCTCAGTATAACAGCCCTGGAGGTCCTGGAACTCACTCTGCAGACCAGGCTGGCCTTGAACTCACAGAAATCTGCCTGCCTCTGCTTCTGGGATTAAAGGCATGTGACACCGCCTGGCTCATTGTTGGTTTTTTTTTTTTTTTTTTTTTGGTTTTTCGAGACAGGGTTTCTCTGTGGTTTTGGAGCCTGTCCTGGAACTAGCTCTTGTAGACCAGGCTGGTCTCGAACTCACAGAGATCTGCCTGCCTCTGCCTCCCGAGTGCTGGGATTAAAGGCGTGCGCCACCACCGCCCGGCTCATTGTTGGGTTTTAAGCTAGGTTGCATCCTTCACTTAGCCTGTGTTCTCTGACACATTGCTGAGTGACTTAACCTTCTCATCTGGACATTAATATCCTTAATTCAGACTTACCTATCTGTATGATTCTTCCTTGGCATGAGGATATAGCTCAGCTGGTACAGTGCCTACCTAGCATGCCAGAAAGGCTGGGTTCAATCCCCACCACCACCTAAACCAGACTTGGTAAACCTTGCCTGTAATCCTTGTACCCAGGAAGTGGAAGCAGGAATAAGATGATCAAAGTCGTCTTTAGCTGTACAGTGAGCTTAAGACAAGTCTGGATCACATGAAATGTATAAAAAAGATACTTTCTGAGGTCACACTAAAAAAAAAATATTACTTTCTGGGGCTGGAGAGATGGCTCAGCAGTTAAAGCACTGGCTGCTCTTCCAGAGGATCCGGGTTCAATTCCCATCACCCACATGGCAGCTCATTGCTGCCTGTGACTCCAGTTTCAGGGAATCTGATATCTTCATATAGACACACATGCAGGCAATACACACATGCACATGAAATAAAAATAAATTAATTTTTAAAAGATACCATCATTATATAGTCCTTTGAATCTGATTAAACTATACTGCGCTCGCGTGTTCACCAGCACGCTTCAACACGCTTGGCTTGAATAGCTTCCATATGGACAGGATCAGTTCTGCAAGAGAGTGTTAAGGATGTGGTCTGAGCATCCTACTGGATATCTCGAAAGACTGGATTTATTGGTTTGCTATAGAGAGTAGAAAGCAGAAGAGACCCGTGCAGTAGAAAGAGAAAAGAACGATGCCGTTCTAGCATCTTGAGAAGTCCTCATGGACATGCATAGCGTTTTCAGCCATGGTCATCTCTGCGGTCACTGGACAATATTTTTAAAATTCAACCACTCTCTCCAAAGCTACTCACCATCATTTCGGAATGAGAACCCAGGTCTGCAAACTCCCGAGAGCAATGAGGATCATCAAATAGATGGAAGCAAGTTACCAAACTGAAGCTCACTATTCTGGATACTAATTTTCAAAAACTGTAAGCTCACGTTTCAGGCCTCCTACTCAGTGACTCATAAGATGATGGCGCTCAGCAGGGCCCAGTGTCTAGAATGCCGAGAGCCTTCTGGAATAGCTGGCTGGCTCTGCAAAAACCATGGCCCATGTGGCACCGTGTGCTGGCCTTCCAGGAAGGTACTTCACTAACTGATCCAAGAAAGAGGGATTCCCTGAGGTTCTGCCAATAAGAGCATCAGGAGTCAGCCTAGGGCCACTGAAGACCTTGGCCAGCTCCTTTGTAGCTCTCCAGGAGGTGGGCTGTCCTCAAGGACTGAATGGCCAGGATCTTGACCAGGATCTTCCTCTTTTTCTTGAAGCAGAATTTTAATGGTCCCGGCTGCCTCCAACTTGTGAGCCTCCCCCATAAGTCTTGGGGTGGCAGGCATGTGCCAACAAAACCCTACTCTCAGAGTCCTTTTTAAAGGGCTTGGCACTGCTGTCTGCCTGGTGGGTGGTCTTTACTGCTTCTTTATCCTCCTTTGTACCCTTCCTTCCTTCTTCCCTGAATCCATTTCTCCTTTACACACTTATTGAATGCAGTGCTTCATGATAGCACTGTGCCAGATACACAGCACAGTACATGTATGTGTGTTCATATGTGCATATGTATAAACACATGCATAAATACATATACATGCGCATGTGTATATATGTTTTCATATATACAGGTGCATACACCAAAAATAATTTCCTGAGTCCATAGTACTTTCTGCTTCATAAGAAAAATGATCAAATAGGCAAAGAGCCATAAATACTATTATTTTATTTTAATTTTTTACTGTATGTGTATGTGTGTGCCCATGGAGGGATAGACACATAAGAGGGCAGAGGAGGGCATTAGGTGTCTCCATCATTAGGTGAACTCCATCAACCCTACTATCCCTGCCTGTCCACCACTGTGAATACAGGCACACATGGCCACATTCAGCTTTTTGCATGGGTTGTGGGGGATCCCAACTCAGGTCATCATGCTTGCACGAAAAGTGCACTTACCCACTGAGCCACATCCCTTGACCAGTTAGCATTATCACAGTGCACTTGGAGGGGCAGAGGAGGAAGAAAGGAAGCGGCCTGAGAAGGTGGGTTTTGGAGATGGTCCAGGGTCCTGAAGGATTCCTGGCAGAAAGGGTACAGCACCTCTTTGTGCATTGCATGTCAGCTGTGGGAAGGAACAAAGGATGGAGAGGAGGTTGGGATCACTAGGTTCAAAGCAAGCACAGCTTGTGTTCAGGAGTATTTATTCACCGGTGTATCCCGGAGACACTTCCCTAGACTTGGACACCGATGAGGCTCTCCACATCTTGCAGTCATTAAGAAAACATTCAGTCTCGCTGCATGTCCATCTCCCAGGGCGACATGATGCTTTAGGCTCTGTGTCTGGTTTACTCACCCTATCTAGAGATGAATCTTGGATATGGGACTTGTGTTGTCAAATGCCAGCTGATTCATGCGAGGCGCTGGATGTTCAGGGCTTAGTGCAGCTCCTGCACCCAGTGTGACTAGAAGGTGGTCCCTGATGTGGTTTTTAATGGATGGCTTTTATTTGATTTCTCCTTGGCAAAATATAAGTGTGGGGGGCTTGGGATGTAGAGTACTTACCTAGCATTCACAAAGCCCTGGGTTCGAACCCCAGCACCACAGAAACTAGGTGTGGTAGTGTGTGCCTAGAATTCTAGCACTCAGGAGGTGGAGGTAGGGAGGTCACGGATTTAAAGTTGTCCTTGAAGTCAGGCGTGGTGGTGCGCGCGCCTTTAATCCCGGAACTAGTAAGGCTGAGGCAGGAACGTGGCTTCTTTGTGAATTCAAGGGCAACCTGACTCACAAGACTGAGTTCCATCTGGTCAGGGCTACGTAGAGAGACCCTTTCTCAAAAAATAAAAACAAAAACAAACAAACAAAATTGTTCTCGGCTACGCAGCAAGTTTGAGACCAGCCCAGAATACTTGAGACCTTGTCTCAACAAACAAACAAACAAACAAGCAAAAACAGACAAAAAGTTCTGCAAGGATTAGGAGGTAAAGTCCATGAAAGGCGTGAAACAATTTCTGACTTTGACACCTAATGTATGTCTGTGCAGCCTGTTAAAAATCTGTGCCCAGGGCTATGTCGTGCCCAAATACAGAGGCCCTGTCCAACCTTCAGGCCTTTTAATGAATGATGTCTTTCTGCTTCTGGCTCTTTCTGGTTGGACTCTAATCCTGCACCCTGATCATGGATTCAGAGGACTGGAACCTCTCTTTCAGTAGCTCAGTTGGGTCAAGGCTCTCCAGTGACTGTATGCCTGTATATTACTATAGAAGGAAGTAGGCTAGCCTTCATTTGCTACAAGGAAATCCTATTTATAATTCTGCCCTGTCTCAACCTCCCTGAACTTCTGAGTCTATGCATTTGATTGCCTTGAACTTCCGAGACCCACCTGATAATGGCTTGAACCTCATTGGTTATATGAATCCATGCCCAATAATATTTTAACCTGCCATGCATACCTGGTCCCAAAGCTTTGTTTGAGTTTGGCTCCCTAACCCTCATTTTGTCTGAGTAACTCTTCAATTGTTCTCCTCCATACCTTGATTTGACATATAGTTAATCTTTCTTCTATTCCAGGCTATAACGGTGAAGATGGGAATACAGGTTATGAAATGAAGTAAAAATCTGACTTGATTTTTTTATTTCTTTTATTGATATTTATTGAGCTATACATTTTTTCTGCTCCCCTCCCTGCCTCTCCCTTCAACCCTCCCCAAAGGTCCCCATGCTCCCAATTTACTCAGGAGATTTTCTCTTTTTCTACTTTCTACTTCCCATGTAGATTAGATCTATGTAAGTCTCTCTTAGTGTCCTCATAATTGTCTAAGTTCTCTGGGATTGTGGTTTGTAGGCTGGCTTTCTCTGCCTTATGTTTAAAAACCACCTATGAGTGAGTACATGTGATAATTGTCTTTCTGTGTCTGGGTTACCTCACTCAAAATAATGTTTTCTAGCTCCATCCATTTTCCTGCAAAATTCAAGCTGTTATTATTTTTTTCTACTGTGTAGTACTCCATTGTGTAAATGTACCAAATTTTCCTTATCCATTCTTTGGTTGAGGGCATTTAGGTTGTTTGCAGTTTCTGGCTATGACAAACAAAGCTCCTATGAACATAGTTGAGCACATGTCCTTGTGGCACGATTGAGCATCTTTGGATATATACCCAAAAGTAGTAGCATTACTGGAAAGTTGTTGCCTAATTTTCTGAGAAATTGCCACACTGACATCCAAAGGGGTGTACGAGCTTGCATTCCCACTAGCAATGCAGAAGTGTTCCCTTTTCCCCACAACTTCTCCAGCATAAGTTGTCATCAATGTTTTTGATCTTGGCCATTCTTTCAGGTGTAAGATGGAATCTCAGAGTTGTTTTGATTTGCAGTTCTCTGATGACTAAGAATGTTGAACATTTCCTTAAGTGTCTTTGAGCCATTTTAAATTCCTCTGTTGAGAGTTCTCTGTTTAGTTCTTTACTCCATCTTTTTTTTTTTTTAAGGTTTTTCGAGACAGGGTTTCTCTGTGGCTTTGGAGCCTGTCCTGGAACTAGCTCTGTAGAACAGGCTGGTCTCGAACTCACAGAGATCCACCTGCCTCTGCCTCCCGAGTGCTGGGATTAAAGGCGTGCACCACCATCGCCCGGCTTTAGTCCATTTTTTATTGGATTATTTGTTCTTTTTAGGGCCAATATCTTGAGTTCTTTGTATATTTTGGAGATCAGACCTCTGTCTGATGTGGGGTTAGTGAAGATCTTTTCCCATTCTGTAGGCTGCTGTTTTGTCTTCTTGACTGTTCTTTGCTTTACAGAAGCTTTTCAGTTTCAGGAGGTCCCATTTATTAATTGTTTCTCTTAGTGTCTGTGCTGCTGGGGTTATATTTAGGAAGTGGTTCCCTGTGCCAATGCATCAAGTGTACTTCCCACTTTCTCTTTTATGAGGTTCAGTGTGGCTGGCTTTATGTTGAG
>NC_022011.1:19169629-19172801 GCF_000317375.1 Microtus ochrogaster | reverse complement strand
TTTGTAGACCAGGCTGGCCTCGAACTCACAGAGATCCGCCTGCCTCTGCCTCCCGAGTGCTGGGATTAAAGGCATGCGCCACCACTGCCCAGCTGGACTTGAGTTTTGTGCATGGTGATAGATATGAGTCTATTTTCATTCTTCTACATGTTGATATCCATTTATGCCAGCACCACTAGTTAAATATGCTTTCTTTTTTTCCATTTTATATTTTTTCCTTTCTTGTCAAAAATCAGGTGT
Organism: Microtus ochrogaster; assembly: GCF_000317375.1. Classification (NCBI taxonomy): domain Eukaryota; kingdom Metazoa; phylum Chordata; class Mammalia; order Rodentia; family Cricetidae; genus Microtus; species Microtus ochrogaster. The sequence goes on along the minus strand of NC_022011.1, from coordinate 19,172,561 downwards.
TCGAAGATGTATGGATTGATATCTGGGTCTTCTATTCGGTTTCATTGGTCCTCCTGACTATTTTTCTGGCAATACCAGGCTGTTTTCAGTACTGTAGCTCTGTAGTAGAGTTTGAAGTCAGGGATTTTGATGCCTCCAGAAGTTCTTTTATTGTACAGGATTGTTTTGACTATTCTGGGTTTTTTGCTTTTCCATATGAAATTGAGTACAGTTCTTTCGAGGTCTTTGAACAATTTTGCTGGGATTTTGATGGGCATTGCATTGAATCTGTCTGACTTGATTTTAAAAGGTTGTTAATCCCTTATAATTTAAAATATTTCCTTAGGCTACAAAGATGAAGCAGAGGGTAAGAGCATTTGCTGTGCAAGCATGAAGACCTGAGTTCAAATCCCAGACACCTGTGTAAAACGAGGGGCATGGCTATATGCATCCCCGTGACCCCAGTGCTCTGGGGAGTAGGGACAAGAGGATCACCGGGCTCCAACTTCTGTTTGAGACCTTGTCCCATGACCATGAAACAGAAAGTGATGGAGCAGGACACTCAACTTCCCATCCTAGTCTCCACACACACGTGCATGGACATATCATCCCCCCCCCCCCCGCCACACATAAATATCTCCTGACCGTGAACCGTGTGAAAACTCAGACTGTGCTAGAATTTGGAGATCCCTTTCTTTACCACTGAAAAGAGCTCAAAGTGGCACGAACAAAGTCATCTCCATGAAAGAGGACGTAGGAATGCCACTTCTTCATAGAGTCCTGTGACAATCTTGTCTGTCACCCTCCAATTTTAATTAGAGTTATCCTCCTGTCTCAGGGAGTGTCTGGAGACTTCGTTAAATCTACCAGCTTCCACGTAACATTTAAGACTTGTGTTGTTTAAAATCCTGACCACATCAAAATGGTAACCGTTGGAAGGGAACTGTGTGTGTACGGGCCAGGGGCTTCCAGTAAAGTGTTTCGCGCCTATAAGATGAAGACCTCCCAAGGGTCCACTGGAAGAGCAGTCCTCTTTCCTTTGGCACATTTGATTCCCAGGCACCTCCCATCCCTAGGTTCTCACAGTATTGAGTTATAGCTTCTTGAGCATTTGTCATTGAGAGCTCATTTTGTGACCGGGAGCATGGGTCTTACAAGATCCTACTGGAGTCCTTCCTCAGAAGCAGTCTGTCTTCTGAGTGGAGTTCACCGGGCACCTTTCCAGGCAGCCACCCTGAGTGCAGATTACAACTATGACGTGTGTTCGAGACCTTTCTCCTTCCTGCCTTTCCACACTGACAACCAAATCAGTCACTGGCTTAGGGTGTCAACCTTCCAACTGGTGCTTGATGACAGAACTGCTGAGAACCAGAGTTCCTCCCGGGAGTTACTTTACAAACTCGCAGTGGGTAGTTTTATGTTGCTCGACAGCCAGAAACTTTAGACTGGGACGAGAGCGACACACACTTCCAAATTTGGAGCTCTCAAGAGTAGCACTTTGGGAAATTTTTAGCTGGAAATCTTCATTGAGATAATGACTTTTGGCAACTTTAGTATTTGGTCTTTGTTTTTTGTTTTAGTTTTGGTTGGTTGGTTTGGGGGTTCTTTTTTTTTTTCTTTTTTCTTTTTTTTTTTTTTTTTGAGACAGGTTTTCTCTGTAGCTTTAGAGCCTATCCTGGAACTAGTTTTTTTAAGACCAGGCTGGCCTCGAACTCACATAGATCTGCCTGCCTCTGTCTCCCAAGTGCTGGGATTAAATGTGTGTGCCACCACCGCCCAGCAAGGGTTGTCTTTATTTTAATGAGTTCATGTACAGGAGCAGTGACTAAGAGAAGGCTGGGAGAATACGGTGATCTGTCTAGGCACACCACTTCCCGGGCCTAAGAAGCACAGGATTCTCAGAATCACTGCAGAATCTGTTCACATCTGGTCTGAGGAAAAAGCAAGTTAAGAGGAATAAAAGAAATATAATATCATTCATTTGATGCTTCTCTCGTCCATTTGAAGGAAAGTTGCCATGTCAGTTTACGGTGACATATTTAAGGATACCTGGGAACCTTGAGAGCTGGTCTAGAGAGTCCACAGGTGGCTAAGGACACGGATAATGACAAGACAGCACTCCTACCACCTGTGTGCCCACAGGGGCTCAGGGTCACAGCTCACTGCCTGGCCCCGCATTCTGGAGTTCACGTGCCAATGAATTTTTTTTTTTTTTTTTGACGTTAGTTCAAGCCAGTAGATCAAGGACATGTAGAAGTCAGAGAATCTGCTAATTTAGTAGATGTCAGCATGTCTGTTATCAGAAGGGAGGAGAGGAAAAAAAAGTGAGCTGCGTCTCACCCTTAAATACAGTTAGTATCATCATAGAAGAGACTTCCAATATTGTGACATTAAGGTTTTTTTTTTGTTGTTGTTGTTGTTGTTGTTGCTTTGCTTTTTTTGTTTTTGCTTTGTCTTAAACCACGTGTAGCAGTCATGAAACCATGTTATGGAACTAAGATCTCGAGTGATGTTGATTGGCAGACCAAGGAAGCACACCACATCCTACCGTGTGAAATGCGGCATGACCTCTTACTTGCTGGTTCATTCACAGTTCTCATTCTCTTAGTTATCGCGCTAGGAGTGTAGCTCAGTGGTAGAGTGCTTGCCTGTCAGTGTAAGGCTCTGGGTGGGATCTCTAGCACAACAAAACAATTATTAATTATTTAATAAAAACTTATTTCCAGCCATGTGGTGGAAATCCCAGCACTCGGGAGGCAGAGGCAGCAGATCTCTTTAAGTTCGAGGCCAGCCTGGACTACAAGAGCTAGTTCCAGGATAGGCTCCAAAACCTGGAGAAACCTTGTCTCAAAAACAGAAAAAAGCCAGGCGATGATGGCGCATACCTTTAATCCCAGCACTCGGGAGGCAGAGGCAGGTGGATCTCTGTGAGTTCGAGACCAGCCTGGTCTAC
>NC_022011.1:19148731-19169494 GCF_000317375.1 Microtus ochrogaster | reverse complement strand
ATCCCAGCACTCAGGAGTCTGTAAGAGGCTAGCCTATTCTACATGGTGAGCTCCAGGACAGCTACAGCTACACAGTGAGGCCCTGTTGCTAAATAAATAGATAAATGGAAAATAAAGAATCCACTGTCATGTTTTCTTAAGATGTAGGTTTACAGTGCTTCTCCAGAGTTTCAGACTCAACAAGTTTGTGTGAGGTAAGGCTGAAGATTCTGAGTGTATTTAAGCATCTCAGCACCTGCTACTGCAAACATCACAGGTGGTGTGTGGCTTGAACAACAGATATTTCTTGCTCAATTCTGGAGGCTGGCAAGCCCAAGTTCAAAGTGTCTTCAGTGTCATTTCCTGATGAGAGTCCTGTGTTCAAAGAGGTCAGACTGAAGCTTCTTAGGTCACTGTGTGGGGGAAGCTCCCTGCCTTAACACCTCACAAGCAGCTCCCAGACAGGGTTTGGTTCGTAAATGGGGGGCAGGGGCACAGTTGCATTGAGCAGGGTATAAAGAAGCAATGAGGGGCAGGGCCACAGTTGCATTGAGCAGGGTATAAAGAAGCAACAGCAGATGGGAGCATCCTACTCTCCCAAGGTAGTCATGGAGAACCTCAAGATTCATACTCATTCTTTGCTTGTTTGTTTGTTTGTTGAGACAGATTTTTCTCTGTGTAGCTGTGGCTGTCCTGGAACTCACTCCGTAGACCAGGCTGGCCTTGAACGCAGGCATCTGCCCGTCTCTGCCTTCTGAGTGCTGGGATTAAAGGCATGCGCCATCACACCCTGCTCAGGACTTAGACTTTCTCTTGAACATCAACTCTCTGAGAATCAAAGAGGAAACAAGAGGGCAAAGGACCCCAGAACCCAGTCATGTGACCACCAGTTGAAGGAAGTGACAGTTACTCAGAAATATCAGAGAAAGGAAGGCAAGATAGGAGAAAAGTCATCCGAGTCAGGAAATTAAACTTGTTCTGGGTGGCCTCACAAGATGACCAAGAGAATCCATTTAGGCTCAAAATAGCCACCATCATTCTTGATGGCCAGAGCCGTCACCCACGCCGGAGGGGTTCAAGATGGCTGGAGACCGCGTTCAAATGAGTCATCAGACTGGAGATGTGGCTGAGCAGGAGAACGTATAACTCAACATGCACAAGAGTCTGACAGCACCAAAAATTAAACAATAATTTAAAAATGTCTTTCAAAGTTTGGGTAATGAACAAAAGGAATGCACACTGAGTGGGTGGAAGAGTCAAGGCAAGTGTCGTTTATGCTGTTGAGGATCAAACTCTGGGCTTAGTGCAAGCAAGGCAGGTGCTCTACCACTGAACAACACCCTGGATCTTTCGTTCAGAAAGAAAGAACAGAGCACATGTTCTGTGCTGGCTTGGCTTTATGCCACCTCCACACAAGCTATGGAGAGGAGGGTACCTCGATAGAGAAACCACTTCTAGAGATCGGGCTGTAGGCAAGCCTGTGGAGCATTTTCTTAATTACTGATGAACTTAGGAGTGCCCAGCCTATTGTGGGTGGTACTGCCTCGGGCTAGTGGTCCTGGGTTCTATAAGAAATCAGGCTGAGTAAATGATGAGAAGCAAGCCAATAAGCATCGCTCCTCCCCAACCCATGCATCATCTCCTGGCTCCAGGTTCCTGCCTTGTTGGTGTCTCTGTCCTGACTGCTTTTAGTGATGAACTGTGAGGGAAACAAACCCTTTCCTCCCCAAGTTCCTTTCGGTTGTGGGTTTTATCACAACCGTAGTAACCCTAACTAAGACACACTCCAAAGCAGAAAGAGAGGGACAGACAGGAGGAGGTCGGGCGTGTCGCTCAGTTGGTAGAAGGTTTACCTGGTGCTGTGTAACCCCAGCCAGCAGGAGAGAGGTGCAAGCAAGGGCAACAGAAGTTCAAAGAGGAGTGTGACAGTCTCTCACTGCCCTACAGCTTGCTGGACAAGGCTAGCTGCTATCCCAGGGATCCACCTACCTGAATCCCCATGCTGGGATTTTAAATCATGCTACCAAGCACACACTATATAGACTAATACCTCCCACTTCTTTGTTTTTTCTCCCTTTTCTTCTAGTTTTGTGTGTGTGTGCACATTGATGGGTTGGGTCTCATTTTTTTTTTCCTTTTTTCTTGATATTTATGGAATTCTACATTTTTCTCTGCTCCCCTCCCTGCCTCTCCCTTCCCCCCTTCAATCCTCCCCAAGGTCCCCATGCTCCCAATTTACTCAGGAGATTTTCTCTTTTTCTACTTTCTACTTCCCATGTAGATTAGATCCATGTATGTCTCTCTTAGTGTCCTCATTGTTGTCTAAATTCTCTGGGATTGTGGTTTGTAGGCTGGCTTTCTTTGCTTTATGTTTAAAAACCACCTATGAGTGAGTACATGTGATAATTGTCTTTCTGTGTCTGGGTTACCTCACTCAAAATAATGTTTTCTAGCTCCATCCATATTTCCGCAAAATTCAAGCTGTTATTATTTTTTTCTACTGTGTAGTACTCCATTGTATAAATGTACCACATTTTCCTTATCCATTCTTCGGTTGAAGGACATTTAGGTTGTTTGCAGTTTCTGGCTATGACAAACAAAGCTGCTATGAACATAGTTGAGCACATGTCCTTGTGGCACGATACCCAAAAGTGGCATTACTGGGTCTTGAGGAAGGTTGTTTCCTAATTTTCTGAGAAATGGCCACACTGACATCCAAAGAGGTTGTACCAGCTTGCATTCCCACCAGCAATGCAGAAGTATTCCCCTTTCTCCACCCTTCTATTTTTAAATACAGGGGTTCGCCACATAGGCGAGCCTAGCTTGAAACTTACTATGTAGCCCAGGCTGGCCTCAAACTCTTGCTCATCCTATTTGAGTCTCTGAAGCAGAAAGGAGATTACAGTCATATACTAACATGCTTAGCTTAGTCCAGAACCCTTAAATAAGTGTCTGACTTCTTTAAATTCAAAGTCCCTAAAACCCTACTGATAGCCAGAAAAACCCAAGACACTAGAAAATTAATTTTGATGGTACCACCTTTGGGCTCCCATTGCAATCTTCACAGAGTTTTGGCTTTTATGATTTTGAAACTGTGTCCATGCGGTATGTATCCTGGAAATGTTGAATTTTTATTAATCCCAGAGATTTCAGGAAGTTCATAACCCCTGGGGTTTTTATGGCAAGAGCTGGAAGCATTGAGGTCGTTCATATCTTTTTCTCATTTGCTTCCTAGTAGGTTTGCAATGTTTCTGGAAAATCATGGTTTTGACCATGACATTTACAAAACTGTCACAGTCTGAAAATTCACCACACCTGTCTCTGGCCTTGAACCCACTTGTTTCCGAATGCTCTTCAGGGATGGACAATATCTGGAAATGGGCTTGTCAAGGTGGAGGTCATGTGCCTCGGCCATTTGCTTCCTCAGAGTTCTTACAGGATCAACTCAACACTAAAAGCACTTTTTTTTTGATTGTTTGCTTTTGTTTCTTTGTTTTTAAATATAATTAATGGGCAACATTTTAAAGATTTATTTTATTTTTTAAATTTATTTGTTTTTATTTTATGTGCATTGGTGTTTTGCCTTCATGTATGTATGTATGTCTGTGTTAGATCTTGGAGTTACAGACAGTTGCTATCTGCCATGTGGTTACTAGGAATTGAATCCAGATCCTGTGGAAGAGCAGTCAATGCTGTTAACCACTGAGCCATTTCTCCAGCCCCTGTTTGTTTTAAAGTAGGGGTGGTTTTTTTTTTTTTGTTTTTTTTTTTGCAGGGCAACATTGATTATGAGAGGATCTGTTGAAGTCACGGGAAAGACACTTCATTTTTTAAAAAATTGGAAAGACAAAGAGAGCTGGATTCATGCCTCTATTTTTTTAAAAAAAGGGGGGTTTGTAGTGTTCTAAGCCTGCAATGCTACGTGGGAGAAAAAGCTATTGCTAAATCATCATTTCTAGAATAATCTGCAGTGAATACAGTATTGGGAACTTAGGTTGCTTGACAGACAGAGCAAGTCCTGTCAAACTGATTCATTTCCTTCCATGAAAGAGTAACAAGATTTTAGTAGATTGAGGGGGAATGATAAATGTATTCTGTAGTTTATTTAGCAAGGTGCTCTAACCTGTTTCATCCATTCAACATCCTTTCAATGAATTCTGAAAACTTGGAGACAGGCATTAGATGTCCAGGGGATTTGCACTCCCATGCGGAGATCCAGACTCAATATCACACTATTGTTTTTTCTTTTGTTGAGACACCTAGCAGCCGAGAGAAGACACAGATCTTGTGTTTCAAGAGAAAGACATATTGGTCATTCCCCTCAAAGAAGCCTCTGAATCCTGACAAATGATCTGACATGTTTATCATTTGTAGGTTTGATCATTACTATTCAGATATGTTCAGAAATAATGGTTATGGGTGTGTGTTTTCAATATGAAATCAGGTAAATATTGACGGTCATTCATGCTTCTGCATCCTGTTGAAAATGCCCCACTAGAACTTCCCAAAGGATTGGTTCCCAGGTTTCTCTATCACCCAAAAACAGAAAAAGAAAAAAGAGCAAAGAACATAAGCAAGCTGTGTTAAAAAAAAAAAAAATCTGTCATCCTGTGTCATTCCAAAAAGGAAAGGCATTGCTAGAGATTCTATCCTGGCTTAGGATGGAAGCGGAGGGGGGAATTGGGGATTTGGTGCAATGAATAGACCTCTTGCCTAACATGCAGCAAGCCCTGGGTACCATCCCCAGGAATAAACCAGGTGCGATGGTGCACATCTACATACCTGTAATCTAGTGTTTCAGAGGCAGACAGGAGATCCGGAGTTCAAGGCCATTATTGGCTGTGTAACAAATTCAAGTCCAGTCTGGGCTACACGAAAGCCTTTATTAAACTTAAAATTTAAAAGTAAGATAAAATAAAATGTTCTGTGTCGGGAAGGTAGCAACAATAGCAATACAATTTTTATGTTTATCCCTTGGATTTTCCTTTCGTTTTGCAAATCCAAATATTTTAAGTACGATCACATCGTTTTAAGCTATTTAATCTTTTCACTATCTTTCTTGAGGATGTCTGCTAGATAGATGCTAGTTGTGTTCCTCGTGTTTCAGAAACTCTACAGCAACAATGAGCCCTACCAGGTGAGAAGGTTTGTCCTTGATAATATATCTTTATCTGACTTCTCAAAAAGTATCAGATTTAGCCCAGAGCCAAATAATACCTCACAAAGCATCTTATATTTGCTTTGGTCCCTCTGTGTAATCAGCCCCGTCACCGTCATTTGACCTTGACGCTCCAACCCTGTGGTGTCAACAGGTTAGGATGACCAGTGTATTATTAATCACTATCAAACACCCACCATGTGCCTGCCATTGTGTTAGACACTTTATATTTATCTTCTCATTTAATCCTAAAACAACCCAGTGGAGTATGGTGCATGGTTATCTCCATTTTACAAGGAGAAAACACTCCAAAGATTAAGGCACTGAGCGCTGGTGGGCACCCGTGTCTCAGCCGAGCATTGGGACTAAATGCCAAGTTCCGATGATTTTCCCACCCTCAGTATTGTTTCATTTTATTTTTCATTTTTATATTGCTTAAAAAAAAATAAAGGTAATGAGGACTTAGAGATGGCTCAGTGGGAAAAGATGCTTGTCACCAATCCTGATGATCTGAGATAGAGCTGGGATCTGCGTACAAACTCCCCCCGCCAACACACACAAGGAAGGAAGGAAGGAGAAAGGCTGTCCTTTGGGTAGTTCTTATTGCAATGATCTTCTACTTTCCTGCATGCTTTGTAGGTGGCGTATTTGATTACATTTTGTGTATCGCTGATGACACACCCATCTCTGGCTTGCAGACCTTTTTAAGGGCTTTTAACTGGGACCTGCACTTGGCCTGAGTTGCCAAGATTGCCTCTCTATCTTTGCCACTTACCTTGAGAGAGAGAGAGAGAAAAAAAAATAGAGGCAAGAGGAAAGAGGGGAGGAAGAGAAAGGAGGTCATGAGATAGGGAAACAGATCATAGTTTTAACTTTTTACTTAGGAAGAAAAGGAATTGCCAGTTGGCTTGTTCACTATCAAGCTCTTCCCATTCAGGCCACATTTCTGAAAACTGAGATTATGTTTTGTTTGTTTTTTTTTTTAACATGAGAATTGTTTCTCTTTCTTTACTTTTACATGTGTATGTGTGTCTGTGTATGGTGTATGCATGTATGTGCTCAGGTATGTGCAAGTATGCTTGCCCATGCATGTTACACGTGGAGGCCAGGGGACTACCTCTATAGAGTTCCACCTTAGCTATTGAGACAGGTACTCTCGCTGATGCTGGAGATCACCCTTGTGCCTAGACTGACTGACTTGATCTCTTGTCTATCCCCAGTGGTGGCATAGCCACCGTGCATGGCTTTTAATGTAGGTATTGGGGATCTAACTCCTGTCCTCCTACCTGCACAGCAAACCCTTTGCCCACTATTCACCTCCAAGAGCATGTGTTCTTATTTTTATTTATCTTTTTAAGTAAATCACTCTCGTGAAAACGTTAAGAAGCAGATCTGTGTGAAGCAGCCCACGGAATTCCCAACTATTTTCATTCACCCGTTCTTTCCGCCTGTGCTGAGCATCTCCTTATGCTCAGACCTGGACTCATTATTTGCAATCAGTATGGTCATCATCATTGTCATCATTGTCATTATCATTATCATTATCATTATCCTCCTCTTCACCATGGCCACATCCCTGAGTACCAATTAGCAGTGTGGGCATTTGCAGAGACATGTACAATGTATACTCCATATGGCGTCTGTCTTTGAGGAAGCAGGTGGAGCAGCCTGTAGCATGAATGACAATCTACTCACGAATGCAATTGCATTTCCATGTTATCATAGTGCAGCGTAGTGCAATCGAGGGCTGTGTCTGGCTGTATAAATGAATCCATCCCCTACCTCATAAGCTGAATATGAGAAGCAGGGTGAGCCTGAGATCGTTCCAGGGTTGAGAGGTGCCCATAGTAAAAAAAAAAAAAATCTACCCCCACTTTTCTGCCCCTGCTCTTCATCCTTTCCCTCCTCATCCTCACCACCACCATGGGAAGCTATGGCTGTTTCCTACTGTTAGCTTGAGAAGATGAGCATGGATTGGGTATTGTGGGGCCCACACATGTCTCAGCCCCACCACTGAGGGTCCACAGAGCAGGAAATTGAAAAAGCTGAGGATGACAGGGAGATCTTCTTCAAATACCATTTTTATTTGTGCTCAGAACCTCTCCAATCAATCATTCAGTCAACAACCCAGCTGACTAGTAGACAATGCACAAAGACAAGTATGTGGCCTATAACATTCACAAGTTTAAGATTAGACCTTGCACACATACGTCAGGCCTGTAGGAGTTTCTCGATTCCTGGCAAAGAAGGTTTAGGTCCTGATGAGCCTGTAGGAGCTACATCTATGATATAACTCACCCTCTTCCATCAGACCTCACTCACTGCTCTGTGCCTGAGGAAACAGCTTTCTCAAAGGTGACCTCCCAGTGTCTAAATTCTCTCCTGATTGGCTCCCAGGACCTTTAACATGGCATAGGACTGCAAATTTATTCTAGGACTTAGACTTGCAGCCAAGTATAGAGGACCACTATTCCACCAGTCCAGGTCTCATCTGGGATGGTCCTACGGGATGCTGGCTGGGAGATTTTCTATAAAACCCAGGGATAAAGCACCCATGCGCGCACTAGGGTTCTCCCAGGAGAGTCTCACCTTTCCAAGTGTTAGGGATGATGACTTCACACCTAACTAACAATCTCTAAATAGTCCCTCTCTTGGGTGACCTTTCTATGCCTCTTTTAACCTCTCTCCCCTGCCCCACAGTAAAAGGTAGACAAGCCCAGAGGACCATCTGGGGCAGAGGATGGGAGGGAGGTAAGGGAGAAGGTCTGCATTCTGCCCCTTGATTCCCTGGCTGGGCCTGGTTACCTTGCTGTCTCCTTTCAAAGACAGCAAGGGACACCCTATGTCCACCTTTTTGTGAGAACAAATAAACAGGCCGAGGTTCTCACATCTTTATTAAACATTTCCTTCACACTGCATGCTTTGGCACTGCGCCCACGTGCACCAAGAAGGCTCCGCAGAGCGGCCAGATTCCACAACCCTGCCACACAGTTCCTCTTCTAAATAGCCCTTTGAACAGGCACGAGGCACCTGCACTGACCACTACAGGCCTCTCTTCTATGCCATCAAGGTCTTCCAGCTCCTGGAGTTCCTGGCTGGAAGGCTGCTAAGAAGCCTCTTTGCACCCCTACTGATTAAGGACTGGCAAAAGGATCCGGGGTCCAGCTGCCTTTGCTGCTTCCACACAAGGCCAGGAACCGCTGGGGTGCACAGCCCGGCCATGGGGAAGGAAGGGCACCGGTGGCCAGCAGCTATGATGAAAACGTAGGACTGCAGCCAGGAAGAGAAAGGCCAATCATAAATAAACAAAAAGGGCATGTTTGACCAAACCCCCAACCCCTAAATCTTGAAGGCCACTGGAGCAGGAAATTGAGTGGCTGCATGGAGCAGCTTTGCTTCTCCCCACTCTGCCTCCACACCCTGCTCTGGCCTCAAAGGTTTTCTGGGCTATCCAAGGGGGGTTGTTTGCCTCTCCCCCCTCCCCCGTCTTTAATTTAGAAATGTCAAAGATACAGAAAAAGCGGAAGTGCATTTTTAAAGCACACTGAACAGTCAATGGCCAGAGATCTGCGTGATATCGAAAGAGGAAGAAAGGTTGGATGGAGAAGGAAAAGGAAAAAGCGTGTGTGTGTGTGTGTGTGTGTGTGTGTGTGTGTGTGTGCAGGATATTCTCTGAGACAGCCTAGGAAAAGGGAAAACAAAGGCAAGCGTGGCATGAGAAAGGCAGAAATAAGTGGGAGAGATATATGAGCGTTGGGGGAGGGGCGATCAGGCGAGGGCTGGGAGGATGGAGACGGGAACGCTGGCTGAGAGGCAGGCCGCACACGTGTGAGGGAGAGAGACAATGATGTCAGCATTTCCTTCTGGGGTGGTCACGTGGTCCTTGCCAGGTAAACAGACTGGAAATAGACTCCATAAAGACAGCCTGCTGGGGGAGGCAGAGGCAGTGGCTTCACCCTTTCCTCCCTGCTCAGTCCTCAACAAGCAGGTTCTCCTCTCTGAGCAGAGACAGTAGAATCGTGTTCTTAGAGCCCAAGGAACATGACCGAAGCACTGAAAGTGATTGGCTTCTTTGTGATTGGCCCAAGGAGTTCAGAGACATTTCAATGCTTTGGGGGAAGGAAAAAGAAAGAAAAGAAAAACAATAAAGGTGGGATGAACAGCAAGCTGGGCTTGATGCTATGTCTTGTGCTAGGGTTTGCTTAGGCAGGTCAGAGAGGTCTAGATTAAGGCTGGCTTGGGAGGGGCGGTTCAGAAGGCAAGTCATTGCAGACACAAGGACTCAAAATGTCCAGGAATCTATTGCAGCTCAGTGTGTGACTTCAGTGTCACAGGGAGGGATGGAAACCACGCAAATAGACGGGGTAAAAAGGCAAGTTCCAGCTGGGGGTGGTGGCACACACCTGTAATTCCAGCACACAGGAAACCGAGACAGGAAGACTGGGCGTTCTAAACCAACCTGAACTGCTTAGTTAAAAGGGCTTTCTTAAAACAAGACCTGGCTTGCCAAGTACAAATGAGACTCCCCAGCCGGGCGGTGGTGGCGCACGCCTTTAATCCCAGCACCTGGGAGGCAGGGGCAGGCGGATCTCTGTGAGTTCGAGGCCAGCCTGGTCTGCAAGAGCTAATTCCAGGACAGGCCTCAAAGCTACAGAGAAACCTTGTCTCAAAAAAAAAAGAAAAAAAAAAAAAAGAAAACAAAACAAACAAAAAATGAATTTAGGACACGTTCAGATTCTAAGAACACATCTGAAAAGTTGACCAGAGTGGTAGTGCATGTCTTTGATCCCAGCACCTGGGAGGCAGAGACAGGTGAATCTCTGTGAGTTCGAGGCCAGCCTGATCTATATATGAAGTTCCAGGACAGCCAGGGCTATGTAGAGAGACCTTGTCTCAAAAAAAGCAAATAAAAAAGAAAAGAAGGAAGAGCAAGCTAAGGGAAGAGAGCAGGTAGTTTTTCTATCTAGAAAGCTTTAGGACTCAACATGGTGGCTGCGGGTTCAAGTTCCTGAAAGTAAGGCCTCTGCATGCTTGGTGAAATGATCTCCTTTAGGTCACCCCAGTTTGCATAGCTTTGGATCAGACCCAGTTACACCTTGTTTTCTCTCCCTGTGGAACTTTGGCCCAAGCCTGTGCGAAGTAAGCCTATCAGGTCTGTCAGTCTTGTGGGATAGAGAAGGCTCCTGGGATGCACCTGTAGGCCTTGACAGCGCTAGACAAATGGAAACGACTTGGTTGTCCTGAAGCCCAGCAGGGCCTCTCCAGATAGAAACAAGAAGAGAATATGCCCCTCCCTCCTCCCAAGACCACTCCTCCACCATCTCTGACGATTTTTAAAGCAGGAAGTACCAGATTTCAAGATGAACTGGGGCATCCAGTGTGTCTGTAGCTAGACTTAGGAAGTGAATCAAAAGCGGGCTTTAGCTGCACCAGGGGAATGGTGTATGTTTGTGGATACGGCTTTTCTACCCTCACCCCATTAGCCCCTCTTATGAGTGAGGGGTGGTGAACTAATGTACGCACATGTACTTTTAGCCCTGGGGTTAAAAGATAGATATTTGATCCCTTCCTCTGGTAACAACATATGTCAGTCTGACACAACTCCTAGCCCTGAGTTATTTTTGCAGCATTATGTAATTGGATTGCCTAGTCAGAAGTGCTCCCTTAACAAGCCTTTCGGCAGCTCTCCATGTGGGCCAGGCCAGTCCTGCCCAGTGGCATACACCCACACTTGGGCAGTCCTAGTCAAAGTCAACCAGCTAATCCCAGTGAAGGGAGACTAGCCTGTGGTTAAACACTGTAGAAACATCCAGAAAGGTGGTGAAGACCTGGATGGTACCTAGGAGGCAAGAGCTGGCGGCTACCACACACTGTACCCTAACACACACACACACACACACACACACACACACACACACACACCCCGCAAAGCACAAGCTCTTGAGTGCCCAAGAAGCCCGCCTGCCCTGTGAGTGCTGCTGTCATCCTAATTCCCAGCTTACTGGATTTCCTAATATTTTTTCATGAGTGGTTGGTCATCTGATTATCCCTTCCGGTTAGCCCTGATGACTCACAGAAGTAAGGAACTTGTCCCAGCTCCAGACAGACTAAGACAGTTTGCAAAGGAAAACAAGAAGGCCCCGTAGGAACTTTCTCCTCCCCTTCCCCCACCCCTGGCAGAAACAATTCAGGCTGGCAAGTCTGGAGCACACTGGGGCATCACTTCAGGGGGGCTACACCTTGCTGACACCCCAGGTGGCTTGTTGCCCCTGTTGCAGAGAGCATCCTTCTTACTGCCCAGCGACTGTCTCCTATTCTTGAGTGTCGGCCCGGAGACCAGACAAAATGAAAACTGGCTCGTGTTTCCTCTGCTCACCCCATCCACACCGCACCTCTTCCTATACCTTGCTTCTCTTCCTTTGACAAGAGGCAGATGGTACAAAGCCCCCGCAGAACCTGGTCTGCAGTTCAAGCCAAGCAAATCATAAAGCTGTGTGGCCTTGAAGTGAGCCTCTCTGGGTGTGATGATTCTCGTGTATAAAAATGGAATCCATAGCATTTTTCCCAGGGCCTCTAGGAGAGAGGAGTGCAACTATGCGTACAGCAAATGAAAGGGAACCTGGCGTAGTAGGTGCCCAGCTTACATAGTATGTGCCCAGCAAATGTAGAGGACTTGGGGAGAGAAGGAAATAGACACTTGCTTGGTTCCTGAGAACAAACTGCCATCCCTATTAACCGCCACTCATAATGTCATTTTGAATTTCAGCATCATTGGGTGGAGAGGGAAAAAGAGATCCCTGATCTCTGGGATAACCCTCCATGACTAATACGTTTCCCACCTAAAAACTGCCCCACCCGGCGCCCTCTTACAGGCCCCGTCTTCCGGTAGACCCCTGTAAGGCTAAGCACTAAATCTAATTTAGCTTACGTTTCTTTCACCTGTGCCAAGCGGTAGGGTTCACCAACTACCCGGGGGGGGGGGGGAGACAAGAGCTGAGCAAGGTCTCTCCCAAAGGTGAGCCCTGGTGTGAATCTAGGCCTTCTGGTTGGAACCCACAGGGCAGGGGATACCGAGAGCAAAAGGAGGCAGGCACAAACAGCTACAAGCAAATAACTGCGGAGGCCGGGTGGTGGGGGGTGGTGGAAGCCGCTCTCTGGAGCTGGGGGCAGGGAAGAGCCAGCACCTCCGGGGCTGGTCGCTGAAGTAAACAAACACCGGGAGCCTATCACATTGACCGCACCTGGAGGGGGCCGGGACGAGGGGGCCGGCGGCCTGTGGCAGCAGCGAGCACCGCTATCTTAGTTGGCAGGAAGCCCTTCCCTGAAGACTGTAAGTCTAACCTTTAGCATTCAAGTGTCGGGGGCTAAAGTGTCGTTATGAGCAGTTCTTCCTGCTGCAGCGTTCCCAGACTTCGGGAGGAGGGTCGGCGCAAATCTTCCCGCTTTCCTTTTTTTCCTCCCAGACAAAATGCGCGAGGGAGGGAGATGCTCAGAACCAGGCATGCAAGACACAGGCACCCCTGAAGTTGGCCTTCTGCTAAATCTAACGCCCATTCCCATCTGCTTGGCTCTGCGGTCGGCCCCAGTGGGTCCTCCACTCTCCGCTCGGCCCTGAGGCCGAAGGCTACAGAAACAAGCTTCTTTCCCAAACACCTAGGCTGGGAGGGGCAGCCTGGGACGACTCTCCCGCCCAGTGTCTTGCAGCCGCGTTCAGGGACCTCTTCCTGAGCAGCCCCACCTCTGCTCCTAGCGTGGCGGGGGTGGGACGTCTGGTGGCCCAGCAAAGTCTGGGAAGCTCGACAGGTTGCGAAGGAGGCGAAAATCTACAGGACAGGCAGCCCCAGCTAGGGAGTCGCAGCGATAGGGAGGAAGGGCTGGGCTTGGTCGGTGAGGATCCAGGCCAGGGTGTGCGCCCAAGCCCTCTGCTTTCCAGCTAGGTTGATAGGGCCCGGGCTGTGCGTAATGGCTTTCCTAGGTTCCCGCAGGAGAACGGTGACAGGGTTGCTCCGCCTGGGCTAACCCATTCCCTCTCCCAACCAAGGGGCCCCAGGGACTTGTCAGGCACGCACCTGCAAGTGGCGCCTGGGTTCCAGGGCTGCGGCTCTTCCCTGGCCTAAGCGCTCCAATTGGTGTCTTCGGGGGCCAGAGCTTCCTGGCACCCCAAACCAGGGAGAAGGAATGGGTCCGGAAATACCGGGCTAGGCGTGCCAAGAGATTAGGGATGCGCGCGCTGGCTCGGAGAACCAGGATTTGCATCTTGGGGAAATGTCGGGATTCTAGCCGTTATGATTTTGGGGACCAGGGTGGAGAGATCTGGGGTAGTGACTGGTCCTTACACTATCCAGTCCCCGGGTAGGGGATGGAGACACAGATATAAAAAGGGTGCGTCCTATCCGGGCCACGGGAAACTGGCGTCGAATGTTCTAGCTACCCACTGAGCTCTGGAATGGAATTGACAGCCTGCTGTGGTTGCAAGGACGCGCCTGAAACACATAGGGGGGCAGTGCCCTGCCCTATGCCTGGCTTGAAGCCCCCCCACTCCCCGAGGAAAATGTGGCTAGCTGGTGCCATCCCCATGGTGCCCCAAGCCTGTTGCGTTTTGAACCTCTCGAGGGACCTCGCAACGCGCCTTGCCGCTACCCATTATCCCCATCCAAACGCGGGTCCCAGATTTCGTGCCTTACGCACACTCCAAGATCAGATTCACCTTTTTCTTTATTCTTAAGAACGGGAAATAAACGAATCGAATTTTTTTTCCTTTGGAAAAAAATATCTGTTCAATATCCTTTGTTGCTTGAATTGTTCTTAGAATTTTTTTTTCAACTTCATTTAAAAAAAAAAAGTTGATGTGTTCCCTAAACCTTGTTTCTTTTTAAACCATCCCCTAAGCCGTGCAGCCGGTTACTCAGAGGTTTTCTGGGGGGCGAAAACAGCGAAATGGGATGGGAGGGAGAACGCAGACTGGGAATCTCTCATTTTAAATCCCATTATGGCTTTGAGGAGAAACACACACACACACACACACACAAACACACACACAAAAAGCAGGAAAATCTAGTTCGTCCCCCACTGATTTCCCTCACTTCAAAGATTTCCCTCGCCCCTTAAATCAAAAACATTATGGCACTAGGTATTTCTCAAGGAAAAAAATGCACATTTTTTTTCCTGAACATGTATACGATATAGGTTCCTTTTTACGTTTCTCAGCAAAAGAGAAAAGGGGGTGTGTTTGAGGCACTCAATTCCTTCGCCATTAAACAAGCCATGCCTGCAAGAAATGCAAGCATGGGGGGGGGGGATTGCTCAGCCACGCATCCCTCCATTAGCGCATGCCTGCCTGTCAACAATGCACGTGCCACCATGGGCATCCTCTCCCCAGGCCAGCCCTGGTAGAGCACACTCACTGCTCTGCTCTTCAGACCCCCCTCCCCCCTCCGGCTCTTCTCAGGACTTCCTTTTCTTCTGCCCGTGGCAGGCAAGCAAGAAGCGTCCATCACCTCCAAGTTATATGCTCTTGGGAATCCCTAAAGCGAGTGTTGCCCGATCTAGGGTCTCTGCCCTGCAGTTGTTCACTTTGTTGAGTTGTGATGAGTTAGTTCTGTCTCCTTCTCACCAGCCTCCGGGTTTAGATGTGGTGCAGACTTCTGGTACCAGGGCACCAAAAGGGAAGCCAGTGTGTGGTGGTGGTGCAGAACCCAGGAGAATCACGCAATCCGTTCCTCCTATCCCCCCTACCCCCCCAAGATTGGACTTCGGATTTCCATTGCAAAGGAATGGAGGAAACTAGGGAATCCAACTCTACCCCTGCAAGCTGACCAATTGCCTTGCATTTTCACAAACCCTGGGTACTGAAAAATGAACGCAGGATTTATCGCTAGGAACCCTTTCAAGGATCTAGCGCTCTGAGTTTGGAGCTAATTCTTTAAAGGTTTTACTTGTGAGAAATAGGAAGAAAAGAATGAATGAAATATATTAAACCAAAACAAGAACAACAACAACAATAAAAAAATACCAGGGCTGGTCCCCTCCTCCTTGCCTCAGGGATGAAGCCTTTTTAGATTCCAGCGGCCAATTTGGCTTGATTTCTGAGGTTTGGAGGTTCTGGCGGAATTAGGGGTGGGCAGGTTGAAAAAGACAGACCTCAGCTGCCTTTGGACCAGCTGGGCTGCCCTTGGCCCTGGAAGCACAGGTTGGATCAGGGTGATTTGCTTTCACCTCCGAGGCAGACCCAGAGGAGGGCATGGCATGGATGAGTACCCCATGCTGGACTTCCATTCATCTCCTATGTCTCTTTCTCCCACCTGTCTCCTCTTTTCCAGGGA
The DNA here is from genome assembly GCF_000317375.1 of Microtus ochrogaster. Classification (NCBI taxonomy): domain Eukaryota; kingdom Metazoa; phylum Chordata; class Mammalia; order Rodentia; family Cricetidae; genus Microtus; species Microtus ochrogaster. Next base: position 19,154,035 of record NC_022011.1, on the reverse strand, counting down.
CCCGGTCTTTCTGTGAGTCTGAGCCAGGGCTTTTCTTACCCACAGCTGTTTTTCTTCTTGTAACTTTTCAAGCAAGCAAGCAAACAAACTCTCCTCTTGTTCTCCCAAATGCCCAGCCTCCTTGGTGGTGGTGGGGCATGCTTTGGGAAGCACATTTTTAGCTAAAGCCCCCCATTACCAAGTACACACTTGCTGCACACCCCATTACTCCCAGGACCTGGGCGCTAAGACTCCACAGCTCAGTGCTACCATCCTGCCAAGACTGAAGACTTTGACAATTTGTTCTTTTCTAGTGAAATACCTTAGGAACAAATATGAATTAGGCTTTTGGTCATTTTTTCAGGTGTGAAAAATATTTTTGATGAAAAGGGTTCTGGGGGCTGTGTGAGATGGGAGAAAGAAAACATTTGACTAAAAAAATGTAGACACAAAGCAAGAAACTGCATGTGACAAACCCCACTGTGTACACCCACCCAGGACTGTGGGAGGACATGACTTGAGTCCAAGGCAGGGAGGGCCACAGTCAAACTTCTTCCTGCCAGGAGCATCCCAGCCTTCTGCAAAGGAGAAGGAAGTTTTGACCTACGTTGGCTTCGTATTCCCTGGCATACTGAGGACAAACTTTCAGATCTGGTGTTTAAGACTCCAGAACACGGGGTTCATAGTAGGGGCAGGGCTATTGAAGGAGTGACTAGGGGTAGTCAGAACTACACCCGGCAACCCTAGGAGTCAAAGAGATCTGTCCGGTTTGACTGGGGGTCAAGGGGTGGACTGGGACCAGGGGAGGGAATGGATGGAGCGCCACAGCACGTGCATGCTGCTCTCTCCTCTGTTTCCAGCCCCCCTCCCCATCTTCTGCCATTTCCAGAGGCAGGAGAAAGGTGATCTCGGACTTGACCCCTAAATCACAGCTGCCGGTGGCTGCACCTCGCTCAGGGATGAGCACAGCCCCTTCCCTGGGCTCTGGCAACTTAACTCTTTCCTCCCCGCAAGCTCAGAGGCCCGAGACGGGTGGCTGCGACTCTGGCTGCTGCTTTGCTAGCAATCTGCCTCCCCAGCTTTACACCTTGAATCCGGTGCAGAGATCACAAAAGGAAGTCCCACAAAAGGGTGAGGGTAAGGGACGCTGGGATCTTGGACACAAGCGCTGCCAGGGAGCCTAAGGAGGATCGGAGTTAGCGGAATGAAGAGGGATGTTTGGATCGTGTTAACTACTCAGACAGATGCACTTCGGCATGTCTGTATTTATGGAATCCATATGTTGTCGTGGCAAATGAAAAGACGGCAACATGTACATACAATAGACGTAGAATAACAATACACATTTAAAAAGAGACCAAACATTCTTCACTCTTCAACCCTTCCCTTACATCTTGAGCTAGAGATGTTCAGAGATGCATCCTTTCAACCTCCCCTGACTCCACACTGGGTTTCAATACCTTCTCCTTTTTTGTTTCTGTGTCTCCAGTCACCCTGATTGGGGGGGGGGAGGGAATTCTTGAGACCCAAAGCTAGGTTCTTTTTAAAAGAAATATTCTAGCAAGCCCCCCCACCCCCACCCCGCACTCTCTTTCCTCCTAACATTGGCCATTGCATATTTAGCCCTTGGACCAAATAATAGCTACCACAACCTCCTACTCTGAAAACTGTAGGGGAACAGATTCAGACTCAAAGTCAGCATCTACATCCTCTTCATTAAAGCAACATTGCTATGTTATATTTGCAAAGAAATGGCTTCAAACAGACCTGGAAACATAAATCTCCCAGCAAGGGGAAGCCCCTGAACAGCTCTGTTCAACACCTGCATTTGTGCACACCTTGTATATTTGTGTGCACACACACAGATGAAAAGGCATCTGAAGTCATTCAAATGTATATTTATGTACCCTTTTATGCATATACCTTTGTTATAGCCATTCATTTGAGAGAGAGAGAGGCAGGGAAAAAAAAAACCGTAGCTAGCAATGCAGTGTTTAGACTACATTCCACTTCCCCTCCCCACTGTAAAATGCCTTAAAAAAAACAGGTTGGTCTAAAATTTTCTGCCTTCTTGCCAGTAAATAAAGGATTTAGATTCTGGATTTTCTGCTCCCTCTCCCGATTTTGTATGTAAAACAATCCATATAGATGCTGGATTATCATCTAAAGCATTATTGAACCACACAAGGTTGTTACTTTTCTTTAGAACGAATTCTCCCAGTAAAATTAGCATAAGTACTTACAAGATTAAGCTGACATTTCCCTATAACTGCAACATGAAATAGATTAATATCCAGAATTTTTCCCCAAATAGGGACTTTCTTCACACATTTTTTTTAAATATAAGAAACAACAGGCTACAAGTTCACTTCTTCTATTTACATTTTCCAAGAAAATAAACATATGGCATTTAAGTGGTTTTTCAACATCTACAAGGAGAAATTTAATTTTGCTGCATCTCCAAAAAAACAAACTAACAGATTTATGAAGATTCATGAAGACAGAGAAATAGGAAGCAAACATATTCCTCAAGGGCTGATCAGTTTTCCTTACCTGATGTATTATGGAAAATTTCAGAATTTACCAGTCTTCCCTCAGTCAGCTACATTTTACACTGACCTGTATTTTGAACTGAAAGAAAAAAAAAGATTAACTGTTGCCAATGAAAATTTTAAAATAATAATCAGAAACCAGACAAACTGAAGGTAAAAATATACAATGGCTACAATAAAGATAAATATTTATTTAATCAAAGCAGAGGTTGTATTTGGACTGTAGGAATGTTTCATCCTTCCCCTAAAAAAAGAGTTGGGGGGGAGAAAGGCCAGAAAGAAAAAAGCCAGGGTCTTCACACGCTCCTGGAGAGTCCCCATTGTCCAGGGCTATCGAGAGCCCAGAATGGTATTAACCTCACAAAAGACACATTGTGCAGGGGACAAAAAAAAGCCCCTTCTTCTACAATAACTTTTAGCTTTTTTATTTTTAGAAAATGACAAAGGTTTTGCAAGCACTGACTGGCGAAACCTGTAGCAAGCTAGGCTGGACTTGGCTTTATTGATCAGCTGTCCCGCATGGAAAGGCGGCCAGGAAAACTTTGACTGGCAACCCAGATTTGGCTCAGAGAGAGGAAACCCCTGATTTTTCTAAAATGTATTTTCTTTTTCTCCCCCACCCCGGTGCCCCGCCGAAATAAAACAGCATTATTCCCAGGGTGAATTCAGAAGGATTAGATGAGGTAACTGCAAAATCCTAAACCGGTTTTCTCCCTCTCCTCTTGGCTAAGACGCTGCATGGTCTTAAGAGCATTGGAAAAAATCTCTCAAAATGAAGAATTACTTTCTAATCAAACAGATTTCCCGATTAATCCCCAAATTCCTTCTTAGATGAATAATCTTGGTAGGCTGGGGCAAAAAAAAAAATTACCCCCAAGAAAAATAAGTTTTAGCGAGCTCTCTCCCTACCTGGCTTGTTTGCAAGTCAGTTAAAGTGTAGATTGCATTTTATTTCATCACAGACAGTGTAATTTCAATGGCACTAGTTCTTTTGGAGAACTTACATAAATACATGCTTGTCATTAAAAAAATATATGCAGTAGTCAGTAGCAGTGATGCGCTGAAACTGTGATGAGAGAGAAAGAGAGAGAGAGAGAGAGAGAGAGAGAGAGAGAGAGAGAGAGAGAGAGAGATTCCTGCATTTATTTGCTTGCTTTTTGGAGGTACCAAACCCCAGCCTAAGTGATGGCTTTGATGTACTGGGAATCTGTAGAGTAGCAGGGTCCCTGGCTGCTGTCTTTGATTCCAGGGATCTCCTTTGGGCTCTGGTGGGATGCGCTGTGCCTAGTCTTTATCTGAAATCCATCCTCTCATTTCAAGCCCTTTGGCTTCAAGACTGCTCCAAACTCTTGGAGGTGGCTGTAAGATTTTTTTCCCCCATTAGGGATGGGGTGTGTAATTTCCCTCTTTCTACACTCTAGACCTTTCCTCACTACTTAAACATATAGGCTTTCTTTCTTTTTTATGAATTTCGTCTGAAATTATTTTTCGCTGCCTTTATTACATCCCTGCTTTTGATGGCAAAATAGCTTCCTGTGTTTTAAAAACATCTGCTTCCCAGGCTTTACACGGGAAAATTGATTTTACTTTTTCTCCATAAGCCCAGAAAGGTGGAAAGTTGGACTTCTTTTCGAAGGCAACTTTTCCTTTCCTTAAACTCGACCCCCTTCCAGTTCTGACTCACTTTTCTCCTTTCATTTCTTCTAATCCTACCCACCCCCCTCCTCTGTCCTGAGGAAGCAGACGATGCTGACTGCATCTATGGCAGGATATAAATTGAACGTACAGATTTTTGTCTAACCTAGGGTACGTGTTAAAGTTTTTCCCATGTTTTCTTCCTTCATCTTCTGATTTAAGGAGAGTTAATTTTTCTCCGTTTTTTTTTTTAAATCTCTGATTTGCAATTTAAAGCGGCCTCCATTCCAAGCCCCTGGTCTTTCTCTTAAACCTCTGATTTATGCTGTCCCATGTCACTATCCTCCCCCCCCCCCCGCTTGAAGATGCTCTTTTCCTACTTAATTTAAGCATTGTTGCATTTTCTAGAAAAAGAAAAGAAAAAAAGGAGAAAAAGAAATGAAAAGAAAAAAAATCTTTAAAAAAAAATCTTAGCCAGGTCTCTATTGTTGCTTCGCATTTCACTTCACGGTAGTGTGTGTGTGTGTGTGTGTGTGTGTGTGTGTGTGTGTGTGTGTGGTGTGTGCCGGTGTGTGTGTGTGTGTGTGTGTGTATGTGTTTTTAATACATGCATAAACTTTTGGTGCCTCTCTCCTCTGCCTAGGCTTTTCTCCTATCCTCTCTTCCTGCTTTCCTTGCCCTGCTCATCACTTTCCCCTGGTTTTTTTTTCCTCCCTTCCTCCCCTCTGCCTCCCTCCACCTCCCCCTTTTCTTTTTTGCTGAATCTTATTGATCCAGAAGGTGGCTAATTAGCCCTTCCCGTCGTGCCTGGGTAATGAAGCACATGCGCACTGAATTAATCACAGCCATTTTTTGCAGGAAACTAATTAGCAGAATAAAGATCCAAAGACTTTTTTTTCTTTTCACTCATCAGCTCCCACTTCCAGCGCGTCCCCTCCGACCGCTGCAGCCTCCGCCGCCGCCGCCTCCTCCTCCTCCTCCTCCCGGCCGCAGCCGCCGCCGCCGCCGCCTGCTTTGCATCCCAATTACAGCCTAGAGCCGCTGCCGCCGCCGCCGCCGCTTCTCCTCCGTGGCCCCTGCCCGCTCCGGGGGCTGTAAACTCCCCGCCAACCATGCTGCTCGGCGGCAGCGGCGGCGG
>NC_022011.1:19126990-19147551 GCF_000317375.1 Microtus ochrogaster | reverse complement strand
CTCTCTCTCTCTCTCTCTCTCTCTCTCTCTCTCTCTCTCTCTCTCTGCGAAACTGGGATTGTTTACGTTCGGTTCCCCACGCTCACCCCTCACCCCTTGCCCCACTCCACTGGATGCAAAAAAGCACGTTCCTAATTTTACGATATACATTTTAATGTATAGAATCTTTTGCATGTCAGTTGGAGGGTAGGTCTAAGAATGTTTTATGCAGTGCACTTGAATTGTGTTTGGGGCTATTAAAATACTGTGTTTTTTTTTGTTTTGTTTTGTTTTTTTTTTTTACTTTGTGAGTCAATCTGTTGCTCAAAACCTGACTTTTGTGAAATGTGCAATTCCTTCAACTGTGGTAAATTCGACTATGGTTATGAGTGCTTCCAAAATCACCCATTCTTAACTTTTCCTCCTCATTACTTTGTAGTAGGGGAAATATGCCAATTTTTATTGGTTTCAATTACTAAAAATTGTTTTAAGGACTATATGAAAGGAGGAAACTGATTGCCATTTTCTGGCCTTCTGTTGGTGACTTTTGAAAGGGGGGCTCGTTAAATACCTTTGGAGAATATGTCATATTGTGGCTCTAGTGCAAATTACAGAACATAAATTCACTTTGGAGTTTTAAGAAAGGCTCAAGCCCTTTGAGGTCATTGAGGATTTATTATGTTTTTCTATTTTTAATATATATTATCTTTTCTACCTGTTTTGGGTGTATGACTAGTTCCTGGCCAACTTTTTCGGAGGTCCTGGGAAAGAAGCTTGGGAAATGGTGGAGGAGAGACTGACCAATGTGAATAATCAATAGAGCCATGTGCTGCAATGTTGTACCTACATTTACTGTAAATTTTTACAATACCTGCAGTATGCATGCTCCAGTGTCTTGGGTGGTTTCTTCCAACAGATTTAGGGCAGAATAACCAGAATTTACTGCTCAGGTTCCGGAACAATATAAGGGAAATTCACTCCATAGTGGCTCATGTTATAACTCCTTTATTTTACTGAATGTATGTGTGTGTGTGTGTGTGTGTGTGTGTGTGTGTATTTGTTTACGTGTGAGGATTTCAAATGCTGAGTTCCCAAAGTGTATCCTCCTGAGTTGGAGGGAAGTAGGCACCAGCTCAGGACTTCCCGGGTGGGTATTGGGTTATCGAATCAGGGCTTCAGCCTTCCTCTTCTTGTGATGTTCTCTTCGATTTTTTAAACTAGTACAAGTAGAGGTAGGAATATAAAAGAGTAAAACATTGGAGATTGAAGCAATATCAAAAGCCAGAGTGGCACGCTCACGCGTGTGTGGCGTGTGTGTGTGTGTGTGTGTGTGTGTGTGTGAGAGAGAGAGAGAGAGAGAGAGAGAGAGAGAGAGAGAGAGAGAGAGCAGAAGACAGCTATCTTACAGTCAGCCTGAATGGTGGTGGGTGAATCCATATTTGGAGATTATTTTGAAATAGTCTTGAAAATGGTTCGGAACAGGATTTCGCAAAAAGTGTACATGAAGTCATTTTTGAAAGGATTGTGGTTTGGGGAGATGAGGTGTGGGCAGGAAAGCAGTGGAGGCCAGCAGCCTTCCTCTTGTCTGTGTGTCTCCTCCCTTCCCCCCTCCCTGGGTTTTAGTTTTTAATTACTTAATGCTGAAACACACTGGGCTTATATAAATATTTGCAAATGCTCTTTCCTATTGATTTCTCTGAATAAACTACCCTGCTCTGGTCCAGAGAGGAGGTGATTCAGATCTGTGGGCTTTTTAAACATAAAGTCTCCAAAGGAGTGTTTGTGTATGTGTATGTTGGTGGTTAGAGCTGTAGGCATGAAGATATGGTGGAGGACACAGGGAGAGTTTAGGGTCTTAGTGGTATGGACTGAGAAAGCTGGGCAGGAGCTGGTCTTATGGCCTGGTTGTCCTGACAGATTGTGTGTGTGTGTATGGTGTTTCTGAATGTATTTGTACCCCCCCATTAAATATGGAACAGTTTTTCAGGGCTTGGTGACTGTCTTCCTCCTCAGGGTCACATTGAGTGTTAATCTGACCCAAGGTGCAGGAATCCTGCAATGGGGAAATAAAAGAATATACAGAATGGGGTCAGGTCAGCTGCTCGGAGGCCAAAACCCCTACAGCTGCTTTGATTTTAGTGTGTGCGTGCGTGCTTGTGTGTGTGTGTGTGTGTGTGTGTGTCTTAGGCTCCTCCTGCCACATTACAAATTGTGCTTCCCTCTCAGGTGATAGCTCAGTAGCTTAAAGGCATCAGGGCCTTCGATTGCATAGATGGGCTCCCAGTGATACCAGAAAACCTACAAAACCGAATCCAAAACAAAACCCAGGGAGGAGGGGGAGGGAAAAAAACCCAACCCATTGAGTGCAGGCAAATAAGGTGGGGTCTCCAGATGCTGTTACAAAAGCAGTTTTGAATATGCAAGACAGTGCAGAAGACCAGTCATTCCAGTTACAGCAAACCATTAAAACAGAGAAGGAGGAGAGAAAGGAAAAGGCATGTTTAGGTTGTAATTTGTTAGTACAAGGGAAAGAATCCCACATAGAGCTAGCCCTCCTCCCGCCCCCCCCCCCTTACCCTCTCTTTTCTGGCTTCATACAGAATCCCTCACCCTTTTGAGGTTGTCTAGTGTATGGGTCCTTTCATTGAAATCTTCTGAGTTTAGGAAGATCCCTGCAAGCAACGCATTTTCTGTATTCCCCCCCCCCTTTATCTTGGAGGAGAGTTGGCAAGGGTTCTGTGGTCTGCAGTTACACAATATGTTATCATGTTTTTAATCTCTAAATCATTGCAGTGGTTATAGATTTACAGTCTTGGGGTATTACAGGGAGAAGCAACGCGGCTGTATGTATGCTTTTAAATTACACCAGTGTAAGCCGAGAACAGCAGCTATGAATATGGGCGGCCAGCTCCACCTCCCCCCCCTCACCCCCCCGCTAGTTCTTGCTCCTTCTGTGATTTTATTTTTATTTTTTTTAAATGCCTTGATTTGCTTAAACATAACCATCCTCTTCCCTCTCTTCTTTGTCTCTTCACCTCTTGCCCCCACCTTCAAGAAGAAATAATTTTCATTTTTAGACCTCTCACCCCAGATAAACTAGAATTCAGACTCTTGACATAGAACTTGGGATACCAGACTACAAAAAAATGAAAAGTGTCAATTTCTCAAGAAAACCTCTTGGTTTCCATATCGACCTCCTGTGTGGGGATGGAGAGTTGATTTCAAATCAGAAAGTGGTGGTGGGCCGAGGCGAGGGGAGCCAGGCGAGCGGCACTAGGGAGGTCCCGTCACTGTGACCCCACTCTCAGCTTCTGGTTTTCATATCATTATGTAACAGAATCCTTGGCAGCATTAAAAATCCAGCATTACAAGCTGATTGTAATGCTGCCTCATTAGACAATGCTGTCTGGCCTTGTATTAAGTGAAACATAGAGCATGGCTTTCAGATTATAAACACCAATAAATATTAAGGCTCGGCAGAGGGGGTAACCAGCAACTGGCTTGGCCCTAGCTGAGGTTGCTCTATCCTACCTCCCTCTTCCTTCCCTCCCCCTCCCCACCCCGGAACAGTCCTGTGTTTTCTTATTGGGATGCCGATGATAGACCCTAGTGACATTTAGCAAGGCTTTTTATAGAGTTCTCTTGTGTACACAAAAGGTTTGGAAGTTTGTTTTGTTTTGATCTGCAGTAAACAGGTCCTTCACTTGGCTGATGTCATTTCCGTTCATATTTGAGTGTTTATTGTGCGTCTTTGCAAGGCCTTCTCATCCCTCCCTCTGACCTTGCTGTTTGGTCAGAGCCCTGGGCCTGCTTTGGGAAGGGAGGTGGGTGGTGTTCTCTGAGCAGTCAGGTCTGTCTTGGGGGTCGAATATCTTTGCTTTGGCCTAGGTTTTTCCTCCTGCCTGGGAAGACACTTCCAACGTGTTAATCTGGTTAAACACTGCTCCATCCACTTGCCCCAATATTTCCACAGCCTGCAGTGATTCATCCCAGCTTCCTTTCCTGGTGGCACCACCTCCCCTGGCCCCTGCCACACCTTGTCTGGGTTAATACATCCTTACTTTCCAGTTCTCTAGGACAACCCCTAAAAAAAGAACAAAATAAAACAACACACACACACACACACACACACACACACACACACACACACACACACTCACACACACAAAAACCTAAACCCCCAAGTAAACAAACAGAAAACCACTAGCAACGTTCAGTGATGATTTTGAGATTTAGATTCAGTTGTGAATGTGAAATTGGCATTATTATCTGACTTCATGCTGTGTGAAAAGAAATTGTTTTCAGGCCTGGCCCTCAGCACCTCCTATCCCTATTCCTTGCTGCCCTCACCCCATAATGCCCCTATCTTTTTGGAATAATAAAGGCCAGTCTGATGTTACTAAACATGTCACTGTCTCTCTTTTCATCCGGTCTACAACTGGATCCCCCTTCCAAAAAGAAAAGAAAGGATGGGGAGAGGGAAGGTGAGAAGTAGGCTCATGCAGGCCCCAGAGGCCTTTCTGGGATGGTGGGTTTTAGTTTTTTTTTTTTTAAAGTACGTATGTGTGTATGCACATACACACACTCATATATACATATATATGTATGTTATTATTTTATCCTCTTAGGTTTAGCAATAATAGAGAAGGGAAAGGAGTCATCACCAGGAAGTTCCCTGAGCTGCTTCCTAACTAAGAAGGGTGAAAAATGAACCAGCTCTGACACTTGGCTCCCCGTGAAAGCCCAGTAACCTCTCCCCCCTTCCATGGCCCCGGCCTTTTGTTCCTGGAGAACGGAGCTAAGGTACTTTTTCTCCCAGACCAAAGGGAGCAGGCAAGGAGTCCCCTTGTGAGCGCATCGTCTTTAGATGGCCTGCTCATGGTTATTGTCAATGCAGGCTTCCTCAAACAATTGCTGCAGGGAGACACAAAAGCAAAAACATTTGTCCTATTTTTTTAACCTCTTTGTTTTAGATTTTTTTTTTTATCCATTCTTTAAATTTCACAGTTTCTATTTGTCCGCAGAGAGACAAACGGAACAGCGTGAAGCTCATTTCACCGTAGGCCTCACTGGCGATTGGAGCAGCCTCAATAGAAACCCACATTCTAAAACACTGGCTGACTCGGAGAATATGTGAAATTTCAGCTGGGGGTTGGGGTGGGGGGATGACTGTGAAGTCAGATTAGCACAGATTTCCAACAAAATGAACTGCACTGAAAAGATGGGGGAAAAAAATGGGATTCTAGCATTCCTCGGGGTAAAGCGTGAAAGGGTCATCTTTTGTTTATCTTCTGGTATCCTGTCCACTACTTAAAAGTGACCATTGACTAAGGGAGAATAGAAATTACGTGAAATTACTCATTAAAAAGAAACACCATCTGAGATGGACGGTTGAGAGTCTCACAGAACACAGTGTTTAAACTCGAGTGGAAACTGCTTGGTGTGCATGGTGGAATTGCTACTGGTTGAGGTTTTTGTTTGTTTGTTTGTTTGTTTGTTTTGTAGGATTTATATAAACAGACAATATCCCCTGTCCCTTTTCTTTCCCTCTCCTGTTTCCTTTCTTCTACCCCGACCTCAGTCCTCTCCAAGAATTCAGTGGTTTGCTGGCCACTGTGAAAGGATGTGTCAGACGGCTGGGGGATGGCTCAGGGACAAAATGGGAAGTCCACCTCTTCTTTCCCCCCCATGGCCCAAACAAAGCGCCCCTCTCTCCTTAGCATGTAGACCCTAGACTGTGATGTTGCCTTTAAGCGTCTGTCTGCTTCGTCATTAAAATTCTCATTTTCAAGGTTTAGAAAAGCAAATGTAAAAATTCCCCTGGGTATAAAAGTCTTGCATGGCAAATTCTCTTTGCCCTTTCAGAAAAAAAAAAATATTTTTGTTTCCAAAAAAGAAAGAAAGAAAGAGACCGTGGTGACCTATTTGCCTAACATTTAGGACGGCTTTAAGGCAACTTCTGTAATTTTGCTTCCTTGAGACTTGGGCTTTGCCACTTAAAATTATTTTGGGAAAACTCTTTTGAATCACAGATTTAAAGGCAGATGACTCATTTGTATCTTTCTTGCGTATATGATTGAAAGGTTTAGGAGGCGGTTTGGGAAGGGTAGGTAAATAAACCAGATAACGTTCCATCTATGATGGGGTAAAAATTAATCTATGGAATTAGCACTGCAGTGATACTTGAAGGCCCTGAGGTTCCTGTCAGAGAAATGTGAAAATGTCTGAGTAGGCCCTCTTGGAGTGCTACCCTTTCTGAGCTGTGCTGTCTGGAGGCTGGTCTGTAGTCTGTATCATCCCCAGGAGGCCTGGGGCCCCCAGCAGGTACCTGGCCCCCAAATAAAACTACCTCCTCTTATTGGTGGGGTGAGCTCACACCTTGGAGCAAAATTCAGTTCCAAATGCATTTGTATGTAACTGGGGGACATGTCTGTGTGTGTCTCTGTCCTCCATCCCAGGTTAAAGCCTCAAGATCATTTAAGCACAAGTTTTAAAATCAATGTGGGCACATCGTTTATTAAACATAGAATGATCTGGAAGAATTACACACATCTACGTAAACCCAGCTGTGCTCTGAAGCGGGGGGGGGGAGGGGCTCTGGAATGCTGACCTCCCCTGTATCTTCAGTCAGGGATCATATTTAGCTTTGCCGAAGTGAAAGGGTAGAGCGTTAGCGTGTGAGTCTGGGGGTGGCAGGGAGCAGGTTTGGCTGGGTTGGAGAATTGCAATTCATCAGCCAGCTAAGCAGTAGTGGGCAGACCTCTGGCTTGGAGATTGGGTAAGGGGAGGAGATGAGAAGGGCTAGCGGTTCCCTGGTTTATTTTGAAATATTTATCCTTTGACTGTCGCCAACTGGGCTCTCTAGATGGGACAGGCCTGGGGACAGAGAACTGTGAGGACTGGTGAAGGACAGCCTTTTCTGAGGTGGCTCCATTTGTGATTGTGTTCAGGATGGAGCCCGAGAGCATCAGGCTGTCTGTGCTGGGCAGGCAGCTGCCCTGTCCTGAGCTTGGGTACAGAATTTGCAACATGGATTTCTGAGAAACCGATGGTTCCATATGCCAGAGTGTGCTTTGCAAATTCCCTCTGAAGAGGTCTTATTTTGGTTATGGATGACAATGAGTTGTCCCCAAGGTAGCACCCCAGCTTTTATGCAGCCCACCATATTCACCATGGTCTACAGGCTGAAGGCTACCTGCCCATGGCTTTACCTGTGAAGTGTTTGTCTGGAACAAAGAAAGGCTTGAATAGGCCTCACACGCGGGTAGGATTAAGATAAAGGAAAGGGACCAGGGCCACCCTCCTTGCTACTTGTCAGGCTCCTTAGGTGTAGAAGGCCTGTCACCAGGGCCTGGGACACTGGCAGAATCAAAGCAGAGCCCCTCTGCTAGCCCCTCTTCAGCTGCTCAGATGGCTTCAGATCTTGTCTTGTGGTTTCTCCAGTTTCATTTATGTGTATCCTACGCCTCCCCCCCCCCCATACTCACCAAATTAGGAGATTCTGAGGTGGTCCCATGAATAAAACTCAAGAGAAAGCTGCAGAATTTCCATTTTCCAGGAGCAGAAACATTTTCCTGTTGTCTTTACTTCATCAACTAGGCCCATGGGGTTGCTTCCAGGTGAGGAGTGAGGGTCTGGAACCTCTTGTTTTCCCAAAGAGCATCTCTGAGTGGAGGGGCCACCTTGCTTGCCTTGCTGCTAGCATCATCATCTTCATGTATTATTCATACTCACTTTTTCAATTAAATTATTAATTGGTTTTCTTTAAGGTGTTCCTGACTCATGTGGCTAATATAAATAACCGTGTGTTTTGAAAACACCACCTGTTCTTGAGCCCGAGGTCAGGCAGTCTGGAACAGCCCCACAGTGGCCATATTCTGGTTCACAGAACCATCCATCCTCCACCCTCCCTCCTTTCTGTTCTCTGCAGGCACCCCCCTACCCCCCACTCCAAGTTTGACTAAATTTGGCCTCTGCCCTTCTTTGTCCCTAATCGACTTGATTCCCTAGAGGCAGTTCCTTTCTTCCAAGGCCCTAGCTTAGGGGGGGAAATTGCAATCTCTTTTTTCTACTAAAATATAGACGGGGGGGGAGGGGCGTCAGTCTGCACCCAACAGGTTAGGTATTACATCGATTTGAACCCGAATTCTATTGTACCAAAAAATGCTCTCTACACAGAGACACGGTAGTTTTCACCAACCAAGCATCCCCCTTTTCCTCCCTGTTAACGCGTGCTTAATGCAAATACGATTCCATACATTCTGCTCTTCGCCTGGTGAGCTTATTATATTTCTAACACTTGCATGGTTCATTATTGTGCAGTAGGAAAAGACTCGCGGCTGCAGGGGCAGCCTGGGTGGCTGGTTTTCAGAAAGAGAAAAAGCAGGTGTCTTTCTTTCTGTGTTGAGAATGAAGACTAGATTTAGGAGGAGGGTGGAATGCTGTCTGAGAGGACTGGAGACTTCCGGTGAGATTTCAAGGGGCCCGCCTTTACATAATAGAATGTAAAAGGTGAACCCAGGGGAACCTCGAAGTGCCCAGCAGTTGCTTTGGCCAGCTGAAGTGGCCTGTTCGGTTTGATCCTGGTGGTAGAACCTCCCTGAGACGGGCACCTTTCTTGCCCTCTCTGAAAAGCCGTGAGGCTTTTTAAGGGAGGTCTCCTTCCTTAAATCGGGTGCCTGCAAACTGCTTGTCCTTTTCTAGGCATTTCTTCTTCTCGTCTCCTTTTCTCCCCTCTCCTCAAAAACTGTCCTTAAACTCTCAGTGGAGAGTGGGGGATGTTTTCGCAAGTTTCTGCAGCTGAAAAACAGAAGTTCTCTGTGAAGCAGTTAATAGGATGGGTGTGTGTTTCAAATAAATTCCTGTCCACATTGGCTAATGTCCCCTGTTAGAGTGGCCTGGCTCTGACGTGGACAGGGCCCAGAGACTGATGGATCAGGGTTCGGAGGCCCCAACTGCTTCTCTTCTTTTCCTTTTTTTTTTTTTTTTTTTCTGGTGGCTGAGGCGCATCAGTTCCTTCCAGGCCGGCCTTTGACTTTTGATGAGCGGTGCGGTCAGTGCCTCGCGGGGACGCGGCTTTGTTCCTGCCGGGCCGGTTCCCGGGTTGGTGTAGGCCAGGGCAGCCAAGACTCCTGTCCCCAGGCGAGTGCGGCCCAGCCTGCCTCCACGGCCGGTGTTGGGAGCCAGGGCCCAGTAGACCCGGCCCTGCTCCGTGTGTTATGTTCCCAGGTCCCCGCAGGAGCGCGGGCGCGGCCACTGTGAGCAGTCCGGCCTGCGCCCAGCGCGACTGTAGATGTCAGGCTTTGCCCGGGGAGCCGAGAGGCTGCGGGGCTGTGAGTTTCAAATTAACCTTCCGCTTTGTTGCTGTGTAATGTGGATCCCCGAAGGCCCCCCGCCCCGCCCGCCCCCCTTCCTCGGGCGGTGCGCGCTGCGAACTGCGAGTTGAGCTTCATTTACATAAAGCGATTCCGGGCGGGCGGGCGGGCGGGCGGCGCTGGAGGAGGAGAGAGGCGGGCAGGCCGGGACGGGGACCGGGACGCAGCGCCGCGCCCCGTGGGTGAATCCCCGCCGCGCCTGGGGGACCTCCCTCCCCGGGCAGCCCGAAGATCGCCAGCCCGGGCCGCCACCATGCGCGCCCCGCCCCTGCCGCCAGGCCCCTCGCTCCTAGCCTGCGCCACCGCCGAGCCCGGGGGGCAGCGGGAGGTGGGGAGAATGCCGCCTGGGGTGGGTAAGTTCGGGGCTCCGCTGCCGCTGGAATCTCCCGTTGTTGTCGCGCAGGCCGGAGTGGTGGCCCCCGGACCTCCGAGTGCCTCCTTCCTCCCGAGGTGTACGGAGGCTTTGTGTGCCAGGTGAGTGCAGCCTCCCTCCCCCGCCGCGCGGCTCGCAGCCGGCCTAGCGCTGGAGGCAGGTGCTGCGAGTCTTGGCTGAACTTCCCATTCTCCTGGGGCATGTGGGGGAAGGGCAGGCTGGATGCACTTGAACTCCTAGACTCCAGTGGGAACCTACCTGGGGAGAGAGAGTGACTAGAGCCCGCTGGGCACGGGAGTACGTTCCTTCTTGTATCCTCTCTCGCTTTCCTCTCTGACTTCCTCCTCCTTCTGTTTTTGGATTTGTTCAAGCCTTCCTAATACTTGGGGTACTGGTGCTACTGAGAACTTTGGGTTCTTTCGTCTAAAACACACCCCTTCAGCCAGAGAGAGGGAGAGGGAGAGAGTTAGAAATCGCTGGTCAGTTTACAGCAATGTGAAGAATGCGCCTGTTTAGGGAGTGATTAAAGAGAGAATCAGTATAGAGGTGGAGGGGACCTATGGAGATCATCTTGGCCGCCCTCTAATTTCGGTTTGTTCTTCTGCCAGAGCCCGTGCAGCATTTGGGGGGGGGGGAGGTAAACGAAGGAAGAGGTAAGATTTTTACTCAGTCGGGGGAGAGATGTCCAAGTTAGGCTAGCAACAAGAAAAAAAAATGCCTACCCAAAAATCATTTTGTAGGTTTAGAGAGTAGCATGCCCCTGGAAAACAGCCCTTTCTGTCTGGTACGTATCTATGTAATGATGGTGGGACTCCTGCCCTCAGGGAAAAGCCCATGGCCCATACGTGGCACACTCAAAGGAAGTTTGAGCAACCTGATACAGGCGTACGCGGTATGCTAAACTGCCTTAAAGACAACCCATAACCAGGTGAATCCAGGAGGGCACCTCCACCCTTTGCATCTGTGTCATTCAGCAGCCTTTGACAACTCGCTTGAAGCCATTGACACAGAACCACAGAGAGTATAGACTTCCCATCTGGAACCCAGGGAAGGCCTCTTCTTCAGGCTGTGGCCAAGTAAGGCCTGCTTGGCCGAACGCACCCAGACACAGCAAGGCAAACAGACTTAAGCCTCCGAAGAGAGATAGTGAGAAAGTTACACGTCATCTTCATCTTACTTCATTTAATGCCTTCAGATCCTCGGAGACGAGTCACTAAATAAATAGAGTCTAATTTGAAGCTCACCCTTGCTGGGGGTAACTTTCTTTGCCATCAAGCAGCAGGTGCAAGTTTGTAGAGTTGGCCCCTGGAGTCCCCTCATTCCTAAATTCAGGAGGTGTCAAACCTTCATGTTCTTTTAATGACTGTGGTTTCTGGATAGGTTTCAAGGGAAACCCTAAAAATCACGAGTTCCACTGGGCTGGACTGGAGTGCCGTGGCCCAGACTGCATCACATAGGAAAGCAGAGACCCTCTGAGGTAACAGGCTGCTGCAGGGAACTGGGAGCCTGTTTCTTGTTATCACAGCGACCACTGGCAGCCTGAGATTCTAAATTGCAGACATAGGGAACGGGGAACAGAGGTGGGCTCTGAGGGGTCTGGAGACCAAGAATCTTCATCATTTAAGGATTTCAAGAACGAGGGCTTTGGAGAGAGGCGAATGCCTGGGTGTTTGCACACCTGTAATTACATTCATCTAGTTTTGAGGGGTTTTGGAAGGCTCCCCTTTACAGAGAGTGTGCAGCCATGAAGGCCAAGAGCACACAGCCAATCCCCCCCCCCCCCCCCGCCGCTTTCTTTCCTAAGTCACAGGACAAAAGAGATTGTCTGCATTTGATTTCCAGTATGGCTTTCAGAAGACATGTAAAGTGGCTCTCAGAATGGGCTGGGGGTCACACTCGGCCTTTTATTTAATTACACGAGTGTTATTTAACAACACGGGGTCGGTGGCAGAAGCAAGCACTTGTACACATTGAAAGCAGGTCCTTTTGGAATGGCCAGGAATCAAGTGCCTTGCAGACCTTCTGTCTCTATGGCATGGGTCAGTCTCCCTCCGCACCCCCACCCAGTAGGGTACTTTCTCTGGGATGGAATCTGTGCTCCACATCTGAAAACTGTTTTGATTGACAAGGAGTCCGAAAACAGCAAAAACAATGGAGCTGCACCCGCCAACCACCTGAAACATTAATTTTGGTTTCTTTGCACGAGGGAATGCTGAGGAAGGATGGAGGAAAGGCAGGGCCCAAGTCAAACGGCGCTGCCAGGCGGCCTCCTGTTTGGCTCGTCCTGGCTGGACAGCAAAGTGCTTTCTTGCCGTTTTGGGACTGGATTTAGCCGCCATGTAAACTTCGTGCCAGTTGGACTTCCTAGTGTCAAGGAGCTAAAACAATCGAGATTTCAGCCTTCACCGTTAGGACTTAATGTGGTGGCTCTTACTCTCTCCCAGGACTGGCTTGGCCCGCTTTGGGCAACCCGAAGGGGGTGGGTTCCACTAGAGTAAGTCTGTGAGTGCAGAGTGATGGAAATGAGCAGTCTGCTCCTGCTGCTGGAGGTTTGACTGGTTCTTAAAGGAACTAAAGGGAAAGGTTTGATCACTTGTGGTGTCCAGGGACTGTGTCCTTATTGCTGGTGTGTGTGTATGTACACGTGTTCGTGTATGTAGGAACTGTTCCTTATTTAGCATCTCTTAAGGCTTTCTTTGGGGGTGACAGTGTGAGGACTTGGAGCCCATAGCAAACTCTTTCCTAGGAAACTTAGCTTTCCTGGGGACTTGCAAAAGTTTCATCTTTAAAAGTAAATATTTAAGTGACTAAGCAGTGTTTTCTCAAAATGTGTGGAATTGCTGTTCCTGCTTGCTCTCTGCCCCTGGTGCCTGGCAGAGTTCCTAGCTTGCTTCCCAACCTAAGGCCATGAGTCTTTCCTGCAAGGAGGCCATAGGGAGTCTGCTCTCAGGAAGCTTGTCTAAGCCCCGCCTCCCGGCTGGCCAGCCCTGCAAGAATACTGCACCTGATGCTCGCTGTAGCAACCTCAAGCAGTACAGTCTGTGCTGTGGTTTATGCTTTCATTTGTGATTAAAATGGTTGCTCGCTGTTAGGCTGGCCTATTTCTGTACTGTTTGGGCCTGTTGGCCTCCTCGGGTTCCCAAGGCTGTTGTAATTACCCGGTATGGAGGCCGTTCCATCCAAACACAACAGTAAGGCAGATTCCATTATCTCAAACTTCGTCGGGTAGTCCACATGCTCTGGTCTGAGGATTTGGTTGTAATGGTTATTGTTAGGAATCACAGCATAGCTGTGACTCCCCAGTCCTTTCTCCCTGAGTTAAAGGACTGTGGTCAGGAAACTAAGCAGCCCGATTTAATGGAATCCAAGCCAGGGAATTCCTCCCCAAGAGCGAGGCGCGGTAAGGTCCTAAAGGTACTGGTTCTGTCCTGAGCACAGTGGCCTGCATTATGAAGCCACTGAAACTGAGAAAACAGACACACGGAAGCTAAGGTTTCCTCAAACTGCCTGGAGGGAGAGGTGCAGGCAGAGGAGAGGCTTGGGTCCTTGGCAAGCTGCTTTCAATTCCAGATTAAGGAGCAAAACTATCAAATCAACAGCTGTCAGATTTATTATCTGTATGATTTAAAGTTGATTGCCAGACGGTTCTCAGGAATTGTCAGTCAGATGTTAGAGGACTGTTTTGGTTTTCATTTTTATTTTTTTGTATGTGGCAAATGACTGTTACAGACACAGGAGCCAGGGACTCTGGGAAGGCAAGGCCTAGCTTCAGTTGACGGACAGCAACGTTGTGTTAAGGCTTCAGAGGCAGTGACATAGAGGTCCCCCCCTTCTTCCTATCCTGGTTTTCATCCTTCAGGTCACAGAGCAGGGTAGTGAGGACTGAGGATAAGCCACCAAGGTAGCGGTGACAGGAGTGTTTCTAAAGAGTTCTGTGCCCTCTAGAGTAGCCCCGGCTGCCGATTTGTTAAAGTCCTTGTTTTTATAAATTTCCTCCTTTGGGTGTTTTCTGCCTTTCTTTCACTCCTGATTCCTCGAGCTTCTTGCTTTTGCAAGGATAAAGATGCAATTCAGAACGGGAGCAGACAGAGTGCATGAGCTGGCAGATTGGCTCGGTCGCACATCAAGAATTGTATTGTGTTGTTTTAACCCAACACAGGACCCTTAGTGAAATACCTGAAGCTTTGAAGCTTTATTTGCCTTTTGGGTGAGCCATTCTCCCTTCCCACCATATAGGCCTGTCAACAAGAGGATTAATGTGGTGTGTGTGTGTGTGTGTGTGTGTGTGCGTGCATGTGTGTGCGCGTGCGTGTAACATGCTTCTCTAGAGAAATCCTACCTTCCCTGCCTCCCGAGAAGAGCTGCTGTGGTTTTTAACTGCATCTTCCCTCCTCCCCCTCACACACACACCTCAGGTCAGGTCTGAGGCTTCCAGAGAAAGGAGACTTGAGACAGGCCAGACAGTTGACTATCTTCCTACCGTCTGCCTCTTCTGATTCCCACTGGTTTGGTACTGAGGCTGTAGCAAGGCCACTCCACTTGGAGATGGAAAAGGCTGTCTCCTTTTCTGGGAGAAAGGGAATCCCATCAAAGTCTTAAAAAGCCATCTGCCCTCTGAAGTGAATTTCTTGAATCTGATCTTAAATGGGTCTTTTGGGGCAAGAGTTAGGGATTTCTGGGGTATGTGAAGTTATTGCTAGGAAATCTTTAAGTGAAAGTGAGAAAATTGGCTCAGTTGAGCCAAATGCAAAGGAGGTGGGTTTTTGTTGTTATTGTTATTTGTGTGTGTGTGTGTGTGTGTGTGTGTGTGCATGCGTGCGTGTGCTTTTTCTTCCATGACAGAGCTTCTTTCTGTAACAGCTGTGGCTGTCAAGAACCAGGCTGGTCTCAAAGATCCTCCTGCCTCTGCCTCACAAACCAGGTGCTGAGGTTAGAGGCCTGTACCACCTCTCCCAGGTAGGGGGTGGGTTTTTCCATCTGCAACTGATGTTATGCATTGTCCTGCCAGTGCCTTGAGCCACAGACCTCTATCTGGGTGCTTCTGCAAGCAGGGGCTGGTGTGAATTGGGAGGGGGTTGAATGCGTGGGGTGATCTAGAGGATGATTGTGGTCAGTTTGGACAGATTGGGAGTGGGCCTTGTCGGTGATTCTTATTGTCTGAGGAGCCTTACTGTTAGTGAGCAATGGGGGTAACTTGGCTGATTTCTTCGTTGCTTGCTCCTGACTCCAGCCAGCGGGATTGGAGACTCATTCTTCTGAGAGCATTGACCAAGCTATATTTTTGGATAAACTGGTGTCTGCCTACACTTCAGTCACCGGCTTGCTGGGGGTTTTTCACTGTTGAAATTCCAGTTCAAAGGCGACTACCTGACTCCCACTGGACCTTCCTGATCAGAGGGGCTGAAGTCAGATTAGCCCAGCACAGAGAAGATCCAGGTCTTAATTTGATAGCTGGTTTCAGCCCCAGGCCCCTTCCTGAGTCCTATAAGTGCCCGTTCCGATGCAAGTCTCCCTTTTGGTGTCTAAAAAAACGCCCTTCCAGGAGTTCACACTGTCCTTGTGGACGCGAGCTCCCTTGTTCCCCATACTTCTAGTCTCTCTCTAAGTGGCCTACTTTAGATGACTTCTGCTATGCCCTGGCCAGAGGAAATAGGGGAAAGGACATCTGGAATTTCATTTTTTATTTTTTTTTTAAATGCCCCTCAGCAACTTTTTTTTGTTGTTGTTGTTCTTGTTTTTAAACAGTTTTTCTTAACTGCTCAAGAGACAATGTAAGAAGCCGCTTGTGCTGTTTCGAGACCTGCTTCCTAAAATGCTCTCTGGCTCAGGGCCTTGGTTCTTAATGCACATTTGGCTGCTTTGGGGAAGTGGATTTGGCTTTCCTTGTACCAGCCCTACCATCTCCGTGGAATATTTGCATCCTCGTGATAGTGTCAGCTTCTGGACACGTAAGGAAGAAAGCCTTGCGTGGTGGGGGTGGGCATCACTCCCAGAGCACTGACTTTTGCCAGGCTCCCGTGTGCTGCCACTTTAACCTGACGACAGTTAATTGCTGGGGTTATTGGTGTGTGATCGGAACCCGGCTTTGCTTACTCTTTTTGTAAGATAGTGTTCTGCCCACTCTGAGGGTATATATAGTTGCAGATAAGCTGAATGTGCCACATGCCTATAATCCCAGCGTTCTGGGAGGGCTGAGGTAGGAGGATCAGGAGGTCAAGACTAGTAGTTAGACCTTGACTCCAGAATTAAAGTGAGGTAAACAAACAGGAGGACCCCACCTCCCTACCCTGGTTCCTTTTTCAGAAAGAAAGTGGAAACTGGTTTTCCTTCGAGAGTTATTAAGCCTACAAATAACTTTGGGGGATACAGAGAACTTGTAGGTCTTTAAAGGAAGATCTGTATGGGTCAGGTTCTCCAAAGGAACAGAGTGGATAGAATGAGTATCTGTATTGGAAGGGGATTTATTAGACTGGCTTATTGGATGTGGACTGGATAGTCTAACAATGGCTGTCTCCTGCTGGGGAGACCAAGAACCTGGTTGTCCAATTGTTCAGTCCATGGGCTGGATGCCTCAGCACTTCTAATACGGCACCCGAGGCCTGGAGGATTCCTGGAGAGGTGCATGGCTTTTGTCTGTGTCGGAACCCCAAAGAAGTTTCTTAAGATACTGGTGGAGTCCAGATCTATGGGATCCATAATTTGGCCTGTGACAGTGAGTGCAAGCAGACAGAAAACAAGCTGCTTTCTTCCAGAAGGTGCCACCCAGGCATAGGGTGGGTCTTCCTGCTTCGAATAATCAAGAAAACCCCTTATAGGAGTGACCAGCACTCCTGCAAGTTGATTCCAGGTATAGTAGTCAAATCGACAACCAAGATCAGGAAGGAGGCGTGTCCTCTTTCATTTTTATTTATCATTTACAAAATAATGACCCAGGAAAACGGAGACATGTACGATCAGAGCTCCTCACATATGGACCCAGTTGTTCAGCTGGGTTCCATGGGTCAGAGAGCCTGCATTTCTGGAAGCCCATTCACTCTATGCCACCACTGGTCTTCCTGACCCTACTCTGGAGGCCCTTGATGCTAGGCCCAGCGCTGGGGCCTTTTCCGGTGTGATTTTTTGAACCGACTCCTCAACTTCTTTGAGTCTCTCTTATTTTATGTATCAGAGGGTGTGAGCTCACTCCTACACCTCAAGTTCAGTAACGTCGAAGATAAGAGCTTAGCAAATGGAGGCACCCCCATCCAGATGTTAGTCTCCATTCACCCCCATCCAGATGTTAGTCTCCATTCATCTGTTTCTTCCCTGCGGATGACCCCAGCCACTTTTCCGTTCACCAGCTCCTGTTAGAGGGTTATGAAGGTGCCCAATTTCTTTCACTCTTTGCTTATTGGTTGTGAATAAGCCTCCTCCTTTTGACATCCTGAAAGTGTCCTGGGGCCATAAGGTCTCTGCCTTAGAACCAGTACCCTCCCCCTCCCATCTTCCCCACGTGCCTTCAACACCCCCCCCCCTCACCAAGCCTGGCAGGAGGCCCCCTAAGTGAGCAGCCCACTCCATGACCCACCTAGAGAGGCCTTCCTGTGCTGGCTTATATATGCTAATAGGCCTGACTTGTCCTGGCTTGTTTGTAGTGATTTGTAGAGACATTTATATGCAAATACTATCAACTTGCTGAGTTAATTATCATGTGCCCTCCCCCCCAGCCCCTCTCTTGCTAGGCCTCCCAGCCTGACTGGCCTGATCTCTTTCAGCCCTGAGCTCTTCCTGTCTTCCGCCTTCTAGTTTGTCCCCTTCCCGAACCAGCTGACCTGATCACAGCATCTTCACTGCAGGGCCGTCTGTCATGGGAACCATGTGGTCCAGTGTGGCAAACTGGGTGTTCCAGTGGTGGCCCAATCCCAGCCTGCTGTGCGAGGCAGCCTGTGGCCCGAAGAAGGGTCCCACAACCATAGTGCTGAGCTCTCAGCTGCTTTACCAGCTACCTTGAAATACAGGTGCTTGGTTCTGTCAGTCTTTGCTACTCAGTCTTTAGTGACGATTAGAGCTTTTATGATTATTTCCATTTCGCCATATTTAAACAATGACAGCTTACTAATTCAGAGTCCTGGTGGGAGTCTGTTCCAAAAGGATGTCCCCTTTTGTTCCCATCCCTGGGAAATAGGAGTGTACCTCAGGCCACGTTTCCTATTGTCATTTGTGGGTGGGTAATTCCTGGTAGGGGGCACTTATGGTGAACATTTTTGTCTTGGCGCTATTTACATATAAATACCTAAGCGTGTGTAGCATCCTTAACTCAAGTGGCTTCTTTGTGGCCACTTGATGTCAGTAGCTCTCTCTCCTGCTGACATGACCATCAGATTTGTCTCTAGGAATGGCCTGGGGAGGTAAACCGTCCCCTAGCTGAGGACAACAAGATAGTTTGTTTCTCCAGGATGAAGAGGTAGCAGTCTTTGGCATCTCCCGCCAAGTACTGCACCGCCGCTGCCATGTCTGAATAGTAGCATGCCAGCTGAGCGGGCCCCCAGAGCTTGTGATTTGACCCATCTGATAATCAGATGGTTCTGTGGGCTTAATTTCATGGTAGTCTTTTTAGCATCCGAAGCTCAGTAGCTTTTCCTTTTAGGGCATGGTGGTGAGCTAGAGTTTGAGGAGGTAACATCTTGGTCTGTGGCAGGCTGCTCAGTGGATGCAGACATCAATCTCCAGGCGGAAGCATCAACAGGTGGGACTAAGTTAAAATACATGTTTGCTGCAACCTGTGATGTCAGCAGGACATCCCCCTCTCCACACTTCCTGGGACTGGCTGCATTTCCAGTCTTGGCCCATAGCATGTTGGACATTTCTGTTGACTCCAGTCCTTCCAGGATCGGCAAGTCATTTTCTGCAGTTAAGGAGTCAGAGTCTCCTCCTCCCCTCCTTCCTCCCTCTCCCCTCTCTTCCTCCTCCCTTCTTGTCTTTAACTCCTTCCACCTTCTCCACGTGGTGGGGCCTTGGCTGCCCTGGAGCATCTCCAGGCCCTGATGGAGGGAAAAGACACTAAGGGATCTTCTGACACCACACAGACTAATTTTGTTAGTCAAGTGGGCGAAAGTCCACAGCTGTGCCTGGAAATTGGGAAAGGGCCTACTGGGATGGTCTTGTTTTGGAAAGTCTAAATGCAATGCTAATGGCTGAGATCTAAGCGGGTGATGTATGTGCCTTTGACTGGGCCTCCAGATAAGGTGAAGAGTATTCTAAAAGTTACTTTAGTGCAACCTCCCAGATAACTGTATGCCTGGGGCCAGGCACGATTTATGGCCAGCTGGTAGTTCTGGCTGTGTGCTGGCTACCCTTTATCTTTTGAGTTCAGGCTCTGTAGCTTAACTGGTAATGCTGTTTATCTTTTTGGGGGGAGGGGTACAGATAGGGGTTTTGATCAGGTTTTGTTGCTGGAGGCATTTGTACTTCTGCTGGTGGGGGGTCCCTGATGATGATCTGCACTAGGGTGCTGCATTTTAGGGTATCCAGGGATCTGGAGTGCAGACCCCTCATCTTAAGGAGTGTCAGGTCCTACTGAAGTTGTGAGCCTGTGGAAGGGGGTGCCACGCCTTCATACAGCTCCAGCCCAGGTTCCTTTCATCTCTGTCTTTCTATATCACTGCGGCAGGCCTGGCCAGCACACCCAGCTTGCTTTCCCAGTAAACTGCTCAATTGTGGGTCATGGACTCCTAAGCTTTTTGGACAACAGTTGAGCCAGAGAGTCTGATGATACTCAGGGAGATCATTCTAGGAAGAAAATTATTTTTCTGATACAGCTAGGAGAGATTCAGCATCTGTAGGAGGAACCCTATGCTGAGAACTGCCCTTGACTTTGTTTTTGGGGATAAGTAGAGTTTTATTCACTTTAAGTGGATTTTTGTCTTTATTATTATTATTATTATGTTGTTGTTGTTGTTTTTGTTTGTTTGTTTGTTTGTTTTTGAGGCAGGGTATCTCCTGCTGGCCTGGAACTTACCAGGTAGATAGACCTGACTGGTCTTGAACTCCCAGAGATGAGGTTTTGCTTACCCTTGAGCTTGCTGAGTCCTGAGATTAAAGCTGTACGCTACCATGCCTCACCTGCTTTGCTTTTAACAATCAGGTCGTGATATGTGTCACTCACTTAACTCTTGGTTTGTTTGTTTTTTTTAAAGATTTATTTTAAATTCTGTGAAACTCTCACTCTCTCCACGTATGTGAGAGTGCAGGTGCCCTCAGAGGCCAGAGTTTGTGTGGGATCTCCCTGCAGCTGGAGCAGTTGTGAGCCACCCACATGTGGGTGCTGGGGACTGAACTTGGGTCCCCTGCTAGAGCAGTATGCACTCTTAACTCCTGAGCCCTCTCTCCGGCCTCCTTGTATTTTTTATTTGTATTTGAGAACTTATAATGTTAGGTCTTTTAGTTGGGGCCTTAAGGATAAATGGAAATTTTCTCTGACCTTTGGAATTAATCTACAGAAATAATGTCATTATAGAAAGCACAAACTTCAGGAAGTTTGTGGGTGTCTTTCTGAGGACAGAAGATGGAGCAGATTCCTTCCTCAGACCCCTTCACTCTACCTATTGGGTAAACCGCTGCCATCTGCTTTACAATTCTTCTTTAATTTTTTTTTTTTCATTTTTAAATCCTCAAAGACAAAGGGACCTGGAAGCTCAGACCTGTCCTGCCACATTCCTGAGTAATTTGGTTTTGATTAACCCAAGGAGAGAAGTTGGTTTCTCCTAGCGACCGGCTCTGGGACGGAGGGGATCAAAGCGCCAGGAGGGCCAGTGCCCCTAATGCAAGCTTTCCCTCCGCCCTCCCGCCCACTGCTG
>NC_022011.1:19095167-19126525 GCF_000317375.1 Microtus ochrogaster | reverse complement strand
GTGTGTGTGTGTGTGTGTGAGAGAGAGAGAGAGAGAGAGAGAGAGAGAGAGAGAGAGAGAGAGAGAGAGCGCGCTCACATTTCTCAGTGTTCTGTGTCCTACAGGGCATTTTTAGGGAGGGCACTCCAGGCAGACTAAGCCACACCAACAACTTTCCAGTATGTTTTAGAACCTAGCCATAGGACTTAAAAGCAATGGCTAGCATCTTGGAGAAAGGACATGCCACCCTCCTGAGCTGGTTTGACCCCACTTTTTTTTTTTTTTTTTTTTTAATTTGGTGAGGGTGTTTTGGGATATTGACGTGACCCAGGCCAGTTAAAAGTAGATGCTTGGGAGTGGGTGGTGCTTCAGACAAAGGAGGAGACTACTCTCTGCTGCTCCCGCCTGAAGGGGAAAGGCAGGTAGGCAGAGGATCTAGAACAAGGTCGTTCAATAGATACACAACATTTTATAACGTTTTAGATGAAGTTTGATAAAGTTTTCTACTGACCATGTCTAAAAGTACAACAGTATTAGCTTTACTATGACCTTTTATTCAGTACAGCTTATTAAAACTGTGGTCATTTAAGCATGGAATCAGCATTTAAAAATTATGAATGAAGCCTCAAAACCCTGTATTTTTTATTTACGGCACCTCTCAGTTCTCATCAGCCGAATCCTATGGCCTCGGTGACTGCCTGCTGTGGACAGGCAGATCTTGCAGTGAAAGTCCTGGCTCCAGGTGGAGCTGAGTTATCCTTGGACCCTTCCTGAGGTTCTAAAGGTCGGGCTTAGCCTGCACTCAGCTCCCCAGCTCCCTTCGGGAGCCCCAGGAGGGTCAAATATGACACTGGGGTTAGTTTTGTAAATAACCCTGTGATGTGAGATTTGGGGGTGTTCACAAAGCTTCACCATTCTGTCCCAAGGTAGAGCACCCCGATGTCTTCCAGGAGAGCTTTCTGCAGAATCCAAAAGGGTGTCTTATTCCTGGATCCTACAACTGGGAAGGTTGAGCCAGGGGGATCGCCATAAACTCAAGGTCAATTTGTGTAGCTACACAAGTGAGTTCCTGGCCTATGGGGCTACAGAGTGAGACCCTTATTTTAAAAAGCAAGTGGTACATGTTTTGGTAGGGAGTCCTCAGTGTGTCTGTGTGTCTGTGTGCTGGGGGTTTAATCTGAGCCCTCAGGCATGCCAACCAATTTAAGTCCTTTGAATAGTAGAATCTTTTAAAAATCAGGATCTCACTACACAGCCTTGGTCTGGAACTCTGGAACTCACTGTAGACAAGGCTGGCCTTGAACAACTCAGAGAACAATCTGGCCCCACCTCCTGAGTGCTGGGATTAGCTGACTTCTCCGTCCTTTTAATACATTTTAATTTTATGTGTCTGGATGTTTTGCCTGAGTGTCTGTCTTTCTGCACTGTTTGTGTGCCTGCTGCTTGCAGAAGCTAGAAAAGGATGTAGCCAGTTCCCCGGAGCTGATGTAACTGACCACTGTGAGTTGCCCTGTTGGTTCTAGGAATTGAACCCAGGTCCTCTGTAAGAGCAGCAAGTGCTCTTAACCACTGAGCCCCACGTTATGGCTCTTTTTAAGGTAAAGTAGTGAGAGACCTGTCTGTCCGAAAGAGCTGCTGTGAGGAGCGTGTGTCTGAGGAGCAGCTTCCTGCCCAGTGGAGTTAGGGGCTTCTGTGTTTACACTATTGACACCCCCACCCCATCTCTTAGTCAGTGCCTGCGATAAGAAACAACTGTACTTGGTATTACCAGTCTCAGGTCGCTCAGCCAGTTTCACCTCCTAGCCCATCCAAGGGCCCCCCTCTCGGAGGCTAGGGGAATCTGTGCCCTTCATAAACCAAGAAGTGGGTGTGGATTGGGGTTTTGAAGCAGGGAGGTATCTAATTCCTTTAACAGACTGGCCTCCTGGGCAGGCAGAAAACAAAACAAACCCAGGAGTGTGAGGTAGAAGGGGCCTGGCCCTGGCCTCTGCTAGGGACAGCCCTGCAGCTGTCTGACCCCGGGTGAAAAGTTCAAATCTGCATGTAAAAAGAGTGTCGTGACCCCCCACCCCTTCCCCCAGTCAAGTTGAAACTGTTCATGTTTTCTAGGATATAACTTGGCTTTGTATTAGGACAGCAGATAGCTTTGGTTCCCTTGGCCAAGGCCTGATAGTGCTGTGGGGAGGGTCTTTTAGGAAGGAGGGTGTCTCTGTGATGGAATTCTTGAACAGCTGTGGCCTTTGAGGACCAGCTCTTAGAGGTGCCTGAAAGGAGGGGAAATTTCTTCCTAGGTCAGACCCTAAAGTCCTTAGCAAGGTTTTGCAGGGCCATTATGGGCCTTGTGGGACCCTGGGAGGTGGGGAGGGGGTGGCATCCGATGCCCAAAGCCCCCTCTCCGTGGAGGTGATGGCATTCAGGGTAGGAGAATTTGCTCTGCGTGTCCTCTGATGATGTAGACTGCACAGATAAGGAAGGGGCATCTGGGCTTTTTTAGGAAGCGTCTATGACCCTGTTGGACAGAATTAAGATGGGCCCAGTGAGAAGCTGGAATGGGGTAGGAAGAGAGCCATGCTACATTGGCGGTCTGAAAAATTGACTGGCCACTCTGTGTAGAGGGGGCCTGCACAGCTCAGATTTGTTTACTTGGCCATTAGGTGAATGTAAACAGTTCAGCCTCTCCGATTTTACATCCCTAAAGGGTCTGAGTGTGAATACAAATGGGTATTAGGCCCCTGTGGTTTCAATGACTTCCCTCCACTCCCTTCCTGGTGCTAACTAGTGGGTCTTTGACCTGCTTTCGGAGGAGGAAGGGAAAGTCATTTGCTAGCGTGGAGATTCTGGCCAGCCTTTCTCTTTGCTTTGCTGAGGTCCCACTCACCGCTGGGGACTTTGCCTGTTTTGATTTTTTTTTTTTTTTGTTTGGGAGAAGAAGAGTTTGCTAGAGTTTAGGACTTTGTCAGGCGCCCTGGGAAAGCTGGAAACTGGGTTAAGGCGACCCTTTAGTGCTAGCCAAATGGTAGCAGGCACCGTTTCCTCCTTTCCCAGTCTGTCTTTGTTGGAAAGGGATTTGAACTTTGGAGCCTTCAGAGCAGATTATGGTGTCTGCCAGACTTTCCAGAAAGGGCATCTATTTGGCTTGCTTTACACATTTACCTCTTCTTTAGAAGATCTTAGGAAGTGCACAAAATCCTGAGGACCCTGTCAGACCATCCACTGGCCCAGAAGCTTCTGGAATGTGCCTTCTGTTAGCATGCTTGCATCCTTCTGAAGCCTGCACCCCTTGCATCCTGCTGAACCCCACACCCTAGCCACAGTTCCTGGAAGGGGTTCCCTTCCTTAACAGTCACACCACAGGGCCGTTCTGACCCACAGAGGAAGGAGCAGATCATTCCCTTCCCTGTATAGTCAGGTTCTGGTTCACGTGTTCGAGGCCTGTGCAGTTCTGTTCCTTGCGGTGGCTCTGAGTCCAGTCACGCCATCACAGGGGCATTTTAATTAGCAGTGCCTTAGTCATTAGTGAGTTATTGTTTTTGTCTGGAAACACTTAAGTACTGTTTACTCGATGTCTCAACGAGATGCAAAACAGCAATTAAGCAGAAATTTGTTGTATGAGGCAGGGACCAAAATGGACCATCACAAGCCGGTTGTGGTTCCTTCAAACCAAGGAAAATCGCTTTCCCCTTTGGCCTCCTGATCATTGGAATGCTCCAGATTCCGTTTCTTCCTGACCTGCCCCCTAGAGTTACTGGGCAGAAATAACTCGGGAGCCTTCAGGGTTCTCTGGTGTGGACATTTGGGTTTGAAGTGTTAATGTTTACATTTCTTCCCTTGACATTTTTTTCCTTAGTGACCTAGGATATTTCGAAACCTTTTCCAGTGACGATTAACTGTTTGTGATAACTTTTCCATGCCCTGCGTAAGGATTTGTGGGACCCGAGTCTGCTTCGTCATGCCTCTTGAGACCACATGTCCTTGTTAGTGTCGCAGAATCTTTGCGACCCTTTGGCAGTGTGAGAGAGTAGGATGAATACCTCCTGTGCATTTGTTTTGTTTTGGTTTTTTTTTGGAAAAAAATAGACTAGAGAAGAAGAAGTTAAGAGGATTTCTGGCTGAGGTAGAGCTGGAGAGGCAGTTGAAAGCAAGACAAACAAAATAAAACAAACCCCAAGTTGAGCAGGAGGGGCATTCCCCTTGACTGCCTGCTCCTTAAGGCAAGCGGTACTGAATCCAGAGGAAGCAGTCTGCTGCTAAACCAACTAGAAAAGAAACACACAAGGACTTCCCCCCGCCCCCCTTACAGGCCTCCAGAGGTTTATGGGAAATGGAATCCTGTGAACAAGCTCGGGGATCCTTCAAGGAAGGCCTGCTAGTTAACTCTGAAGTCATGCATTTGCATCTTTGGGCATGAGTAAAATTCTTAGGCACTTTTGCATTGGAGCCTGGTTTCCCACTGCTCTGCACCTCTTCCTGCTTCCTCTTCTTTTTTTTTTTCCCACCCCCTTTCTCTTTTCCTTTCAAACAATATCTTCTGACTTCCAGATTTCTGATAAATTGATAAGAGGCATCGCGTGAGTCAATAGAGCTGTAGACACTTTGCCAATATAACCCCGGCTCTATTGATCTGCCAGTAAATTAAAGTCTTACTTAGAGGCTGCCAATATTTCTAATCTCCTGCCTCACCAATTACATCCTCCCAGCTACCTGGAAGGAGGACTTGGGCCTTTGAACGTTTATGGTGGTGTTTTAAGGGGGCTGTTCTGTTTCTGTGGGGTCCTGGGAGGTGCTTGTTCTGCCTGCCTGCAGGAGTGGGGGGGGGCATAGAGGAAAGGGAATGTTTATACCCCTATGGGATCTGTTTTCATGCTATAAGGTTCATTGGTCAAAACTGTTGGAAAACAGATTCCTTCATGGTGGGCATTTACATATTATGGTCCAACTCTGGCTGTTCTTCTCCTCCCACGGGCTCTTGGTTTGGAGGTAGGGAAAGTTGAGGACTAGTATTAAGGGATACCGTGTGTATATTTTGTGGCTGCGTTCTACTTTAAAAATTGTATTCTAGTGGTTTTTTATTTTATTTTTATTTATTTATTTTTGGTTTTTCAAGCAGGTTTCTCTGTAGCTTTGAAGCCTGTCCTGGAACTAGCTCTTGAAGACCAGGCTGGCCTCGAACTCACAAAGATCTGCCTGCTTCTGCCTCTTGAGTGCTGGGATTAAAGGCACCTGATACTACCACCTGGCCTTAATTTTATTCTTGACACTGGGAGAGCAAAGAATTAAAAGCCGGGTGGTTAGTGTTTGTCATTAAAAAAAAAAAAAATCCCTGACAAGCCCAAGAGTACGCAGAAGAGGGCAGGACAGACAGGAAGAGTGAGGGTGGACTAGATGTGAGCTTGTGTGGGCTCTGAGTCGTCGTGTGTCCTCCCCCCCCCCAGTGGTTGCATGGGTGCTTTGCCTTCGCATCGTTAGAGCGGAAGAATGAAGGAAAGAGATTTTATTTTCTTGGTGCTCATTTTGCTGTGGTCCTGTCTGGCCTCCCTCTCTCTCCCTTGTCTGAAGTGAAGGAATAAGAGCTGCCTGAGATTGTCCACTCAGGGGCAGTGGGGCTCATACACTTCCCTGCTGGGATTCCCACTTCCGGCAATGGCTGTGTGAGCAAATCGTTCGTCCGATAAGCTCTTTTCAAGTCCTTTTTATGTGGTTGGCTTTGGGAAGAAATCTCCAGATAAATACCGTGTTCTCTTTAGTACGCCAGAGCAAAAGGAAAAAGAAAAAAAAAAGAGAGAGAAGAAAAAAATCAATGGGATGGATAGTTCCTTCTCTTGTCCAACACATAGGCCTGTGTTTCTGTTCTGGTGTCAAACACAACACTTTTTTTTTTTTTTTTTAATGGACAATTGAATCTTTGGAGGCCTGTCTTTCTTTGGTATCCTGAGGAAGGAAGTGTCAGGAGGTATCTGTGAACCTTTAGAATAAAAGACCAGCTTGGACTCTGACTTCCAAGAGGAAGATTCTAGTCTTTCCCTTTCTCTCTTGGCTTTCTTTCCTCCCCTACCTAGCCCTCAAGAGCAAGACGTTGCAGATGACTACGGGTTAGGTAGGAAAGCTTGCTCTTGAGGTTCCACAGCTGGTGGAATTAGGGAGTCCGAGGGTAGTAGAAGAGCCGCAGAAGGTGAGGAGGGGCCTCCCTTTCCTACCTAGTGCCTTGCAGCACAGTGGAGACAGAGGGGGACACAGTGGGAAGTTGAGGCGTCCAAGATGGCACCATGCTGAGGCCAGGAAGGAAGCATGCTGGTTGCATTGAAGAGTTCTCACCAGTGCAGGCTTGAAGAGCCTCACTACCTTTCCTTTGGCTCCCTCAGGCTGAGTGAGTGAAGAAGGTGTTGGACAAGGAGAAACCCCAGGAGGTTAGGATTGACTTTCCCCTTTGTTTGGACTGTAGTGTATTGGAGGAGGGGTTTAAATCTTGTTCACACCTGTTGGGGCTGAAGGCTGGGTTGGAGAGCAGTTTGTAACAAGACTTCTGTTGTTGTTGCCCAAAAAGTTTCCAGCTCACAACAGAGGAACTTTATTGTAGCAACTTGTTAATGTTCAATTAGGCAAATTCTGAGTGCCCCAGGGGCCATGGAAGGGCGAGCTAGCTTTCTCTGGGAGGCCTACTGCCCTTATTCCCAGGGATGGGATGGGACAGGCAAAGCCTTCGCCCCTGGCTTCTGGTGTGGGGTATGAAGGGCAATAGCTGGGATCTTGGCCCAGCCTGAGAGGCCAGTTGAGATTGGTAAAGATGAAGGTAGCCATCTTTCGAGGCTGGAAATGGGTCTTGTGTTTGTTGGTCCTCCTCACCCTTGGGTGTGGTATAGGTTGTGCCTGATGCACTGTTTGCCTGTGGGTTGGGAGCCGGTGGGGACACCTAACCTGGTGTGTGGCAGCCATACAGCCCCAGGCTATGGAACCCTCTTGTCTTAAGGAATCGGTGCCTGCCTGGCCACCTCTAAGCATGTTCTCTGCCTTCTTCCCAGTTGCTTCTTGAGTGACTGACTGACTGTCCTACACTTTGATGGGCGGGCAGTGTTCTCCACCCTGCCCGGGCCTGAGGTCTTGAACCCACTGACAGGCAAAGCCAGGGAGCTCTTTGCTCTGAAAGGCAGTTCTGACTGGGAGGTGCTTATAAATGCCAGCATGAATGTGGTTGCCTGATTGTTGCCTTTTCATGCTTGGAGGGAATAAAAAATAAGGCAGAGGGGGAGGCTGGGGACTTGCAACTCTCTTAGGGAGTCTCAGGGTCCTTGTCCCTTCTTGTCCCTTCTTGTCAGGCTCACTGTCAACCTACTTTTGCAGAAGGAAGTGGTAAGAAGCTTTTCCTTCTCCTGTCTCTGGGAAGCCTCGGTGCTGGCAATCCCTGGCAATAAAATATTGCCCCCACGGCAGCCATGCTCCACAGTGTTGAGCGATGTGGAGGGCGAGGCACTAGCAGTGTATTAAACACTAGTTGAGCGCAGGAGGGCCACTATATCACAGGAGAGAGATAAGCAAAGTTCCCTGATAGTGGATCAATAAAGGTTAGTGACATCATATCTCAAAGTGAGGGGACCTGCTTTCCGCACAGCCATTTATCAGATCCCAGCCTGGAAGGGCATTAACCCCTTCCTAGCCAGGCTTCTGCTTGCTGAACACAGACTTAAGTTCCTTGTTTGGGGGGTGGGGAAGGTGTCGTTTCCTTCCCACTAACACTGCGTCTAAGGGGGTCTTCACTTGCTGGTTATGCAAATGCCTTCTGCAGTTAACATATTAAACCAGCTGCCACTGGCTGGGGCATGCACGGAGTGTTTATGGAAAATTTCTTTACTTTGAAATTTGTGTAGAAATTCCCATAAAAAGAGTTTTCTACTAGAGTCTTAGTGCTGTGCTTGCCTGTTAACAGGGTATGCAGCTGTATCGCTGTTGGGGATATGGGGGGGGCATGCATTTTTATGTTTGAAAATCAAATGGCTTTAATCTGCCCCCCCCCCCAAAAGTTTAGTTAAAAAATTTGATACAGGTTAACATTGAGCCCCCTCCCCCCCTTTTCCTGCAATCAAGTAGTTTTGACTGGAACAGAAAGTTACAATTGTGTAAGCCTGAGAATGATCATTGTTTACTGTTACAGGCTGATAGTTTCAGTATTTCAAAGTCTCAGTGGCCTAGAGTTTGCAAACTATTGCTGCTAGGACAGATCCACTCCCCAGTTCCTGTTTTTTTAATTGCCTTTGGACTAAGAATGATTTTTTTTTACAATTTTAGATGATGATGATAATGTGTGTGTGTTCATAAAAAAGATTCTCATGATGACATGAAAATCTGTAGCGAGCCTATTTGTACCTCTCAGTATTTCTTGGCTGTGCTTGGCCATTTCTGTGTCTAGGGCTGCCTTCATGTGCAGCGTGGCAAAGCTAAGACTCAACAGAGTATACGGCCCACAAGGCCTAAAATAGGTCCCGGGCTCTTTACGGAAATAACCTGCTGACCCGTAGTCTGACTCTAATATCACATCTACTGCCGGTTTGCTTTGTGACCTTGAGCAGCAAATCATTTCTTGTTTATCCATTTGTTCATTAATGTGTTTATTTATTTATGTCTTTATGTGTGTATTTATTTGAAGCCGAGTCTCTCTGTAGTAGACCTGGCTAGCCTGGAACTTGCTCTGTAGGCCATACTGGCCTCAGACTCACAGGATGCACCGAGATCCACCTACCTGCCTCGTGTGTGTGTGTGTGTGTGTGTGTGTGTGTGTGTGTGTGTGTGTATTTGTATGTATTTGTTTGAAGTAGCCTAGACTGGGCTAGCCTTGAACTCACAGAGATGCACCTGCCTCTGACTCCCTAATGTATTGTATGTATGTACGTATGTACGTATATATGTATGTATGCATGTATGTATGTATGTGTTTATTTGGAGCAGTCTCTATGTATTCCAGGCTGATTTCAAATGGTTGACCTTCCTGCTTCAGCCTCCTGAGTGTTGGGATTTCTGGCCTCTGCCATCACACCCAGCCTTAATTTTTCATTCACCTTCAGTTTCCTTGATCTCCTTAATAAAATTTTACCTCCTGCCTATCTGAGGGGGTTTTGAAAGTCGTGAAAAATGGCTTTGAAAATCAGCTTACATTTGTCAAGTCCCTCATGCTGAATTAGCATGCTCGCTTTGCTCTGCTCAGTGAGTGCGAGGACACAGAAGGACATGAAGCCGGTCCTTTTGGAAATGATGCGTCCCTGAGCAAGAGCATGCATCTTACAGAGGTCTCAGAACTGACCTGAGTTGGGTAAAGTTTGAGTTTCTCTGTCTGCCTGAAAACTTGGAGGCGTGCATCTCCCTAGAGCGGACATCCCTTGCTTTGCAGGGGAACATCAATTTTCCTCTGTGACTGCTGAGATTTTTATCCTTAAGGAGTTGAATCACTTTTCTTTCCTTCCCACTGGTGATTTATGGATGGGAGAACAGGCCTTTTCCTGTGGGTCTCCGACTGTTTATCCTTTTGGTTGGACCCTGACAATCCGTTGGCTGAGATGCTCCCTTTGGCTGGGGCATTTGGGGGCCAGCTGCCAGTTTCACAGGCTGGGGGCAGTTGGGGGAAGGGTGAGGCCAGAGATTTCCAGCCCAAAGCTAATGGGAGGATGTCCAAGTGGGAAGTGTATTTTCATTGAGGAAGTGTAGGTATTAGAGGAGGCTGGATTACTGTGTGATTGTGCTGTCAATACTGCCGTATTGAGTCCGCGAGAGCCTGCACAATACAGGGAAACACTTAACTCACTACTGCTCCTTATTGAGAAGCCAATAGCAATTTACTTGCTGACACTTGACATCAAATCCATTCCCAGAGGTGGAGCTCCTGCAAACCACCATGGTGTTCCCTCTTTTCCCCGAGCCCCTCTCCTACCTTGGGGTCCACCCGTGTGTGCATGTATATGTGCAATTCCTCTGTGTGTGTGTGTGTCCTGTGTCCTCCTGTCTTAGGGCGGTGGCTGCTGCTGGCTAGGGAGAATTCAGCATGGTGTGGTCATGGGGAAGACGCTCCTGTTTCATGTTCACAGATGACATCTTCTTCCAACAAGTGCTGAGTGACCCTCTGTTGGATCCTCCCCGGGGAGTGTCTTTTCTGCATGTGGGAACTTTCTCCTCTCTATAAAACAGTTGGTTCCTTAAAATGGATACGTGAGGAAGTCCTATGTGGGAGAAGCTGAGGCGGGTTGCCTCTCCGGGAGGTGGGTGGACAGCTAAGAAAACAGTCAAGGCCTCAAGGGTGTGTGTGTGTGTGTGTGTGCCTCCCATAGGACTTGCGTTCAAGACACGGGCATGTGTGACCCTAGCAAGTGGGGATTGGGCAGAGTTGCACTCTCTGGTCCTCCTGCAACCGCTCATTGGACAGCTCTGCAAAGTGGCTGTTTGAGGAATAGTAGTCTTTACATGACCAAAGTTTTAGGTGCTTTCAGACTCTGGATCCTTGGAATCATCAGCTCAGAAGTCAGCAGACCCCATTTCTGGAAGAGAAATTGACTGAAGCACCATGGTTTAGGGGTGACCAGTTGGAAGCTGTCACAGGCTCCTCTGGTATTGGTCTTGGCTTTGTGTTCTTTATGCTTGGGACTATTCTCCAGCTCTTCCAGTGTATGTCTGTGCCTGGGTGGGTTTGTGAGCAGTGGTCGGAGAAGGGCGAAGGAAGAGGTAGGCCAGCCACCACGGTTGGTAGGAGTAAGGAAGACTTGGCCTGTGAGGTGAAGGGGGCTCTAGAGAAACCCCCATTCATTCAGTAGACTGCGTTCCCATCCGGAAGCTTCACTCCACTTGAAAAATTGGCCGTCCTCTGTCCTTCATGGGCCCTGCCCTTCGCCAGCTGCATTCACCTGCATCATTTCCTCTTCCAAAAAAACCCGCACTTATTTTCCTTCTAGCAAAGGTAGGCAAAGCCCGTGAAAGTGAGCTTAGGAAGCAGCGTAGGTCTTCCGTTTTCTCCGTGATCCAGGGTTTAGACCAGACCTGTTTATTTCGTGTCGTCCTAGGGCCAGGTGCGCGAGGGCTGTGCGTCACCTGATTGTGGCACTGTATACACTTTGTTTATGGGACATCCTTCTTGGAGGAAATGAGAGCACCCGGGGACAGATGGGCCAGCAGAAGCGTGAAAGTGTGACCCAGTACACTCTTGCTTTTTGCCGTGGTGTCTTGTAGATGGGACCAGAAAAGCCCAGCATTGTGGTATGTGGTGGTCATAGTATCCTCTATCTCGATTACTCGTGTGACTCAAGGATTGGCATGTGTGGTAGGTCGCTATCTGAGTTCTGACTCCAGCAAGTTTCCCAGTGCGCACATTAATCCTTTCTTAAGACCCAAATTTTCTGTAAAACAGAGGGGCCAACTTAAAGGATGCCTCAAGGGTCCTCCCGGTTCTCATTACTTCCTTTCCCCTTTCATTTCTCTTTCAAAGATTTATGTATGCATGTATTTGATGTGTACGTGTGTTTTGCCAGCATGTATGTCTGTGCACTACATGAGTGCTTGGTGACTGAGCAGCGAGAGTAGGGCGTCAGAGCCACTGGACGTAGAGATGAGGGTGGCTGTGAGCCTCTGTGTGGCTGCTAGGAACTGAAATCCTAGATCCTCTGCAAGATCAGCCAGGGCTCTTGAACTCTGAGCACCTCTCCAGCCCTGACTCCTGTTTCTGGGATCTGTCCAGCCGCTGCCCTCCAGGCCACTGGGAGGAAGTTCAGGATCCTGTTAGAACTGTCTGTTAGGGGCAGCAGGGATTCCTGTGCACAGAGCAGGGAGGCTGCCTCAGATCCCGGGGGAGGTTGGGATCTAGAACAGTCGTTCTAGGCTGGTGGTATGGGTGGCGTGGATGGCTGGGAAGGCCGTTGTGTCCAGGCTGGTTTCTGAAAAGGTGGAGATGTGGCGGCCTTGACGTTGTCTGGCCCCAGCTTGTAGGTCTCCGACCACATAGACAGAGCCTCACGCACGGTCCAGAATCGAATATAGGCTGCCCCTCATTTGTTGTGACTAAAAGGCCCACTCTAGGGCGTGGAGTCGCTCCTTTGCCACGGCAGCTAACAGCCTTCTGTGTTAGCAAAATTTGAAGAGGCATGCTTATATTACCTTCCCTTCACTGAGTGCCTGGGCCCAGCCTCCCCCCCCCCCCCCGTTCTTGTTCTTGCAGGCTTCCTGCAGGCTCAGGTGCCTTGTGTCTAAAATCAGTAACCCTGAACCTATCGTGCCTGTCTGCCAGCATCCTTCTCCATCTTCCAGACAGGCAGACATTGTGAACTGTGGCTTGTAGGCAGAATCTATCTGGCCTGTACATATGTTTTGTTCAGCACGTACCAAGTTTTTTAAAAAATATATAATCTACTTATTTTATTTTATGTGCATTGGTGTCTGCATGTATGTATGTCTGTGTGAGGGTGTCAGGTCCCCGGGAACTGAAGTTCCAGACAGTTGTGAGCTGCCATGTGGGTGCTGGGAATTGAACCTGGGTCTTTGGGAAGAGCAGTCAGTGCTCTTAACCCCTGAGCCCTCTCTCCAGCTCCCTCGTGTATCAAGTTTTTAAGATTATCTTACTTAATGTCAAAATCTAGATTGAATCCTATTTTTGAACCCAAACAAAACAGATTTGTCCATTGTTTTTTAATGTTCAGGGCGGTGAAGTGTTGAGGCCTTCTGGGAAGAGTGGCATTTGAGAGACTGGAAGGTGGAAGTGAAATATAGCGTTCTAGACAGCTGGGAGATTCCTTCTGGAGAGGCCTGAGGCAGAGCTGCCTGGTGGGGTGGGGTGGGGGCAGCATGCCTGGTGAGGGGGATGACTGGTATGCAGAGGAGCAGCAAAGGAAAGAGCCCAGTGGCCAGGGATGGTGGCGCACGCCTTTAATCCCAGCAGAGGGAGGCAGAGGCAGGCGGACCTCTGAGTTCCAGGCCAGCCTGGTCTACAGAGCGAGTTCCAGGACAGGCCCCAAGCTACACAGAGCAACCCTGTCTCGAAAAACAGAAAACAAAACAAAAAGCCAAGGGTTCTTTGAGGGTTGATCTGCTTCCTCCTTTCTCTTCTTCCTCCTCCTCCTTTAAGACAGGATCTAACTGTGGAGTTCATGATGCTTTTTCTTTTTCTTTCTTTTTTTTTTTTTTTTGGTTTTTCAAGACAGGGTTTCTCTGTGGCTTTGGAGCCTGTCCTGGAACTAGCTCTGTA
The DNA here is from genome assembly GCF_000317375.1 of Microtus ochrogaster. Classification (NCBI taxonomy): domain Eukaryota; kingdom Metazoa; phylum Chordata; class Mammalia; order Rodentia; family Cricetidae; genus Microtus; species Microtus ochrogaster. Next base: position 19,113,345 of record NC_022011.1, on the reverse strand, counting down.
GACCAGGCTGGTCTCGAACTCACAGAGATCCACCTGCCTCTGCCTCCCGAGTGCTGGGATTAAAGGCGTGCGCCACCACCGCCCGGCTTCATGATGCTTTTTCTATTGTTTTTTTTTTTTTTTTTTTTAAAGAATCTTAGTTTTATGTGTATGGATGTTTGCCCGAATACACACGTGTGCACTGCTTGTGCACTTGATGCCCACAGAGCCCAAAAGAGAGCTTCAGATCCTCTTGGACTGGAGGTGCAGATGGCTGTGAGCCTTCGTGTAGGTGCAGGGAACCAAACCTGAGTCTTCTGCAACAGCTATGGATGCTTTTGATGGCAGAGCCGTCTCTCCAGCCCCTACAAGCTGCTTCTGAACTCGAGAGTCTCCTACCTCAGCCTCCTGAATAGCTGGGATTACAGATGTGTGCCGGCCACCACCTGTGACTGGCTTCTTCCCTCACAGGGTACCAGTGATTGATTTAAGGCCCACCCAAATCCTGTATGAGCATGGTTAATTAATACCCTTAAAAACTAGCTCCCAATATAACCACATATTGTCAGGCTGAGGCTGACAAATTTGGGAGAGTCTGTTCAACCTGCCACAAGTTCTCACCTTCCGGTCATCTTTTGAAAGAGGTTTGGGATGAAAGTAAGAAAAATCAAGGCTGACTTTTGGGTTGAGTGCTTGGAAGGACTAGGTCCCTGGGCTGGCCCTGGCTCTTGACCCCCAGGCCCCTATTCCTTTCCTCACTGTACCAAGCCCCGCTCCGTTTTCCTTTACTGAACAGCTACATGTTCCTCAGCATGGCTGCCTAGACCTCTGAGTTAGCTACTCAAATATTTAACGGTTTAGTTATGAGTAGCAGGGAGAGGTGCCAGTGTGACTGAGGAAAACGGGAAAGTAATCAAAGAGGCCTCATTTTTCAGAGCCCTCGAGCCCGTTCCCTTTCTGTTAACCCTTGCAGTTGTTCTGTGGGGTGTGCAGGACTGAGAAACCTGGTGCTGCAAGATGCTCAAGGAGCCAAGTGTGTTAGGGGATCGCCTACCTTTAGTTCACATCTAAGTGGACTGAGCGGGCTCAGATGTATGAAGGGACTTAGGGGTTGGGGTGGAGGTGTATCGTATGGAGACATTCTGCCCTGTTACATTCCATCTTAGTTACGAGTTAAATAGGAAAGGGCCGACAGCCATACCTGGAGCTCCCTGATATTACCCTTGAACAAGCAGAGCCTTGAATGGGAATTGTGAGGAAGACATAGGACGTTGAGGAATTGTTGGAGAAGACTTCCCATTGGAGGGCTGACCTTGTCAGTCCTAACTTGAGCACAGTTCTGGTCATTTAATTGCTGAGTTAAGGTCGACATGCTCCGCCCATATCAATGCTGTGGGTCTGAAGGGACAGCTAGGTGGCACAGTGATTGGCCCCATGGGTCCTGCATTTCATATTTCTGTATTTCAGAAGTTGGGCTGAGCCATTCTTGAGTCTTGATTCTTAGAATTCTCTGCTCCGTAGAGGGACAGCTTTCCTTCCAATTCAAGGTGGAATTCTTCTCTTTTGAAATTTCTTGTAAGGACTCTGGATTATCTCTTTACTCTTGGGTAGGATGAAAGCCACATTGGCCTGTTCATGATGTCCTTGGGCGATTCTGTTGGATGTGGTTTGGAATTTGGTTATGGTTGCTCAGGGAAGTGCTCTTCCAGGGTAAATTTCTCTATGTGGCTCGTTACCTGTATGAAATAAGGCATTTCAGTCGAGCATCCTGTCATAGGAACACTTCGTACCTGTACTTCTAGGGACAGTGGCCTACCCACATCCTCTCCCCTCTTCCTCTAAGAATGTGAAGGGTTCCTGTAAGAATTCAATGGTTTGAGTGGCTTTTGTCTTTCAGCAATGATAAGGAATGATGATAATTCCCTTGGAATGCCTCTTCATTCCCTTTGAGAGGTGAAAGGACTCAGTACTAGGTGGAGTTGCACATACATTTTTTTTTTCTTTTAAAGTTTCAATGCTAGGAATGTCCGACAGCTCCCTTATTTTTCTTTTTTTTTCTTTTTTTGAGACAGGGTTTCTCTGTGGCTTTGGAGCCTGTCCTCAAACTAGCTCTTGTAGACCAGGCTGGTCTCGAACTCACAGAGATCCGCCTGCCTCTGCCTCCCGAGTGCTGGGATTAAAGGCGTGCGCCACCATTGCCCGGCTCTCCTTTATTTTTTTAACCAGTGAACTAAACAAATAAACTATCCCCACTGTGGGTAAATGAGGAAGCTCCCTTGTCAAAGCCATAGAAAACGGGGATGGGGATCGTAAGCTTGGGTGCTTTATTAGAAGGACTAGGGAGAGAGACCGGAGAAACCTCTCTAGGAACTGTTCAAGATTTGGATGAAGAAGTTGCTTCCTGTGTGCAGGGATGACTCACTGTCTTCAGGAGCAGTCATGTTCATGCCCTTTAGAACAGGAAGGCCTGTGCTAGCAAGAAGGCTCATTTGAGGGTGCACATGTAGTTGGTGTGGAGCCGGGGCCTCGAGCAGTCTGGACAGTTTGCCAGGCACAGTGTTGTTCTCTGGAGGTGGCAGAACCATCTCCAGTGCCTGTCATCTTATGGTGATGGGGAAGAATGTGTGTGTGTGTGTGTGTGTGTGTGTGTGTGTGTGTGTGTGTGTGTGTGTGTGTGTGTGGAGACAGTCACATATACACATGTGTATAGACATGCAGACATGGTGATACCATTTGGAAGGCTTACAGGCCCCTCTGGGACTTAATGGCCCCAGGACCATTTTTTCTGAGTGTATATAGCATGGGGACAAGACACATGTCACGGACTGTTAGCAGCTTCAGAAGCACGAGGCCACTGTTTCCTTTTGGCTTTTGAGACTGGGTCTCACTAAGTAGCCCCTACTGTCTTAGAACTGCTGTGTAGACCAGGGTGACCCCATACAGAGATCCACCTGCCTCTGCCTTCTGAGTCCTGGCATTGATGGTGTGTGCCATTGCCCTGTTCTCGCCTTACCACTTACCACGATAGTGCTGTCTCTTTTCTGTCTCTCTTGAAAAGATTTTTTTTTAAGTGAATGTTTTGCATGCATGTATCCAAGTGCACAGTTGTATGTACTTGGTGCCCTCTGAGGTCAGAAGACAATGACAGTTCTCTGGGGATTGGAGTTACCATATGGGCGCTGGGCACTGACTCTGCAAGGACAGTAAGAGCTCTGAACTGCCCAGTCGTCTCTCTAGCCCTATTTTCTCCCCCATCCCCCGCTTCTTCCTCACCCCTCCTCACTTGTCTCCTCAAGAGAGTGTTTTATTTACCCCAGGCTGGCCTTGAACTCCAGTCCTCCTGCCTCTGCCTCTGAGCTTGCAGGTGCTCACCAGCACGTACAAGTTATTCAGACCTGGGGAAGGAATCCATAGCTTCATGCCTGCTAGACAAACGCTCTACAAGCTGAACTCTATACATCCCCCGCTACCCCCCCGGGTAGTTTTGTAGAGACCGAGTGACTTTAACCCAAACTCTGACTTGAGGCAGGATGAGCTGAGGCTTATTTATTCTTGTATCCAATGACTGCTCCAAGGACCCCTGGAAAGACCCATGGAATGAAACTCAGTAAGCCTGATAACACAGCTCTTGAGACCTTTCAGGCATGTGTTCTCAGAGCTAGGTCGAGATCTCAGTGAATCTGACCAGTTTGGCACCATTACTAGGGTGCAATCAAAGCTAGAGAGCGGGTTCTTTTGTCCCTGACAGGAAGGAAGAGCCTTTGAAAGAGAACTATAGGATGCAGCCATAGCAGGTGAACACTAAGGACATGTCCACCAGCCATCCCAATAATTAGAAGCAGTGGAGACCGGCTTTAGGCTTTAGAGGAGAGAGCTGAGTTTGCTGAGTAAGAGACTCCCGATCCAGCATGGGGGGCGGGGTATTGAGTGCTGAATCCTTCCCAAAGGTCAGCTGAAGGAAGTTGTACCGTTTAATGTCTAGCATTAGGTCAGTTGTAGCTCAGTTGCTGGAGTGACTACCTAGCATGCATGAAGCTCTGGGTCCATTCCCATCACTTAAATAAGCAGGGTGTGGTGGAGCCCTCCTTTAGCCCCAGCATTTAGGAGGAAGAGACAAAAGGATCAAAAATTCAGGGTTATCCTCGGCTAAGAGTTTTAGACCAGCCTGCACGAGGTGAGACTCTGTCTCGAGAAACAGAAAAATAATCAAAGAAGTCAAAACAAACATCTCAAATTTTAAGTTAAAATGGTCAACTCTGAGGAAAGAGGAGGTGGCGCTGAAGGATAAGGGCTGGGAGTAGGCATGGCTTAAAAGGAAAACCGGACTCTTGTAGCCTTCGATTTTCTGCTCATCTCCCCCTTGTCCCAAAGGAGAGTGTGGCACTCTGTTGTCCTTTTTTATTAGAATGTGAAGGTTTGGAAGAGAGTGTTGTCGGGATAGTGACAAGCTGGCTGGAGTTGGAACAGTTGGTGTAGGTCGGACTTGGACCCATTGAAGGCACACTAGGGGATAAGAGAAGATGTCATTTAGCCACATAGCCAGCCAAGGTATCGATGGGAAAAACTCAGTATAGCAGAGAACCATGTTGGCAAGACCTCAATGGCTTGGCTGGGGCCACCACTGGGATGGGGGACAGGAATGAACTTGGAGAATTTTCAGATAGTCCTTTAAGCATTTTTTTCTTTTCTCCTTTGGCCAGGAGAGGATATTCTCCGGGGCATCTTCCAACACCTGTTTCTCTGAGCATCAACAAAAACAAGACACTTCCCCGCCCCACTCCCATGCGCCTGTTGCCCAAGTGTCCAAGAAAACCCAAATCTGGCTTGGGATGCCTCACTAACCACTTTCCTGGCTGCTAGTGTCCATACGTCTTAGCGGAGCTGGATTTAAGCATGAAGCGTGGTCAGCCAGCACTGGACACACGCCTGAACGTGGGTGGGGAGTACCGGGTGTTCACAGGGTGTGAGAGGGTGGTTTTAGCTCTCAGTGGTTTTTCTCCGAGGGAGTTGGCTCGGGCGTAAGCACTTTAAAAGAAGGCCATGGTTAGTCTCGTGGCATCTAGGGAAGGTGAGGGGGCTGGGGCTGGATTATGGGGAGCTATCGGAAGAAAGGGGGGGGGGGGAAAGGAAACTGGTGAGGTAGCATCGTCTTTGTACCTGGGCCAACGAGCAGCCCCATTTGCTAAGTGTACCTTCTCTTCCCAGGGCCTAGTTGTTCTCTCACAGAACAGGAGGCTAAGCAAGAACCTCTTGTGGAAAGTGGTTAATTTTTGAAAACTACATCACCTTGCCTAAGGTAGTGCCGACTACAGGTCACTGAGCTTGAATGCTTAAATCCTATTGAGTAATCACACTGATCCCAACCCTGAAGGCCATACGGTAATAGATCATGTTATTTGTTAATGTAATGGTTTTTGTCCATTGTTAACGTGGAGCCCGGGAAAATGTCAACTGGGAGAATTAGGAGCATGGGTTTGGGGTGTTTCAAGTGGGTGGATGGTCTGGCCTGTGAGGGTTAGGAAGAAGGTGCTGGGAAGGATTCTCTGTGGAGTGTGAGACTAGCCTATGCATGGGAGCCGTTAGGCAGTGGCTGTACACCAGTATATTTTCTGGCTGTCTGGCGTTTGGTGGGCTGTTCTGCACAGTGTTGTACCTCCATTTGACCCTCAGTGGCATGTACCTGTGTGGTGTGTAAAATCCAGTCCTGGAAAGCTGGTTCCTCTGGAGGTGTTGGGCAATTGGGGCCGGCGGGCAGCCAGCTTCTGATGTGGTTGGCTGCCTGGCTCACACCTCTCAGGTGCTGGAGAATTGGTGAGATCCAATGGCCCCAGGCTACCCACTGAGGCGGGCAGGATGCCACTACCTCCCCAAGCCGCCTCCTCTCTTTGTCTCCAGGAGCCCAGTGGGCACGGGCTTGGCTTTCCAGTTCTTCAGACAGGCTGCCTGGCATCGTGGCCAGGCTATTGGCCAGCCCACCTGTGGGATGCATTTATTGGGCGAGGGTGGTTGGCCTAGCATCTGCGTGCTCGGAAAGAGAAATTATCCTGATACATTTTTTTTTTTTTTTCAGCTCAGGGTCGTCTATTGGATTAAGTGAAGGTGTTCAGTAATTGTTTCTTTGGCTTGCTTGGGATATCTGTAAATCTCAAATGCAGCAGGCTGTTGTGGGAGTTTTTTCTTTCTCGGGTCCTTGAACTTTACTTAGGGTTTCAAGGCCTGTGAGTGTAGGTTTTGGTGATGGGAAAAGAGAAGACTCATTTAACTTTTAGACACCAGAGACAGGAGGTGTGGTCTCCTGAGGTTGTCAGACACATCGTTGGTTATTGTCACAACTCTCTTATAGCAACAAGGATTGTGTTAGATTTTTTAATTGACGGTGTAATGAACTACTACAAATTTGGTATCCTAAAACAACACACATTGTCTTACTGCTGGTCTCCAGAAATCCATAAAATTGGTTTGAGTAGGTTAGAGTCGAGATGTTGACCAGGCTGAATCCTTCTGGGATCGTGTGAAGCATGTTCTTTACTTTTCTAAGTTCTGGGGTAACCTGCGTCCCTTGGCTGGTGATCTTTTCCCCACATCTCTCCTTGCTTCATTCTGATTTCATGTCTCCTGGGGACTCCACCTTCTCCTTTGTCCCCGATTTTAGGACGCCTGTGATTACAGCAGACCCATCTTGATAATCCAAGATAATGTGTCCTATCTCAAGATCCTTAACTCTATCCCATCTTCAAAGTCTCTTCTGCCTTGTATGGCAGTACACTCAGAGATTTCAGATAGTTCAGATGTGGGCATGTTGGAAGGCTGGTTCTCAGGAGGGGTCTTGTGGAGGAGTCGCTGTAGCTGATGGAGAGGGAAAGCGCTGGATCTGGAGTTGGGTTGTTGGCAGGGGATAGCCAAGGCCAGTGCCACGCTGAGATCTCATGTGTCTCTCTACCTGTTCTTCTAGAGAATGGGTCTTAGAAATAGGGAAGGGGGCTTGGATGTGAGTAGTATCCTCCCCTTCCCAAGAGGTATGGCATTGTCTGGCTGTAGTGCAGTGAGATCCTAAGGATAGACGTTGAGAGAGAAAGGGGAGAAAGTGTTTATATATGAAGGGTCTTGACACGGGTCTCTGTCGGGGGGGTGAGTCCAGGCGGTGCAGGAAGAGCAAAGGATCAGGTGAGATGGGCGTGCAGACTGGCAGGTTTGTGTGGTGGTGGCTTTCTCTCTACCTTCCTTGTACAGGAGACCGTCTGGGATCTGTGAATGGCTGGTCTGTAGCATATTGTCAAACAATGGAGCCAGATGACAGGTCTCTCTCATTGCTTCGCTGTGACTTTTTGGCAGTTTCTAGGGGAGTCAGGAGTCCTGATGGAGACATCTGTGGATGCGTTTTCTATGAGACAGGGTCATGCAGATGGCAGCTCATTTCCAGGCCAGACTCTAATGGTATCCTTATGAACTTAGCGGCATTGAAATTTCTTTGGATTAGAGTTACTAATAATATCATGGAGCCGTGTATTAAGTTCTAGGTAAGTGCTCCCTCCACCACTGGGTGCTGGGAATTGAACCCTGGGCCTCACACATGGCAGCAGGAATACTCTTGCTAACCCACCACCCTCTGGGTTAGACTGTCAAAGGCAGAAGTTTGAGTAATAAGTTCCTGAATTAGAACATCCTTTCAAAACTGGACATAGCCAGACTGTGGTGGTGCACGCCTTTAATCCCAGCACTCGGGAGGCAGAGGCAGGCGGATTTCTGTGAGTTCGAGGCCAGCCTGGTCTACAAGAGCTAGTGCCAGGACAGGCTCCAAAGCTACAGAGAAATCCTGTCTCGAAAAAACAGACAAACACAACAACAACAACAAACTGGATATAAAATTTATTCCTAGCATTTTCTTTTTAGACTCAGTAACCAGAATTAAGACGTGGCTTCCAGTGGAGCTAGAGCAATGGGCCCTTTTCCAGAGCTCTGAGTCCCAGCACCTACACAGTTGCTCGCGTCCATCCGGAACTCCACTTTCTGATGCTCTTTTCTGAACTCAGTACACAAAAGGCTCTCACAATAGTGCGCATAGACAAACAGACAAAAGTCTCTCTCGCTCTCTCTCAACAAAAACAAAAATCTTAAAAAAAAAAAAAGTAGTGGTTTCAGCCACGTTCCAAGAAGAACTTAGCAGGAGAAGTTTAGCTGTAGCCATAGGGTGCAGCCACTGGTCGTAGGCTTGGGGCAGAGGTTCAGCTGAGATGCAAGGCAGACACATCCTGGAGGTGAATGGGGTGAGGGGTTCTGTCGCTGTTGGATATACCCAGTCACACTTTGGTGTTGGAGAACTGAGACAAAGTCCCCTGTCAAGCGGGGCTGGCGATGTCAGGAAGACTGGCCTCCGAACATGGCAGAGACAACCCGGTTCAGCTGCCTGTGCTTTTCTGTGTTTCTGACATTTGACTGCAACAGTTAGCGTGAATGTATCTTTTTGTTTGGTGAGCTAATAGTGTCCTTCCTGTAAAGATACTGTTTTGGTAGCTGTGGAAGGCGCTTCCTCTTTGGGCCTAGGAAGCAGCCTTGTCAGTTTCTAGGCCTAGATAGGAACTTATCTGGCAGCCCCAGCATGTCTATAAAGACCTCATTTAGCACCAAAAACAGGGTGTTCCCACCAGTTGCATTTAGGAAGGACATCTTAATTCTGCATGCACCACCCCTTCCTCCAGTCACAGCATTACCTTTTGGAAAAGATTTATCTTAAATCTTAAGAAAAATATACCCATAGATTTACAATATTAACACACGTAGTGCTAGTCAGAGTAGGGCCTGATTCGGTGGCTTCTCGGGTGAGCTGATCTAATGGGTCAGACTGTCTGGTCACTGCTACACTGAGGGTGTAGCTTCCAAAGATAGACCCAGCATATCGGGCAGGTTGGAGATTTCCCACTGCCAGCTCCGTTCTTTTATGAGGTGTCTAGAGTCAGCTCTCAGGAGAGGAGGAGGCTAAGATGAGGTCACCTGGTCCTGCAGGTCAGCAGGGGAGGTTCTGCCCTGGGGCTGTGTGCCCGCCCGGTGCTCCGATAATGCGGCGTTTTCTGCGGCGTTTTTGCTTTAATGCATCTGAAATGTGGGTTATACTATTAATTACTGCAGGACAAAACAGGATTAGTGCAGCTGCTGCTGCCCCCTCTGCACCACCACACTTCCCCTTTGCTAGGGACCAGCCAAAAGGGCAGTTGGTTTTCCTGTGGTCTGTCTTTTGTTTTAGCCACAGGGGGCGCAGAACCTCTGGGGCTCCTAGGACTGAGAATGAGGCACTGGGTTTGTGGAGGGAGAGGGGGTCAGAGGTGTGTGTGTGTGTGTGTGTGTGTGTGTGTGTGTGTGGTGGGGGGGTTCCTTCCCTATCGTTGGCTTCTTTGCTAGGGTCTGCGGGTGTCAGCACTGTGGCCTGGCCTCAGTGGGGAGAGTCTCTGAGCTGTCAGAGTGCTTGGTCATGGTGCCATGGAATGTTCTGCTGTGCAGGGAAGCCCACAGGCATCGGGTGGGTTTGAGGCTTTCTTATATAGTCAAAAAAAAAAAAAAAAAACTGCCAAAGGGAATGTTGAGATGGCTGCGGGGAGGCTTTTGCTGCACAAGTCTGGTGATCCAAATTCCATTCCCAGAAGCCAAGTAAAGATGGAAGAAGAGCATCGCACCACAGTATTGTTCTCTGAGCTCTGCATGCATGCCCCGGTGCAGGAGGCCTCTCCATCTCACTCTGCACACACAGGTCTCCTCTTGGAAAAAAAAAATGCCAAAGGAAGGCCCTGACTATATCTGTTTGTCTTCAGCCCGTGCGCGGGTGGAGACTGGTGGCCTGCAATGAGGTAATGCCCCTTGTGCTCTGAGAAGTTCTAAATTCCCAAGCTTGGCTACTGCTTCCTTATCTTTGCATGAAACGTTATAGATTTTAAGTAATATATGATTACATTTTCTATTTTTCCCATATTCAAGCTAGTGTACTCATTTTTCATCCATATGGAATGAATTTTTTTTTAATGGATGAGGCATTGAATAACCACATCTCACTAACAATGCTCCCAAGAGCACACAACTTGGTAGCGTTTGCAGTTCCGTACAGTGTAATAATCTGTCGTGTGCAGGCGTGTGGATTTCTGTTTACTGGCATCCTTCATTATAGGGTAACATAAGACTCAGAATTTCCCAGCTGCAGAGATTAGAAAGTAGGGACCAGATTTCTTCAACATAAACTGAAGAGCTGATTTATGGAGTTCATTTTTCTTTCTTCTCTCCCTCAACTTGAAATGACGAAGTCCGTGGGAAGGAAAGGAGTTGACGAGGCAGAATACCTTTTGTCACAGGTTAATTCAATTAATTTGGGATTGCTGCTCACGTGAAGCAGTCATGGGACACGTGCCGCCCCAGAGACGCACAGCAGCATTAGGGGTGGTGGCGAGGCGAAGGGAGGAAGGGCGGGGAAGACTGGGACTGTTTGTCCTCTGGGCTTCAGAGTTTTCAAAATGGCAGCCTGGCTGACACCCAGTGAACGCATAAGATTTGTTCCGGCCACCCCTCTCCCCCATTATTCCCAAGATCTTAATTCTTCCAGAGTTGGAAATTAGAGAAATCACAGAATCAGAGGTCATTTTTTTAATGTTTTTTTTTTTTTTCCCTCTTTCCTTAAGCCATGGCTGTAATATCGTAGGGCCAAGCCTTGCTCAGTGAAACTGAACTCTAGCTTCATCCCAGAAAGTGTGGGCACTGCCTGGATAATATAGTTAGGATATCTGTGGTTTATTTCATCTATTGGGAGACAGATTACTTATTAATTAACTGAAAGGGGCTGGGGTGAGTTGGATGGGTAAGGGTGCTTGCTTAGCATGCCTGGAGCCCTGGGTTTAATCCCTAGCATTACGTAATCTGGGAATGGTAGCACACTCAGCACCTGAAGTGTGGCCAGAGATTCAGGGGTTCGAGGTCATCCTCGGCTACAAAAAGCTTTCAAGGTCAGCCTGGCCTATATGAGACCCTTTCTTAAAATGGAATTAGCAAGCTCTCCTGAGCACACTTGGTTGGAAGTATAGAAAGTAAAAACTGTTGCTGTAGAGTCGTGAGGAAGATACCAAAGTTCACAGATCCAAGATGGAGGGGCCATTGCCAAGCTCGTCTTTAGGGGCACACTTGTCGCTTTCAACCCTTTCATTGTTAAACAGGAAAAATTAGAATAAATGGACTTAGTGTTCAATTTAGGGTTGAGAAGAATAAGTCAAAAAGTTATGCGGAGAAAGAATTATAAGAAACAAATGAAATTAGTGAGTTGGAAAAAAAATAGAAGCATTTGAACTGGTAACTCTTTAAGAGCTACTTGTTTGGGAGAAAAAGAAAAGAAATAGGCTAAATCGTTATGGTGTCTAAATAAGAAAAGGGAAAGCCCAAATATGCAAAACTAAAAACAAGTTGGAATCATGGAAAAAGACTAACATTCCAAGTTGCATTTGAAATGAAATAATTGTTTCGTAACATAAAATACAGTAATTTAAAATGCAAATGTGAAAATCCCAGTGAGGAAGCTATTTTAGTGAAATGACTCAGGCATCTAATAATTTAAACCAGGGAGAGAGAGAGAGAGAGAGAATATATGAATAACAAAACAACCAAAGGCCTTCCTAAAAAGGGTCTGGACTACAGTACGTTTTAATGGGTGAGTTAAGTCCTTTAAACTTTAGGAGACAAAATAATTGCCTACTCAGTATGTTTTCCCAGAGTCAGGAAAGCAGACGCAGCACCACAGTTAACTTTACAAAATTATCACAGCTCTGGGAACCAGCGTCGTGGTCACAAAGGATGCCCAGTGTTGACAAGAATGCAGGGTGTAGTAGCGGCCTGGAGAGAATAAGGCAGGAAACTGACACTCAGATCCTGACTCCAGGGAAAGGCATGAGTGAGTGTAGGCGCAAAAATGTCAGATAACAGTCACCCAGAGATATTTGCAATCTTTAGGAAGAGTTGTTACCAGCGGGTTCATCCCAGGAAAGTAAGATTCGTATTCGAATGTCTTCCCTTCCTGTGACTGTAGAAGAGGAGCAAAGAGAAACATTAAAAAGACGTTTGTTATTTTTGTTCTTATCTCTGGTTTGCTGCAGAGGGATTGCATCCACTCAGCAACTTCAGACTTACTAGTGCAGCGGCAGCGTGTTGCAATGGGGGAAGGAAACAAAGACAGCTCATTTCTTTTTCCTGCTTTATTGAATTGGCCAGCAAGCCAGAGTCGAATAACGGTTAAAAAAGAAGCAATGGAAATCATTTGTAGATGTTATTGTCTTCCTAGGACACTCAGATATGTTGAAATTCGATTAAGGAGTTGAGTTACAAAGTGAAATTAAAAAACAATAAATAAGCTTCCTGTCAGCTAGGAAAACTGGTTAGAAAATGCTGAGACCACACGATGGAGCTGTACCTGACAAAGGCGGCGTTTTGAGTAAGCGGAAGGAATTAGATGGATAGCCTGTGCTCTTCAGTACTTTAAGTACCGAGTGCTGTATTAACGTTTTCCATGGATTTAGCTCATTCGTTCCTCTTAAGAAGGAGGTGCTTCTCTCTTTAGAGACTGAAGTTCAGAGAGCTAGAAGCTCGCTCAGTCTAGTAGACTTGCTTGCTGATCTAGTAGATGTTTCAAGCACAGCCTCTGACGTGCTCTATGCATCAGTCTCTGGCCGATCGCACTGTAGCGTGTTCTGCGACTCTCTGACTGCGGTTTTAGACACTGTAAGCTGCCGCCATTCCTCCTCCTCTCACACATCGCCTGCTCCGCTTGACTTGGTGGGGTTAATCATGAAAGAGCAGAAAGTGTAAGTCCATGTTCATCTGACTATACACAAGAGCGGGACCCTCAGGCCTAGCAGTTCTAGAGTTTGAACAAGTGATAATTGATTTGCTAGACCCCCCCCCCCCCCAAAAAAAATACTAGGAGGCTGAGGATTGTGAGTTTAAGGCCACATCGTGATATGTAGGTAGTTTGAGCCTAGCCTGGGCTGTATGGTAAAACGAAACAGGATCTAGGAGGGTATCTTGCAAGGCAAGCATTTGCCTTTGTTGCCCAGAACCTGTGTGAGGTAGGCATACGAGGTGGTATATGCTCATAATGGCAGTACTGGGTCGATGAAGACAGGAGGATCCAAAGTGCTCACTGGTCTCCCAGTCTAGCAGAGCAGATGAGTGCCAGGTCCAATGAGAGACTCTGTCTCAGAGGAGTTGTGTGGTCCTCTTCAGGACGGCACCCAGAGCCATCCTTCAGCATATCTGCAAGCCTGTGTGCACACTACCCCACCTCCCCCATCCAAAAGTCTACGCGGTGGGCAATAAAAGCAGAATTTAAAGGTATCTACCAAACTGGGCAAAGATGTTGATGGCTCGTGTAATTGACAAGCTGTCATCAGTATAGGAAGCGCTCTAAACACCGGAGATGGCTCAAGTGGAAGGGTGACCCAGAGTTAGTTCAGGGCAGTCACAAAGCCCACGACCAGCGATTCTGGATTTCAGGCGAGGTGGGACCTTTTGTGGTTTTCAACCAAGACATCTGTAGTTGGTTTTATCTGGCACGTGTTCTGTGCTGGTGAATAGGTAGGCAGGCAGTATATGATCCGTAGGAGGTAGCTTGGCCGTGAATATCCGAACCCTTGACTGTAGCGTTTAATAAGTGTGTAACGTGTTCTACTCCAGACTCCTGTTTCCCCTTGTTCTACTTTTTCTCCTTTGACCTCACTTCCATATGTCATTTATGAAGTGTGTGTGTGTGTGTGTGTGTGTGTGTGTGTGTGTGTGTGTGTGTGTATTTGATTTTTTGAGACAGGGTCTTACTGTGTAACGGTGGCTGGTCTGGAACCCATGTAGACCAGGCTGGCCTCTAACACACAGCCTAGGTACTGTTTCCTGCGTACTGGGATTAAATGTGTGCTCTATCATGCTATACCTTACTATGTATTTTAACCCTCCCTCCCAACCACCCTCACTCCCGTCTTTTGAGACCGGGTTCTTCTGTATTGCTCTGGCTGCCCTGCAGCTCACTTTGTAGACCAGGCTGGCTTCTATTTCAGAGATCCGCCTGTCTCCACCTCCCAAGTGCTGGGATTAAAGGTGCTAAAATTTAGTTTTCTAAGTCATTTTCCTAGTAGAGTGTCAGCTTCATAAGGGTGACATCAGGACATCCATTCGTGTGTTTTTGTGTTGGCATCGGTTAAGCAGGAGGCTGTGTGTGCCATAGAACTTCAGTCTAATTAAAGCTACATATAAAGATTACAATGTATATAAAATAGTGAGCGGTGGTTTTCAGGTACTGGAATGTTACCTACTTTTTTTTCTTTTTTTTGGTATGGGTGTTTGCCTACATGTCTGTCTGTGGACCACATGTGCACCCTCAGCGTCAGATTCCCTGGGACCGTAGTTGCAGGTGGCTGTAAACTGCTGTGTGGGTGCTAAGAATTGAACCCCAATCCTCTGGAAGGGCAGCCAGTTCTATACCGCTGAACTGTCTCTCCAGCTCCCCATTAGGTACTTTTAATGTTCTTTTTGGAACTCCAAACAAGTTAATACCTATTGCTTTTCATTTTATTTTAATTGTGTGTGCTCAAGTGTATACGTGCCACTGCACACGTGAGGAGGTCAAAGGGCAGTGTTGTGGAGTCTTACTATCTTTTCACCTGTGCGTCCCCACGGATCCAATCCAGGCTGTCAGGCCTTTGCATCAAGTGTTTTTAGTCTAGGAGCCATCTTGCCTGCCCTGCTTTTGGTGGCTTGAGAGATGACCTCTCAGTCCATAGCCCAGGAGGAGCTAGAACTCACGAGTCAGGCTGGCTGTATTCAGCCGCCTTCCCAGTACTGAGTGGCAGGCACGAGCCACCTTGCCCAACTTCTACTGCTTTCATAGCATAGAAATAAAAATGCTTGCAAGTGTGTGCGAAAGTAGAATCATTTAAGTAGCACCGGTCTGTGGTTGTGTCTGCTGGAGCTGGCTCAGTTTTGTGAATTAGCAAAAACCTGAACAGCAAGAACAGTGCACAGAACGCCCATAGGCTACTTAACTTTAATTATTTATGTTATTTACAGTAAGCATCTATGGTATGTATGTGTTTGTAAAAGTAACGGAAGTCTTAGTGATACGCGGGGGTGGAGAGCTCTCTCCTAGAGATCTCTGCTGAGGTTAGTTTTCTAAATAGAAATGGTGGCTTTGTTCTCCTGGATTTGAAGGTAAAGATGAGTAGGCAGTTGTGGTGGGCGGCCATGCCTTTGTGCATACGGGATCTTCCTCACTCTTACAGTGGGCCGGTCTGTGTGTGGACAGCGGAGGATCAGGTATTGGGTGCACCAGAGGGTGGAGGAAGGTTGCGGATGGCATTTTCATGGTTGTGGTTGGCCTGTTTTGTCTGGAGCCTCCAAGGTTTCTGAGTGGCCTCGGGACATCAGGGGGCCAAATTCTGTCTGACTTTGGGTGTCAGTTTCTTGACTAGTGAATGGACATGACTCTAGCCCGACTCTTATTTTCCCAGCCTTCACGTTTTGAAGCAGTCTGGTTTTTGTTTTGTTTTGTTTTGTTTTGTTTTGTTTTGTTTTGTTTTGTTTTTTCATTTGCGGGCATGAGTTTGAGATACTCAGGTGTCACCCGTGAGGAAGGGAGGCCTGGCAGGTTTTGTAATCTAGTATCTGCTTGGAGTAAAACACGAGCACCCATCAGGTGTGGCCTGTGTGACAGTCCCCTGCTGCCACTTGTCACCACAAAGTTTACCTTTACTTTTGTAAAACGGAGTCATGGTCTGGGCACGACTTCTCATCCCAGCAGGTGGGTGGCTGAAGCAGGAGGATTGCAGTGAGGTGGGGCACAGAACAAGACCATGTGCCCGCAAAAATGAAGGTGTATCAGTTATTCATTGGCACTGGCAGTCAGTCTCTTCTCTACTTTAGACAGTCACTGCTTTTCTGAACGACCTGTGGCTCAGGAATCGGTTTAGGACTTGCTGGATACTTCAGATTAGACTTATCCTGGAGGCTTGACTGGGGAACGACCCACTTCTGAGCTCACTCAAAGTGTTGGTGGGCCACAGTTTCTCGGTCTTTCCAGCAGAGGCCTCTGGTGACTGTTCATGGAGGACACACTGCCTTGTCCGGAGTGGCTTATGACCTGGCCCTTGGCTTCTGGAATCTGATTTCAGAAGTGACAGCCTGGCGCATCTGCCCTAGCCTGTTGGCACTGTTTTGGTGGGGAGAAGGTGGTCACCATACCTATGGCTCGGCTCGCTCATGCCCAGGGGATGTGAATGCCAGGAGGAAGGATGTTGGGCTGGCTTCCTGTAGCGAGTGGTATTTGCCTGGGAGTTAAGTGAGGTCATGGTTTGTTAAATTGTCAGGAGCATCTTAGATGGTCATTGTTGATTCTTCCTCCTATTCCCACCCTGAATTTAAAAAAATGGCTTCCTTTGGAGGAGACTAGTATTGATTAGAGACGCCGAGAGTAGATCAGAATGTGGAAGAGGGCTCACCTCAGTGTCTGACCTCCGTCTGCACTCCTTTCACCAGTTAGGCCTGCCTTCAAGTGTCTGTTGGTTGGACAGTTAGGCCCAGGATTCCGCGCCCTGTGTCTGCAGGGTGTGGTAAATGCAGTGTAATTTGAGAAGGACATGGGTGTTGGGCCTCTGCAGATGCTCAGTGCAGTTCTGTGGACGAGGCAGCTGCGTAGGGAAACACCCAGGAGCCTTGGAAGCCACTGGCTTGGGTGGACGAGCTTCCTGCAGTTGTCCCTTCTGGTGTCTGCATGTGGCCATTAGGCCGTCAAGGAGGAGGCTGGTCTGGCACGTCTTCTGGTTAAAGGATACTCTAGTGGGTTGAGCTGGGTGCCAGACATTGCCACAACCCTAGGAAATGAGTAAGGAAAAAAAAGAAAGAAAGCAAAGGAGAGTCCTCCCTTAGAACAAGCTGAGCTTTGTGCAGAGCGGGCTCCAAGTATGAAAAGCCCATTGTTCCCAGATGGCTTTTAATTAATACTCAGTACTCACACCCATTGCTCGCCAGCAAGAGCCGCCTCCTCCCTCCCATCTCCACATGCTCTTTGTCCCTCACTTTGGTGCCCTGGGGACAGGTTTAGGGACCCTCGTGGATGGGAGAGTTGAGGAGGCCATTGAACGTTGAGGAGAGGGTGGACACACAGTGGTCCGCTCTCTTTGTTCCCGTTCAGGATTCTAAGCTGGCCGAGTCCCTCCACCTGTTCCAAAGCAGCCCTTTGAATCTGTAGGTTGGGAGCCAGCTCTGTCCCCTGTGGGGTTCTGGGAAGAAAGCCCAGCCTTGGCCCTCTCCAGAGCTCTGTGCACACCTTTTCTTGCCTACAGCCAGGACAGGGAGCCAGAGTGAACAGTGTTCTGCGTTTCCGTTTCTCCCCGATTGCCCTGCTCTTAGAGCCCAGTTTGGACCGAGGAGGCTTCGGCTTGCCAGGGATGCTTTCTAGATCAAATTATGAGCTCTGGTGGCTAGGGTCAGTCCAGATTCAGAAAAGAGATGCCTGACTTGGTGGTGGTGTAAAGAAAACCGGCCCTCTCCAGAGTTGCAGGCACAGTGTGCCTGAAGGCTCATGAGGAACCTCTCCAGCCTGGCACTTGAAGTCTGGTCCATGTCTGCTCTGTGTGCTTCTCAGTAGCACGGAGTCCATTCTGTTCAGGAGTAGATGGATAGTCAGGCCTGAGCCAGTCTTGCCCAGCTCTGGACTGAGTTTACAAAGTCCATGGAGTTCTCCTGTGCCTCTCTGTACCTAAAGATCACTTGGGAACCCCCTCGGTCAGTCATTTGAGTATGCCTCATCTCATCATTTTGTATGTGCCGTGTCAAAGTTGTGTGATTGGGGCAGAAGCGATTTGGTGTGACCATGGATTAGGTTGTGTGGCCTGCCTAGAGTTAGTTCTATGTGCTTCAGGACATACAGGGTTATAGGGTTTTAAACTATGAAACCCTGGCTAGGGCCTCAGGAGAAGAACTGCTGGACCATCTGCTCCCAGATGTAATCAGTAAGTTAGACAGGAATCCTTAAAAATCTGGTCACTCGAGTACCAGCAAGCTAAACTTTGGCATGTCATGCAAACACAGCTACCAATGCTGAGGCAAAGAATCTCGGGTAGTGGGGTCCTGCAGCGTCAGTGGGTTAGTGTGGACTGTTACAGAGAGACCAGAATCTCGGGTAGTGGGGTCCTGCAGC
>NC_022011.1:19079819-19094992 GCF_000317375.1 Microtus ochrogaster | reverse complement strand
GGGTTAGTGTGGACTGTTACAGAGAGACCAGAATCTCGGGTAGTGGGGTCCTCCAGCGTCAGTGGGTTAGTGTGGACTGTTACAGAGAGACCAGATGGAGTCTCTCATCTGCAGAGGGGTCGAGCCTTCAGTCCCATGGTGTTGCAGCGACTGGTCAGATGTGGCCCCCCAGCACGAAGAAGGTTGTTCTGGGAACATAAAACACTTTTCATATCTTACTCCCAAAGAAGGGCACACCTTAAAAAAGCCTGGCCTGAATATATTTGAGATCAGATGCTAGGTAACGGGGTATTGGCATTCATCTTTCCTGCCCCTCTTCCTCCTTTAAAAGAATGTGGCTATTGGGAAATTTACAGTCATATAGATAGCTCCCATATTTGTTTATTTTTGAGACAGGATCTGGATAGGTAGCCCAGGCTGGCATGTGAACTCATGGCAATCCTCCTGCCTCTGCCTCCATAGGTATTGGAATTACAGGCATCAGTCATCACTGTGGCTTCTATTTTAGGTGAAGGATTTACATCAGTGGTTCTCAACTTTCCTTATGTTGCGACCCTTTAACACAGTTCCTCAGGTCATGGTGACTCCCCCCCTCCCCACACCATTAAATGAATTTTGTGACTACTCATAACCACAATTTTGCTGTGTTATGGCTTGTAATGTAAATATCTGTGTTTTCTGATGGGCTTATGCAACCCCTATGAAAGGGTCCTTTGACCTCCAAGGGGGTCGTGAAGCACAGGTTGAGAACTGCTGATTGGTCAGTGCATTTGGTGGGAAGACAGGTTTTTCTGAAGTGGGGAGTCCTATCAATAATTTCCCGGTGAACAGCCTCTCTTTGCTTCTTAGATTAAGGTATTGTAGACAGACTTTCCTCAGATTGCATCCTTTCCAGCTCTGGCCACACTGTGACCAGGAGGCTAGCTTCCTCCATTCTTGTGAGATGTGTGTCATTTGGTGGGCAGGGACTGTGTGGGGGTTGGGACTGTGGAAAGTTCTGGAGGGGAACGATATTGCTCAAGAATTTCAGCAGCCCTCCAGGGTAAAGGACAACTGTTGCTCAACCTGCAAGACCTTCAAGGGAAGACAACAATTGCTCAAACATGCCCCTGGACCCTTTGAATGCAATCATGCAGGTTACACAGGCCCCAAACGAGACAGCACCTTAAATTCTTCAGTGCTATTAAGAATACCATGATGTGGTGCTTAGCATACGTGAGACCCTGCCTCTAATCCCCAGCATCAAACACCAAAAACCAAACCAAAACAAACACAAAAGCAAAGCAGATCACTCCCACCCCAAATACCACCTCTATTAGCAAGCAACACAAACATCAAAATACAACTGCCCTGGTGTGGAACACAGGTTGTATGCTTGCCGAAATTGCTGGGGCGATATATAGTGACTTCATGGGAGCCTGTCTGTGAAGGTCAGGAGTGTCCTGCAGGGTCCTGGCTTCAGCTACCAGCAGCAGGAGGAAGAAAACAGTGAGACAAGACCCGCCGTGCCAGCCAGCGCCTTTCTAGAAAGCAAAGCCCAGTTTCTGTTGGTGATTTCCTTTCTCAAAGGGGCTTGGTTGGGTTTCTCTTTGAGCAAGAACCATGGTTCTCTTTCAAGAGTGCCAGCATCTTGCCTCTCTGCACAGACTGTGGCAACTGTTTTGTCCATGAAGAAAGTCCTGCCTCGTTCTTGGCCTTTCCTGCAGAGGAGTTAAGGCTTCACAGACTGGCTGTAACAATAGCTGTAGGACCAGAGGAACAAAGGGATCTTAAGCTTCTTTTAAGTTGTCTTTGTAGCACTCCTGTGTCCACAGTACTGGTCAGACTAGTTCATACCTGGTTGATTGTTATCAGTAAAGCAAACGTAACTCTATGGCCAGAAACAGCCCCTAGCATCTGGCGGCTCAGATTCACCAGGTGGAACTGCCATGGCCACAGCAGCGTGTGCCTTTCAAGGGGTGCAGGTGGGAAATCGGGGCTGTTTGTGCGGAGAGAGGTCCTGAGCCCCCAGTCTGGCCCCCTCCCTGTAGATCTGCAGCGAGTTACGAGTCCCAGCCGCATTAAAAGATTTGTTTTGTGGACAGTCGAAGGCTTGTTGTAGTGTATTGGTATTTGGCGAATGTCTGGGTTGCCACAGGGGTGGTGGAGTCCAGCCCTTTATCTAGGATCTGCTTGGTGCTCTGGTCACACTGGTTTCTAGAAGATAAAAGGCCACTGTCTCTGCCTGTAGAAAAACAATGTCCAGTAGGACTAACCACTATCCAGGCAAATAACTACCTACATTTAAGGGCTCAGAAGAAACTGAGAATAAACATTCTTGGTAAGGAGGAAAGCCACAGTAGGATGGGGATTCTTGAGCAGAAGGTTGAGAAATTCCGGGGCCTGAGGGCCCCAGGTGGTTTAAACGATAGCAGTATTTATTTGCCTTTCGGTTTGCTCTGTTCTCCTCTGACCCTCTTACAATTTTTGAGGGTCCTTCGGCCAGATCCAGGCCTTCTCTGGGTCCTGCTGATGTGCGGCCCCTTGTATCATTGAGGTTTGCCGGAGGTCCTACAGTGGAGAGTGCCAGACCTCCCCGTGTGGGGTTCACGGGCTGACTCCTGTGTGCTTGCTGCCTGCCACGCCACATCCCTGGCTCAGGGTCTCTGCAGAGGCTGGGAGAGCTCCGAGGACTGACAGCCATTGTGTGTTTCATAGGAGAGGAATTTGGGGGCTGGCCTTGGGAAGAGGCCTATGACAGCTGTGACTGTGGATGTGATCCGAGGGACAAAGAAGTTGTCCATCAGACAGGTTTGTGCCAGCGGTTTAATTTCCTTTATTTCAGGACTGGAAGTTATTTAAATTACTTTATAGACTTCCTGCTTCCTTACAAGAGCTCATTAAGTGTGGGCTGAACTGCTTCATTGCCATAATGGGTCGCCTGGACTTGCAGTTCCCATTCTGACCTCTAGGGCGTCAGGAGCAGAGAGGAGCGTGGTGAAAACAGAATGTGGGCAGTTCCTTTAGATGATGCTTTGAAGAATAGCTTATGCTTCATCTATCTGTCTGTCTGTCTGTATCTATCTATCTAATTTATTTAATATGTGTGTGCGTATGTGTGGCATGCCAAATGAATGGAGGTCAGAGGACAGCTTAGGAGAGTTGGTTCTCTCCTTGCCCCAGGTGTCGTATGATGGACTGACAGAGACGGTCTAACTCAAGTATAAACAACCAGCGATTACTCTGGAGTCCATAGCCGATTTCCCGGAACTTGTTAATTTCACTGTCATTCATGTTCTGGACAAGTGGCAGGCATATCTCATCTGGCCTTATAATTCAGGACCCTAGTTACAGTTTCAGTGATTGAAGCAAAGCTAAGTATAGTTGTGTAAGCAGAGACACTGATCAAGAAGGCTCGGCAGTGGTCCCCCCCCCCCCATGATGAGGACACCGTGCTAGGATGAGTCTGAGTGGGTTTACTCATACTTTCAGATGAGTTCCAAAACAGCTCTTGAGCCCAGGTCTCAAAAAGGTGTATACTTCACTGAATGTTTTACCTTTAGACAGTCTAAGAAAGTAATTTCTAGATGGCCAAGAAACACCCTGGCCCCTGTGCATCTTTAACTGTCCCACCAGGGGAAACTTGCCCCATAGTGCAGAGCTGAGCTGGTTGCAAAATGCTGAGTAGAAACAGTAGCCATGACAAACATGTGTTTAAGAGGGACAGAGATTGTGCCAGTGTCAAGCTATGAACGGCCCCCTGCAGATGTGCTGGCTAGATGTTTACTTATCACCGTCCTGGCAAAAGCTAGAAAAGAGTGAAGTCAGACAGGCTGCTGCATCCAGGCCTTCCTGAACCCAGTGACTTTTGACCTATTTATTACTGTTTAAAAGTCACCGGAATGGGTATGTGTCACTGGTGTTCAGTATGTGTTAAAGTTTGTTTTGTTTTTAAACTGACCTAGAAGGTTCTGGGCACTCACAGGAATTGCCATGCTTTAGGGTCTGGTGGTGGTGGTGGTGGGGGGGAGAGTCTCTCTTTCCTTGTAAGACAGACAAGAATATTTCTAAAGATGGAGATAATACAGCGACTTAAATATAACCCGACTCAGACCTGCATGTCTAAGCGAATGCCGAGTTTTAAATATTCATTTACAACATTAAGCTCTGTAATTTCTTCATAAAGAATTCTAAAATAATAAAGATGACCTGGTAGGCAAAATTCCCTTGTATTTTCTAAAAGCTTTTCATAAGGTCCCTCATAAAAGATTAAGAGAGAACAAAACCACAGTGTGGCGCAAAGTCCTTGTTGTGGATTAAAAACTGATTAAGTGATAGGGAGAAGAATGCTGGTGGGGACCCACTGCTCATAGTGGGGAGAGGTTAATCGAGGGGCGTCTGAGGACTCCGTCGCGGGGGCCAGAGTTATTAACTATATTAATTGTTTGGAGAAGCAAATGGAGGCTGAATTCGTCCAATCCACTGCTGCTACCCTGGATTTTGTAAGTGGATTCAACCCAGAGGTGTCTTGAATGCATTTGGAAACCGGACAGTCCTGTGGCAGGGAAAGGAAGCTTGATGTCTATGGAGAGCTGAGCTGAGAAATCTTGTCTACATGGGAAGCTGCTGTGACTTCCGAGCCTGTTGCCTCTTCCAGGGAGAGACTTCCAGGAGTTCTCCTGGGTCCCAGCAGGTCTCGAAAATGTAAAGCAAAATGCAGGGACAGGCCGTTGGAGCGGAGGTGTGTGCTTCACAAGACTGGTGCTGGTGGGCAGGGGGGTGATGCTCACTGTCCTCTTAGAGAGAGACGATGTTTAAGTTTGAATCCCAAAAGCTTGCTCATGTGTGTGGAGGTTTGCCCCTTTGATTTTCAGAGGCGACTTCGTGTGTGACCCTGAACCATGTTACATAAGGGTAGAGTAGGTGGCCTGTTGGAGTCTGGCAGAATACCCAAGGCATGTACTCAGGTCCTCGAAGGCTGGTTCTGAAGCGTCTTCTAAGGTGAACAGTGCTGCATGGTTGTGTAGAAATGGTGATAGGTGCTAGACATGGGTGAAGGATTTAGGTGGGCCAGGCAGTACTATGCTGGGTGTCCTGCCTCTCGCATCTCCTCCTGATGCTTCCTTCCCTAGGCTAATTCCCACGTTCCTTCTGAGGCTGGGATGAAACTTCACTGTGCATGTCTGTCTAGCTGGAGGGCTTGTGTTTCCTGAGGAGGCTTCTCCAGGCGAGCCCTAGACGTCTTTCTTGGCCACTTGCCTTTGTTTACCAATTTTCTTTGGTAGCTCCCTAAGTCCTTACCCAAGTCCCACTTTAATTAATCCCTGAAAAGTGCTGGCCTCCTTCAGCAATGTTGCTGATCCCTTCATTTTTGCTGGGGGCAGATAGATGCATCTGTGTGGGCTGGGGTCTCTGAGAGGGCTCCTCTGGGGGATTTTTGCATCCTTGGTCCAGTACTGTTAGAAGCTGCAATTACTACTTGGTGGCTAATTACTCTGCCTGACATTAGATCAGTGGACAGAGGGGGCTCTGAGCCTGTCAGCAGAGGTCAACCAGAGGTCCTCTCACTCAACAGCCCTCCTGTGATAGCCGGACACAGAGAAAAGCATTAATGGGGCGAACTGAGGGCTGGCTCTGCTGCGGGGTTTGAGGGGGATGGGAAAGGCAGAAGGCTATTGATGACTGACGAGGTCACGGAGGCTGATAACCCTTCACACGACCCCTTCTCAAGAAGCCTGAAGGAAGCAGAGAGAGAAGGCTTTGCATTAGAGATGATTCTCAGAGCAGAGCCAGAGAGAGATACAGAGCGGAAACCGGGACATGATGCTTGTGGTTGGTGGCTGCGACCGGCCGTTAGGAAAGGCAGTGTTGCCCAGCCTGAGAGATTGAGACAACTTGGAGCTTTGTTTTTGCTGTATCTTGGAGTCTGTCTGTTCTTGGCCATTTGTCTTACATTTTCGTTTGGGTGGGCTCTCCTGGTAAAACTGTACATACTGTTTTTACCTTGCTCCAAGCAGTAATATCTAAGGAAGTACAATGGGTGCTAGTCACATTGTTCAGACAAACACAGGGCATGTTACAGTCACCCGAGTGTCATTAAGAATGTGCTCGACCCTGGCCATAGGCGTGTGTATGGTAATCTAGAGACTTAAGTATGAAAGAGACACTGGACCGAAATCTGAGAACACCCTTATCTGACACTTAACCCTCCACAATTTTTGTTACCCCATCTCACCCATGGCCTGAAAAATACTAAATGGAAAATTCCAAAAAGGAAGAGTTTATAAGTTTTAAGTAATGTCTATTATAGCGTAGTATTCAGTTGTTTCCTTGGCTGTTAGTTATTGTTGTTAGCCCGCTGTGCCTGAACTGAGCGTCATCATAGGGATGCACGTGTGAAATGAGGAATAGCATATTTAGAATTTAGTCCTACCTAGAGTTTCAGATATCCAAGGAGTCTCTAAAGATGTGTCCCTTGCAGAGTGGAGGGGGGCTCATGTATTTATTTGTTTTCAAACCGAGTACTTCTGTCACCTGAAATGTGTAACTATAAGGAGGACTCCATTTCTCTGAGCCTTGAAACTGAGAATAGGTAGGGTCTTCGTCGGGTTATCCACGGGATGATACAAGGCCACTTCTTTCCCTGTGCGTTGGTAATTGTGAATATTAACAGCGAACAGCCACTAACCATCTACTGTGCTGAATACTACCAGCCTCAGAAAGCTTCCCAACCAGGTGAGGCCGCTAGGAGCCCCCACTCATATCTGATGAACTCGAGGCCAAAAGCAGGCTAGGAATTCATAGCATTTATTTATTTATTTATCTACTTATTGTTTACTTACTTACTGTGCGAAGGATGGAAGCCAGGGGTTCACGCATGATGCTTGGCAAGCAGTCTCTCACTGAGTTGCATCCCCCAGCCACTTGTAGCTTTCAGATGATCTGTCCGCTAGGATGTCAGCCAAGTGCAGATGTGGCTTTAACACTCATGCCACTACGGTGTGTGTACTAGAGCAATACCACCTACTGTGCCTTCCTATTGCTATCTTATCCTAATACTGCATCACACTATAGGCCATTCTGTATTACATACTGCATTACACTAGATACTGTACCAATACTTACTACAAAGTATAGACTAAACTAATACTACGCAAACTTTGCTGCACGCAGGATTTCTTTGGTATTGTTCCACATCAAGGTGTTGAGTGTCCTTCTTATATCTGCCTACTGAGGGCATTGCTAGGGCAGAAAAAGGTTTTAAAAAGAGAAAGGCCAGAGGCAAAAAGGGTGTAGTTTCTTCTGGTGGCTTGCTTCTGAGACCCCTGCATAACTGTATCAAGGCCCTGTGTTCTATGTCTCCACTCTGGCTGGGACAGGCCTGGGCTTTTCCCATTCATATCCGGACAAGAGCAGCGCCTGGGAGGAGGCACAGAGTTCTACTGCAAATGTTCTTGCATCTTCTGAACTCTCTTGATGTTGTTTCTCTACAGAGGTCCAATGGGGTTGGTTTCTCTGGCTTTTGAAGGCAGGACACAGTAGGACATTGTGCGATCCTGAACCCTAGGCATTGCCAGACCTGGGAGGGGTAACCAGCCCTCTTGATCACTTCAGGGGAAGCTGTTCCTTTCCTCTCTTGTGACTGGCTGAGCCTGAGCAGACTTGGGGAGTAGTGCTGTTTCCCCTGTGTGCCAAGTGCACAGACAGGAAGAGGACCTGGGTCCTAGGTTGAGGAAGTTCAGCTAGAGAGGCACAGAGGCCTGGCTGTGGAGCCCCAAGAGGTGGGGAAGGTAGCTTGGGGTCTGCTGTTCTGAGTTCCTTGTCTGGAGCCAGGAACGCCCCAGGCCTGTGCCTCACAAAACTCAAGTTTTCCTGAACTTCCGCCCTTGGGTGCTGACTAATACCTCTTCCCCTCATATAACTTCACATTGGTGTAATTAACATATAATTTGATACCTGGAAATTCATGTTGGGCGGAGCTGGCAAGGATTACTCAGCTTTTAGCAATTCCAGACTCGGGTTATAGAACTCAGTGTGCTACGCCCTGGTTCTCCGGTTACTAACTTGTTTTCCCTTCACTCTGGCTACTTAGTTCTTCTGTCCTGAAGTGATTGTGCAGTGTGTTTTTATCATTTATGCACACGTAGGGTTGTGGACTTAGCACACGTCAACTGCCTGCTTGTCCAGTATGGTCTGCCTTCCCTTTCCTCTCTCATCTGCCCATGGAAATTGATGGCACCGTGGTTCGCTTTCACTTCCTGTGTCTTTATCCAGGAAGTCCCCCTGGCATTAAAAAAATGTAGTAAGGAATTATCAGCCGAGACTAGAGATGAAGAGCAATGATGATTTTACACCGTAAATTTATAGAGTATGCAGATGTTTATGTTATGTTGGAGGAATTATTTATTGTGTCGATTCATGTACTAGCTTAATTTACCTACTGCCTATGCCTGCAGGGACACAAAGGCTCACTGAATGAGCGAGCACCCATTGCTGAGAATGAGTTAGCACCATTGGAAGCCTCCAGGATATCTTGAAAAATAGATCCTGATAGTCACATGTTTGGAAAGTAGGCATTCAGAGATATCGGGGTGACGAACATGTGTGGGGTCAGTGCAGAAAGGAGCAGAGTGAGTTCTGTAGCTGTCTGTGGCCAGTGACTTCTACCAGGGCGCTTTGTCATCCAGAGCATGTGCCCACTTGTGTTGACTACGAGGAAGGTGAGGGCAGAGGGAGCTCCAGATCTCTTTGTCCCTGC
Organism: Microtus ochrogaster; assembly: GCF_000317375.1. NCBI lineage: Eukaryota > Metazoa > Chordata > Mammalia > Rodentia > Cricetidae > Microtus > Microtus ochrogaster. Next base: position 19,086,255 of record NC_022011.1, on the reverse strand, counting down.
CCTGCAATGCGCTTGTAAGCCGTTCGGGGTTTCAGAACTTGACTTCGGAAAGCTTCTAAATTTGTTCCTAGCAGGTTGATTTATTTTGTTGAGGTCAGATTAGAGCTAATGGCCCTAATGGTTTACAATGCTCCTAAATGGTTCTTAGCACTTAGGCAGGCTAGGATGGCCGTTGTGGGCGGGTTTCCAAGTGTGGACCATATGATTCTTAGGGTGTGTGTGTGTGTGTGTGTGTGTGTGTGTGTGTGTGTGTGTGTGTGATGTGTGTGTGTGGGGGGGTGTATACACAACGCACATACACACACATATATTTGTTGTTAAAGTTATTGTCAAGAGTCCAACTAATACATGTAAACGAGGCTAAAAGGTAATCATCAAATTAGTTACTCTTAATATTAATCTCGTTTTGCTATCAAATCTAGGGAGGCATTTGTCAGTATGGATCTCATGGGTATATGTGAATGAGTGAGAATCCTGCTTGGAGTTTGGTGGCTGGGAGCTGCCCTTTGGCCTTTCCCTGGTAGTGTGCTGTGTGTGAAATGTAGTCCTAGAGAACCCTCCCGTTTCCCACAGCCATTCCTGGGTGCCAAACGGTTCCTGTAAGAGCAGGTATCTGGGTTAGGATGATCCTGGTGCATCCCTCCCAGCCATGCTATGGTACCTGTGAGTTCATGACCAGGTCTTTGGCAAAGAGATTACACTCTGCATAAAACTGGCTCCATGTTTCTGATTTCTGTATGATTGGGAGTAGGTGAGGCAGAGCCAAGTGTCTACAAAGGAGTGCGTGTCTCTGCTTGTCTCCAAAATTAAACGGTGCATGTGTATGCACAGGCTCAGTTTGTGGGCTGTGGCCTTCCGGGGCTGCTGGGAGCAGCTAGGAGGCAGCGGCTGCTCTGCCTGAGCAGAGGCCGTTGGAGCCCAGGCAGGACCACTCTTTCTATCCTTTAACCGAGGAGAGGAAACAGAGAAGATGCTGCCTCCCTATCCTCCTGCTTAGGCCAAGAGTCATTTTCCTCAATTGTAAAAGTGGTGTTGCAGGCCACACCCAAGCAGATTGTCTTGTGGGCTAAGCCTTTGACTGCTGGAGACCAAGCCAAGAGCTATTGAGTGCTGAGTGAGAGCAGACCGGCCTGCCTTCCAAGTGCCACTGGGCTCTTCCAAAACATGCGAACTCCCTTTTCTTTTCTTTTGTGCCTTGAGAACACTTTGTTTCTGCCTAGGTTTGTGGGGTTGAGGCTATCATACTTTATCATTCATGGCTCTGCAAAACACCCGCAACACCTGCTATTAAGAAGCATGTTCACATTGCAGTTCATCATGACAGTGTGGGTCCTGCTCTTTATCTCAAAGCAGAGGGGTGTGTCCGTGACTAGGAAGGAGTCTGTTCCCACTCCGTTGATGCCCTGGGTGTGGTAGAACTCCAGATCTGGGCTTTGCTCAGCAGCCCAGGTCACTACTGGCGTGTGTTCTTAGCGATGCATCCCGGAGTCTCTGCTGGATGGTATTCAGTGAGTTCCACAGCCACCATGTTCTCCAGAGAAGTTTTAATTACCAACCAATGTGATGTGGTTTCTTCAATGTGTTCGAACAAATGGATGTCAGGCCGAGGAGCCCAGACAAGCCTCTTTCCATCAAGCCCGGCAGTTATCACATGGTGGGCTCTGAGGAGGAGTTGTGCACACCCTGGTGTCTGATGGCTGCACTTCTCTTCCGTAGGGCAAGGGATTAGGTTAGTTCCTTAGGCTTCTGAGTAGGGTCCTTCCCCTAGGACCTAGTGCCTCAGGAGTGAGACCTGAATTTGGGCAGGGAGTAGGAATTTGAGGGATTGGCTCAAATGAAAGACCTTGAAATGGCAAATCTTTATTAGTTTTGTAAACAGCTTTAGGAAGCGCTAGGAGCATCTTGCAGGGACCCTGCAATTATCATAATAAACAGTTTTATCATCTTCTTGGCAATCAATATTGTGGCTTATGCTGCTTTAGTATCTCAGTGGTATTGATTACCTTAACACTGTGCTGCGGTCAGCTTCCATTAACCCTTGCTCTGCTGGCACTGCCAGTGCCTTCCACTGTTGGAAAGACTGCTCTGGTTGTAGCCCAGGCGAGTGCTGGAATTTGACAGCTGGCCAGTGAGGCAAATACAGCTTTTATCTCAAAGTGCCTGGGAGAAGGAAGGGCCTTAAACAGCAGATCTGGACGCTAATACAACTTCGTAAAGGGCAGTGTGTGTGTGTGTGTGTGTGTGTGTGTGCGTGCACGCGCGCATGTACCCCAGAGATAGCTTGTAAGTTACAGCTTCGGGGTTCTAATTTGTGAGTCAGGAGTTTGGATGTTGAGAGAGGAGATTCTGGTCGTCCCTCCTGTTCGTTCCAGCACTGCTTTCACCTTTCCTGGGGGACAGATTAGGGAGTGTGGAATTCAGTCGAGGCCCGAGGCAGTGTGCAACAGGCATCCCCGCCTCTCCTCGTGCTCTCATTTTTTGATCCAGCTTTTACTTTTAGAGAGAAAACCACTTAGCTGAGAACATTGCTTGTAGCACTCAGGTTTCCCTGGACCAGTGAGCATCTGAGGTGAAACAGTCCATCATCAGATGACAGAACACTGGAGGTGGATTTCGGTGCCACGGGAGATTGTATCACCTTCACTGGCTGTCCTGTCTCTGGTCTGGTTAATGTTTACAGTCTCTTTTCCCCCGGCTGGAATGAAGGTGACCAGGGCAGTTTTCCCTAGCTGAGCAGCCAGAGTTCACTCCCTCTACAAAGCCAGGGGCAGGGCTTGTCCTGTAGGGGCTCAATAATATTAAATGAGAGTTATTTGGAACAATATCTTGCTAGTGGGGTCGTGCTGTTAGTGCTGTGTGTGTATGTGTATACATACCATTATCTGTATAGAACTGGGACTTGGCTCTACTATAACAGCAGAAGGTCCCCTGAGAAAACCACCCATAATATGCTTATATGGATATATAGCATGTATATTTATGTTCATAGATACTAATGTAGATATTAGCATATATACGTTCACTGATATACATACATGTATATGCCAAAATAGTATGTATAAATATTAAAAGACCGTTCCATTGAGTCCTGGGGATGAGCCTGCGTACCACAGCAAGCCTTAACTCCTTTGGCCCACTTGAAGCTGTGACTGGGGTCCTCAACATTGCGTACCCCATAACACAGGTGTTGTTTAACTTGAATGACACTGATCTACCATGTCTTGGGAGTGAATTTTTAAAGTTTTGGGTGCTCAAGCTGCATGGAGGATCCAGGGTAGACAAAGCAGGATTGGATTAGGAGAAAGGAGAAGTGAGTGGCCTGTCAATCTTACTGCTGCTATCTGTGGCTTTCTTTTCCTCCTTGCTTCCCAGGAAGGAGCCCAGAGGGGGGGGGCCAGCTGGTGTGTGATTACGGTGAGGGTCAAGGATTGAGCTTGGAGAAGCACAAGCCAGTCTGAGTCAAGGTGTTGCCACTGGGAAGGGTTTATGCCAACAAGGCTCATGCCCCAGCCAGGCAGGAAGTCAAGCCTCTCTCTGGACAGCAAGGCAGAAAACTGTAGGCTTTGACTGACATGGGCGGGGTCATAGCCATAGGAATCCGCTGTGACATCAGGGCATTGGCTTGCTGGGACCAGGCCTGTACTGCAGCAGTGCCGAAGACAGGTCTGTGCAGGTGAGAGAAAGGTCTCCAGGAGCAAGGAGAGGACTGACCTTCTGTTTGGGGATGGAGACTTTGCCTGAGCCATGGCTTAAGCAGGCCTTCTCTTTGGGTCTCCCCTTGGGGGGTCATCCTCCTCTAAGTGGGAATGTCTCGGGGTCTCAGTTACTATTTTGGACCCACTTACTTTTGCTTTCATTCTTCTGCCCAGAATGCCTTGGTCCCACAAATGAGCAAGTTTTATTTTGAAGATCAGTGCTCTTCCTGCAAATGTCACATGGCTCTGGTGGTGATCGTTGGTTATTGGGTTACCAGTTGGTGGGATCCAGGGCTCACTGGGCTCCACCCCAACAGCAGACAACTCAGTTGCAGAAGCTACACATGCACTTAAAATGGGTCATATTCCTGAAGGGAACGAGCCTGGCTTTGTTTGGGTTCATGTAGATATGCTGTACTCTGGATTGTGGTACATTTAGTTACACTATGATCCTTTATAGGTTCCTTTGGCTCTTACCTTAGCCCTTCATCCGAAGCAGATCCTGTAGCTTCCGTCTCCTTCATGAGGAGCTGTGAGGTGCCGGTAGCTTATTACTTTACTCTGCATACTGAACAAGTAGAGTGGCCTGATTGTTCCTAGCATTGGAGCTGCCTGTTGAGGGTGCCTAGGAAGGAGAGGCACTGGTGTTTTCGTGAACTGACCTTCGGGTTCTGTTCCTTCCTGCCTGCCTGCCTGCCTTTCTTTAAAGACAGGGTCTTTCTAAGTAGCTCTAACTGGCCTTGAACTCAAAGAGATTTCACTTACCTCTACCTCAGCAGGACTGGGATTCAAGTTGTGCAGCACCATGGAAATGCATGAGAGTTTTGCAGGCACGTGTGCATGTTTATATAGCCTGCATGACTTGGGCCTCCCAAGGCCAAAAGAGGGCATCAGGTTCTCTGGAACTGGAGTTACGAACAGTTGCAGGCTGCCATGTGTGCGCTGGAACTGAACCAGGTTCTCTGCAAAGCCAACAAGTGCTTAACCACCAAGCCATCTCTCTAGTTCTGACCCTTTTCTTTTCTTTTCTTTTCTTTTCTTTTCTTTTCTTTTCTTTTCTTTTCTCTTTTCTTTGTTCTCTTCTCTTCTTTTCTCTTTCTCTTTCTTTTTTTTTCTTTTTGTTTGTTTTTTTTTGAGACAGGGTTTCTCTGTTTTGCTCTGGCTGTCCTGTAATTATCACTTTGTAGACCAGGCTGACCTCAAACTCAAAGATCCATCTGCCTCTGTCTCCCAAGTGCTGGGGTTAAAGGCGTGCACCACCATGTCCTCTTTCCTTTTCTTTTTGGAATAGAATCTCATGTGTTTCTGGCTGGCCTTGAACTCACTGTATCGCTGAGGATGGCCTGGAACATCTCATCCTTTTGCCTCTACTTCTCAGTCCTGAGATTGTACGCAGGTACCATCATACCTGGCTTATGTGGTGCTGGGGATCAAATCCAGTCAGGGCCCCTGAGCTACATTCTCAGTCTGTCTTTCAGGGCCCTTAGCATCCTCATCTATGTATAAATCTACAATTTAGTGTGTTCTTGTATTCGTGTTTGGTGTTAGAGGTTAAGTATCTTCTATCCAAAATGCCAGAGATTGGAATTGTTTTGGATTTTGAGACATTTATATAAACATCATGATAAACCTTGGAGATAGGACCCAAACAAAAAATGTACCCCTTATATATCTTAAAGGTAATTTTATATAGTTTAATAATTTTGAATCATGGTGTAGAATTTTCCATGTCACAGTTATGCTCAAGGAGTTTCAGGTTTTGGAGTTTTGGTTAGGCTCCCTCTGTATTTACAGCTGTGCCTGCTGTAACCTGTGCAATGTTTTGAGTCTCGGATGCACTCATGCTTTTGTAAGTTGCGAATGTGACGGAGTGACATCCTTTGTTCTTGGGGAGGCTGGTGCTACTCATGGCTGTGCTGTCAAAGCCCACTGCAAAGATATTTCCAGGAGTCCCGTGGCCTGATGGGTACTACACTGAAGTTGCTGCTGCTGGTGTGTGTGTGTGTGTGTGTGTGTGTGTGTGTGTGTGTAAAAACACACTTACCATTGGGCCATTTAATGAGCATTACAGGTAGCTGGGGCTGGAGGGAGTTTCTTAGATAAAGGTTTCAAAGGAAGGAGAAACTATTGCTTTGGAAAAGACTTTGGCTTGTCTTGAACTTGCCAACTCAAGACTATAGCTTAGTTCTGGTGGTGTTGCTATTTCAGGAATGTGTCTGATAGTATATAGTGTATCTAAGGGAAAATATATTGTATAAATACAGAATACAAGAGTCAACCTTTCTGTAACTCTGCTACCTGGAGTCAGCAATGAACTTTTCTCTGGGTTCATCTACTCTTCTTCTCTTTTTTTTCCCCCCTTGGAATATTTTGAAACCAATCCAATAGTGTCATAGTGCTTTATCATTTTTAATATAAATGTTATTAATCATGAACACAGTTGACTTACCTTCCTGCCTGCCTCTCTGTACTAGGGACTGAATCTGAGGCCTTTTTGCCTTCTAGGCTTTTACACCCCTACCCTGAGACATTCTTAACTCTTACCTCCTTTCCCACTCAGTTCTGAGGATTGAGCATAGGGCCTCAAACATGCTAGGTGAACGCTCGCCCCTTAGTTACAGCCCAGCTCACTTAACCCCATCTAGTACCAAATTGTAACGTAGACTTGTCTGATCGTCTTCAACATGGCTTTTTATTTTTTTATTTTATTATTGGTGTTTTGCCTGCATGCATGTATATAT
>NC_022011.1:19069533-19079379 GCF_000317375.1 Microtus ochrogaster | reverse complement strand
AGAGAGACAGAGAGAGACAAAGGCAGAGAGAGACAAAGGCAGAGACAGACAGAGACAGAGAGGCAGAGAGCGAGCGTGTGCACACACGAGCACTGCTAGCCTGGTATAAGTAACCCAGGCCCTCATCCTCTTCTTTCTGCCATTGACCAGCTGTCTGACCTCTGGCAAACCACCAACACCCTTTGGGGTCATTATTCTTGTCTGTCAGAGGCAGTTGTGAGAGTGGATAGCCTCACCCTCAAGCACTCTCAGTATTACCTCCCTAAAGAGATCCGAGAGGCATTTCTGACACTTCTTGCTCACACGTTCATCCTACTGTTGGCGATTGAGAGCTCACTCATCCAGACCTTGTTCCTTCTCTCATAGATACAGTGAGTGGTTCACCTCCCGCCTGCGCATGCTTTCCACGTTGACTTACAGATACGCTAGGCAGCCAGATCCATGGCTTGATGCGTAGCTCACTAATGAATGCCTTTCAACCCTCAGTTTTACCTAAATTTCTCTACTTAATTTTTTTTCTTCTTTTTCTTTGGCTTTGATTTATGTTATGCTGACCTGTTGCTTATTCTTGTAAGAAATACCATTAGATATCTGTGTACTGAATATTCTGTAAGCTCATTGAGGTCTGGTCTATAACTTACGGCTTCTCAGCTCTCTCGATGGGCTGGGGATATATACTCAATCCTAAGAGTACTTGTTTAGTAAATGCAGGGCCCTGGGTTTGAAACCCAGTGAAGCAAGGAACCAACAAAGCTTTAAGCTGTGGACTGGAATCAGTTTATCATATCACCTTCAGTTAGCCACCTAAAATTTTCCATTTGATAGTGTTTTTGATGCAGTATACCCTTTGCAACTGTGGCCCAGCTCTTTTTTCTGGTTCATCTTTTATGAGACACAGTGGCCCCTGATGGTTTGCGGAGTCACTGGGGAGGGGGGCGAGTCTTTTGTGGAACCTGGCTTTTCTGATAGCTCTCACTGTCTTGTCTCTTGGCCTTTGGTGAGTGAAATAATATTTGCTGGACAAACAGTTGGAGGGGATTTTAACTGCTAAAACAGTAGCCATTCCATACATTCCGTAGAGAAGGTCGCCCGTGGTTCCGGCCAGGGACACAGGAGTGCTGGTGTTGAGGAGGTGGAGGTGGATGGATCAGAATCTATTACCTTTCACCTCTGGACAAAAAGAGGGCCGTCCGTCAGATGTGCCCCATCCTCCGGGTCTCCAGTGTGAGCTCTTGTGCACACTCAACCCTTGGTTGCTGCTTGGCAGAGTGGGCTTGGTTCTCTGGAAGGCCCTGGCATCAGCTCACCTTCTTCCATCCCTTCCTGGACCTCCACTGCCTCCTTTCTCTGGAGACAGAGACAACATCGACCCCCCGGAGGGCTGGGGGAGGACCTGGAGTTCGTGCGTGTGGAGGATCTAGAACGGTGCCTGGCACTCAGTAGGCACTCAATAATGGTAGGTGCCCAGAGGATCACTTCTGAGTGGTTGAGACTGTATCACAACTCTTCTTGTTATGGCTTCCTTTTCTTGTCTGTTGACACCTGGGAAGGGATCCCTAAATCTTGAGGTTCGTGATGCTGTGGGATTGGTGTGAAGGATCCCATTCTGAGTCACCGGAAGTGCTCTGTGTAACCTGGAGAAGTTGTAAGCGCCTGTGAATTCAGGAAGTCCTGTTGCTGTGGCCCCACCCCCTCTACCCCAACTGGCATCAGCTGTCATTTGTCCTTTCAGGATCAATCTGAGGAGAGTGTTTCCGATCTTCTACTCTGGGCAGACTTGGTCCAGTGGTAGGCAGGACAGGAGGGGGTGCGGGGTGGGGGTGGGGCACGGGGGGGTGGGGTGGTGTCCTGGGTGTGGCTCATGGCTTGTGAGTTTTCTTCTAATGGAATTTCCCATCACTTACTGCCCTGCTGATTTCTGATCAATGAAAATGAAATTGCATCACCTCCTCAGAGGCTCCACGTATGCCTGCCGCTTCCAGCTGTGTCAGTTCCGGTAAAATAATCTCATCAGGCGTGCAAGAGGGTAATAGGAAATAAAAATAAAAACCCACAATTAGCAAGAGGCCTTGCAGCTGAGTAACACTTACCATCCCAGAGGCAGAGGAGATGGGAAGTGGATGGCTAGGAAAGGGTCCCCGGGGGGGGTGTATGTTGGGGGGAGGAAAAGAAAATTCCTGGTGTTTTTCTTTTCCCCATATCCCCCAACACGTGGATAGTTTGGTGTCTGTAAAATTCCTGTGTAATGAGCCTTTCTCTTCTCTTGAGTCTCCTGCAAACAGACACCAAGTCAATCCCAGGACCCCAGAACCCCATAGCTTCTCCTGCTCACCAGTGTGGAGGACCCCGACCTCCCAGATTGTGACAGGGAACCCAGTGGACCAGGGTGGGACAACTTGAAACCATGGCTGGTGGAGAATCCTCTGTGGCTCGTGCCTGTTCTCTCTCAGTTATCCCTGTTACTCCCAGTGCACATGTGTTACAGGCATGAGGGTTGTGAACGGTCACTTGGTTACATGAAAGCTGGGCCAGTGACCATGTGTACAGTCACCCTAGATGATTAGACTTGGAGAGGTTGTCCATTATATCTAGAATATTCCGCCGCTTATGTCTGTGGAGGCTGTAAAGTCACAAGGCCCAGCCTGAGGAGGAGCCAAGGCCAGAGGAACCAGGATGGGAATACAAAGGGCGAATGAGGATGTAGAAAACCTGTTGGGTCACCTTAGGATCCAGCAGAAATGCATCTGTGTCCTCCTGTCAATGTGGCTGGAAGAAATGCTTGTGTGTGGCAGTGCCCCTGGCTCTGGCAGTTCCTTGTAGGTGTGTGCAGGACAGCACGTTCTCCTCTCTGGGTGCGGGATATCCGTCTGTGATGGTCTAAAGCATTTTTATGGTTCCTTTCTTGGGTGGGCCACATGCAGATCGAGGGTCAGAACTTCTTAAGGTGGGGGAGATGAACTCGAGTTGCAAGCCTTGGAATTTCCAGTGTTGCCAGGCCAAGGGCAGCTGCCCGACCTGCTGTACCATATTTAAAAACTTGGGTTTTTAGATGCAGAAGACATCAGGTTACGGGTAAGCACATCTGGGTTTGTATGTGGGACAGTTCTGACATCAGGGGCGGGAGGCTCCTGGAGGGATGAGTGGTAAGTGCGCTACAGCGAATCCCAGCAGCTGCAGCTGGGCGATGACCACACCCACTCCTGCCAGCACATGTTCACACTCTAGTGAGAGCCAGCCGGCAGGAGCCGGCATCAATAGGAAGGGTGCTGTGTACGTTGTAGGCACTCAATAAATATTTCTTACATGAATGGATGAAGATCGTTAGGGCGGCCAGGGTTGCTTTGGATCAGAGCTATGATGTGTAGTGGCAAACCAAAGGCCTATAGGGCCTATAGGGCCAGAACCTCTGTGTGCTTGAAGCTCAAGAAATGAGACCTATTAAACAGCCAGGTTTAATTTCATCCAGCCTTATGATGGTTCAATGTGGAAATCTTTCTTGGAACTATAGGGTTTCTGAAATTTTACCATCCAAGAGCAGAGCAGCCGGTAGTAGCACATTCTGGTGCAGTGTTAGAGCTCCCCGGGCAGAGCTGGTGTCTATCATCCAGCACATGGTTGTCATGTGTGGGTGTTTGCAGAACTGTTTCTCCTCTGCCATCCTAGACACTTAGCATGGCGTCGTGAGCTACATTGATCACACTTGATGACTTGAACTGGCAATTCCCCCATGGGACCAGACCTAACCAGGGTGTTCAGGAAGCCATTAAGGAAAAATATGTAACCACACACATTCCCAAACTCAATTGTTCCTTCTTAGCTGTGCTCAGATAAGAGACTTTCAAACGTAATTAATCCAAGTACTATTTAACGTGGTCTTGGCTATTCTTCATTGCTGCTTGTTGGCCCTGAGGTGGTGCTGGGAGCAGAATGAGGGGAAAGACCCCCTAGGCCGTCTCTGCTGGCTTTCTTAGGGTGCTAATGTTACTAGTAGCTGCTCACTTCTCTGTGGGGTTCCCAGTGGGGTAAGGAGAGATTTTCCTCTGTTGTTACCCAGTCGCCTACGGGAAAGAGATCTACATAGTTCTTCTTAGCCGAAAGGACCAGCGTAAGCAATGGGTTTGGGAACTGACCTTTGGGACGGGAAAGAGGCAGAGAGCAGCAGTCCGGATTGCAGGCCACTGCCTATCAGCCATATATATACCCTGTTCCTTACTGCTGGGGGTTCCTCTTTAGAATCTGGAAATCTCCCATTCACACCGAGGAAAAGCAGCCCGGGCCCACATGCACCTGGCTCGCAGTCCTCAGAGCCTGGCAGTGGTTACTTGCAGCTCCTTGACTAGGTGGTAAGGAAGAAAACTGAAACTAGAAATAACTCTCCAGCCCAGTATGGATTTGAGGTGTCTCTAATCATCCATTGGGTAAAATGGGTCATTTAGTAGAGAGTTCCATGGTGTGGTCTGTGTCACCATTGTGGTCTTCAAACAAGAGGGTAAGGGAATTCTCATCCAGGGGCTGTAAAGCTGTCCCGTGGAGCCTTTGAAAAGCTGGTGTGGCTGTGTGGTGAGAGGCTGTGCGCGCGCGCGCGTTTCCATGCGCCTTCATGTGTTGCCCTGCTAACGAGTCTTCAAAGGGTAGCTCTTGTTTGTGTTGTCATGGTGCCAATTTCTGAGCCTCATGCCTAAGCTACTGATGGTGAACACTCTGTGTGGCCTGCCCCTCATCGAGAGGGGAAATGGGCTTCTATTTTCGGAGTCATTTGGAGGTGGCTGCTGGGGCAGGGGAGACTTTCCTTTTCCCAGGCCCACCTCGCCTATCACCCTTCTCTGGCTTTCCCATTACCTGTGACAACTGGTTGGCTGAGCTATTGGTGGGGACATACTTCCCCGCCAGGAGAGTTGGATGGGGTTCTTAGGTACTGGAGAGAGCTGCCAGAGAATCAGCCCCCGGTAGTGTGTTGTCTGCACTTCATACGTCAGACATACATCCAAGACAACTGAAGGGCTGGCCTCTAACTGCATCCCTGAGCTGCAGATTGAAACAGGCTCTGCCCAAGTTTGGTTCTGTGGTGTTCGTACAGCCTTGAACTTCGGCAGGCACTTCTGCTGTTCAGAGAAAAATATCCAGCCATTCATGGACTCTTGTGAGCTCCTCTTTGTGTTTTGCTAGTGAACTTGGCTTTGATAACCCATTCTACCAGACAGAAACCACAGTTCTCTCATACTGACTGTACGTGATAGGCCTCCCCCCTCAACCATTGTACTTAGGGATTTGCTTGACTTCTTAGATTTCTGTTCACATCAGGCCTTTGGCAGCTTTCGAATGAGGAATAATGTAGTACCAAAGATCTACAAAATATTGAGATAATCAGAGAAGTCTTTCATGAATTATTATGTATTGTTGGATCTTCTGTGAATATATGTATTCATATTTATGTGTATACACACACACGCATATATGGCATTCACATATTCCCACTATGTTACTGAAGATCACTCTAGAACAGTGGTTCTTAACCTTCTTAATTCTGTGACCCTTTAATATAGTTCCTTGTGTTGTGGTGACCCCCAGCCGTAAAATTATTTCATTGCTACTTCATAACTGTAATTTTGCTACTGTTATGAATTATAATGCGAATACCTGATATGCTCAGGATATCTGATATGTGACCCCTTGTGGGGGGGGGTGTCATGACCCACAGGTTGAGAACCACTGCTCTCGACAAAGTATACTATTTATTTGTTGTGGACTACTTGCTTGGTGTGCTAGGAGATGAGCAATGAATTCCCCGGTCTTTGCAGCTTACAGTCTAGCCGTGGAGCTGAAGAGAGCCAAGATGAGACATGGGAGGTAATTGTAGTGAGGAATCAAGACGGGGGAGGGCTTTCTGTGCGCTAACCCTAAGGTCAGGGTTAGTAACATGCAAACATTAAACAGAAAATTCCAGAAATAAACGGTTTATATAAGTTTTATGTTTATAAGTTTTATTTTGTGTGCTGCTTCAGCCAGTGTGGTAAATGCTCCTGCCATCTTGGTCCACTCGCTGTGAGTCATAAGCCATCACCTTTGTCTAGTGGGTCTGTGCTCTATGCTACCTGCTTGTTCGTCACTTGCTAGTTTTCCCAGCCCCCCCCCCCATTATCATGATGTTGAGGTGTCCCTGTTCAAGCAACCCATATTTCATTTAACAACAGCCATTTAGTACAAGAATAGTAATGCTGGCAACTCAGGTATGCCAGAGGAGCCCCAGAGTGCTTCCCTTAATTGAAAAGGCCCAAGTTCTTTGGGGAAGGAAAGAAAATCTATGTGCTGAGGCTGCCCAGGGCTGTGGTGAAAGCAAACTCCTTGCAGGAAATCCAGGAAACAGGGAAAAGAAGCTCCCACAGCTGCGCTCTTACACCTCTAACTGCAAGAGTTATCACCACCTTGGCTGGTGTCGCACTACGGTGGAAAACTCATTGAATGAAATTTGGTATTCTTCTCAGTTTGAGATGTCCTGTTGGGGGAACTTGGAACCGAAGTGGCTTTCGCCGTAATGAGAGGGTAGACCCGAGGCGACGTAGGAAGGCCAGTGTGGAGAGTTTAAGATGGAATCGTTTGGCCGTTGGTTCTTGGGGAGGGAAAATAAACTGGTTTTCCTGGTCTCTACAATCAAAGATGGTACCAGAAGTTCCTTGTAGAGAGACTGGGGCAGACGGCAAGGGGCAGCTCCCCTTGGACCTGCGATGCCCGGCCAAGTCATGAGCGATGGAAAGCTAGCCACTTAGAGACATCTTGTGGTCTGCTTGAAAGTAGTAGATGCACATCCAAGCGATGAGTCCGGAATGGAAATTTTTGTTTTGGGAGTCAACTCGTAATTTCAGTAATTGAAACCACAGAAGTAGTTAAGGTAGTTGATGTGCAGAGATAAGAGCCAAGGGGAAAACGTACCCTGATGCTTAAATGCCTTAGGAGAGCCTCTAGGAGGGGTTTCTGCGGGTTTCAGTCTCAGTGAATTTTATTGGAAAGTTTATCCCAGTGAGCGCAGGGATGGGAAGAGGGCAGGTGATGTGGAGATTGGAGAGGGTGGGGAGCCGGGAAAGTTTGTCAGAGAAGTGAAGTGGGGTGATTTAAGGAGCAGTTCTCAGTAAAGGGGAGATGGCAGAAGGTGGGTGTCAAAGAGTAAGAGCCTGTGGCCAGGTTGGGGCGGGCATGAGTAACCTTGGAATCTCCTTGGCCTTCTCCAACAAGGCACCTGATGCTGACCTCCCCGCTCCATCCTCAGTTTGGGTGTGGGGCCTGACATCTTGGCAGTTTCACTGAGTCCCACCGTGGGTTCTGCGCCACGACGGTCTGATGCAGCAACCCTCTGTAATCACTGAAAGAAGAACTCGCCAGAGACCAGACAGACAGCTTTTCAGGAAGTGAAGCAGTGGGCAGCCTCCACTGTGGGAAAGTGTTGTGATCCAGAGGGACAGGAGCGTTGCCTGGGCTGCCCTGTGAGTTGGTGGGACATGGACTCTGGCGCAGTCCAGTAGGAAGGATCGCCAGTAAAGTCCCACAAAGCCCTTGTATTAACGACCAGGGCAAAGCCCAACAGCCCCTGTCGTATGACTAGTTTGTGCTCCCCAAACACCCCCGTCATAGGACTAGCTTGTGCTCCCCAGACACCCCTGTCATAGGACTAGCTTGTGCTCCCCAGACATCCCTGTCATAGGGCTAGCTTGTGCTCCCCAGACATCCCCATCATAGGGCTAGCTTGTGCTCCCCAGACATCCCCATCATAGGACTAGCTTGTGCTCCCACACAGCAGACATAGTCACTCTTGAGATGAGGAGGAAGGCTGAAATGCTGCTCCTCACCTGCCGTACCAGCATCTTTCTTTTTCTCTCAAGAAAAATTCATGCCCATGGGCCATTGCTGGTGGGACCTGGAAGAACTTCCTTGGAAGGCATTGGCGCATGCCTGAGTCTTGATGTTCCTCTCTTTTGAAGCAGCAGTTCTTAGAAATGTATGCTAAGGAAATAGAGCTCTACCGAATGGTAAGGAGTGAGGTCTCAGGCTGACGTACACTGGCCTACGGTTTGTATTCAGCCTCGCTAGCCCCTCTGTCTTCATCTGTAAAATGGGTTCTTGGGAGAATCTAGAGAAATGATGTATCCAACAGAGTTGCTTGGAACCACACCTCGTCCTACTGCGTGGACTCCACCAACACAGCAGCTACTCATATTTATTGTTTTGTTTTTCTTCCGCATATGAAGATTCATGGGCACTTATTGCAGACTTAACCATGAAATATTGGGAATTATTTACATGTCTAGTAATAACATTTGGTAAAATTATGTTGCATGTGTAGGTGCGGCATCTCTGGAGCTGTTGCTGCTCACTTACGAGGCACATTTGATGTCATGGGAAAACTGCATGCTAAATTAAGTTAAGAAGAATCCTTCCCCTTATAAGGAGCAGGACATCTGAGGTTGATAAAAAAACCCGTAACTATAGCTACAAAGAGGGGAAGCCTGAGAAACTGCCTGTGTTCCAGTCCTCTAGCTGGTAGAATTACATGCGATTTTTACTCTAGCTTGGGAGTCTCTTTGTGGATAGCTACTTCTTTGCTTTTCTTTTCTTTTTTTTTTCCAATAATGAACTCACACGACTTTAATCAGGAAAAGTTATTTAAAATAAATTTAACATCATGAGATGCCAGATTGAAACGATAATGGACCAGATGGCCTGTTTACACATCGTCTCCTGGCTTGCTCTCCGCGGCCCCAGTAAAAGAGGGAAGAAGCCAGAAATGAGACTTTTGATGAGGACCTGGAAGAGCTAGGAAAGTTTTGGATGCTATCAAAGGAAGCATTAAGTATTGATTTCAGTTTTCCCAGGGAGACTTATCTGCGGAGATTCCCAGGGATGGGTGGAGGTGGCTTGTGCACCTGCTGGTGGGAAGGGTGGCTGATGGAGCCCGGAAATGAAGCTCCTCTGGGTGGTGAAGAGGAGGATGGCTTCAGATCTTGGAGATGGAGTGTGTTTGTGTGTGTGCGCGCGCTCACTGCTGATTGGTGATTCAATCCAGGTCAGGAGCATGCGCAGGCCAGTGGTGGCCAGAGGACACGATGGAGAGGTCTCCACAAGACGCGTTCAGATGGCTAAGGACTTTCTCACATGATTAGAGACGAATATTGAATTGGTGACTAAATTCCAAATCCATATTTAAAATACTGTAGAATAGAATAATAGCTGGTTTGTCTTTTTTTAAATAAATAGTTGAGAAATATAGTAAACTCTGTTGTTGTTGTTTTGTCTTAGTCCTTTTCTTCCCCTGTCCTTTTCTATGGATGAAGTTCTCTGGAGTATCAGTGAGGCTGGTTTCTGAGACCTCGCTCTGTCTGTCTGAGATCTCATGACTGCCACCCTCCCATGCCCGCCCCAGACCCACAGTAACCAGAATATCTTGGTGGCTGTGTGTTTCCTGCAGAATGGACTGAGCCAGCACTTTTCACTTCCCGGTTGATTTATGTTCATGCTGCAGATAGCGTGGGTGTGTTTATTAGCAGACGTGAAGCCCAGGGCCTTCTGGACAGTAGGCATCCTGCTTCATGAAGGCTCTGTGCAAGTATGTGTCACCTGGCCACAGTGACAGAGTCCTTCTTGAGGCTGTCGGGAAAGCACTGCTGAGCCCATGGAATCTCACCTGTTAGTAAGTCACGTTTACTGACTTGTATGCATCAGTAGACAGATGCTGGTACTGTATAAAGCTCAGAGTGGAGCTGTTTGGTTCTCTACTGGGTTCTAAGCTAAACAGATCTGGGCATTATCTCTTTGCCCTCTCTCTCTCTCTCTCTCTCTCTCTCTCTCTCTCTCTCTCTC
>NC_022011.1:19066480-19069433 GCF_000317375.1 Microtus ochrogaster | reverse complement strand
TTTTGGAACTAGCTCTTGTAGACCAGGCTGGCTGCAAACTCACAGAGATCCGCCTGCCTCTGCCTCCCGAGTGCTGGGATTAAAGGCATGTGCCACCACCACCTGGCTTATTTTAATTTTCAATTGTGTGTTTGTGTCTGTGCATGAGTACGTGCCAGGAGTACAGGTGCCTGTGGGGACTGGAGGTACCATGTCACCTTGGCACAGGGCTTAAAGGCAGTTGTGAGCTGCTCGGTGTGGAGGCTGGGAGCCAAACTTAGGTTCTCTGTAAGAGAAGCAAGTGCTGTTACCAACTGAGCCATCTCAGAACCACCTTTCTTTGGTCTCTCTCTCTCTCTCTCTCTCTCTCTCTCTCTCTCTCTCTCTCTCTCTCTCTCATTAATGAGTGTTTATTCATTGTGTGTGTGTGTGTGTGTGTGTGTGTGTGTTTTATTTTAATCTTGTTTTAGTCGACTTGACACTGTTTATACTGTGGGCTACTAGAATTCCTTGATGGGGCTCATCTTAATCTTTTTTTTTTAATTGCTTTTCACTAAGGTAGGAAATGTAGCCAAAAGTTGCAGTCTGTCATGGTTTTCTGAGTGTTACATTATGTGAAATTCTACCCAAGTTAAAATGGCATATTGATTTGCCTTCTCCAACTAGAGGATTCTACCCAGAGGCCTTAGCTGCAGAAAGGAAGACTGGTATTTGAGTCTGTTCTTCCCATGCTTCCTTGCCCAGCTTTGTAACCTCTGCCCTTTCCCAAGGCAGTGCCAAGAAGGAATTTCCCACAAATATAAGAACTTCCACATCCATGTGGGTTGGTGGTGCATGTATATTTTTGGAGTGTTTTGTTCTGGACTGTTCTGTTTTCTTTTGGCATGATTGCAGGTGTACAAAAAGTAAAATAAATGAATTAAAAAAAAACAGAACAAAAAATTCCCTTACTTGGGCTGGAGAGACGGCTCACAGGTTACAGCACTGGATGCTCTTCTGAAGGCCCTGGATTCAGTTCCCAGCACCCGCATGGCAACTTACAATTGTCTGAAACTCCGGTTCTGGAACCAACACCCTCACACAGACAAACATGCAGTCAAAACACCAGTGTGCATAAAATAAAAATAAATGAATCATTTAAAAAAAGCCTTCCCCATCTTCATCTGTAGTCATTTTGCCCACATATGTGTGTGTGCGCATACATGTGCATATATGTACCACATGTTTCTCATTAAGACTTTTAAAAAAATTAGTAAGATCAATTACTATCTAGCCCACCCACGGTGGCCCCAAGCTTACCTTGCAGAGCTCCCTCCTGCCCCTGTCTCCTATGCTGGAATTAGAGGTGTGTGTCCTGCCTTCCTAGCTCCTTAAGCTGTTTGGGGATCGAGGCACCATGCCTCCTCACTTCTCATGTGTCCAAGCGAATCTTCTAACAGACCTCGTGTGTAACATACCCAGCACAGGCTCCTCCTAGCCCACCCACAGACTACGTTCAGATTCCACCAATTGTCTCTCTTCCGTCCTTCCTAGGGAAAGAAAACCATAGAGATGATACATTTGTCACATCTCCCTACCCACCCTTAATCTGAAACAGTGTTCTCTTGTGTCCTCCTCTTCCACATCGATGTTTCTGAAGAGGGAAAAAGACTTGTAGACTTTGCTCAGTTGGGGGTTCATCTGATGTTCCTTGTTGATCAGATTCAGGCTTGATGTTTTAGGCAGGGAGGGGGATGTAGTGTTCCTCTCGGTGTATCCTACCAGAATTCACATGGATGTCTGTCTGTCCTACTGCTGGTCACTGGTCACTTGATAAAGCTGATATCTGCCAGGCCTCTCTAAGGTAACTGTTTTCTTTCTGTGGTAAGAAGCATATGTACGGGAAGCGCAGATCGTAAGAACTCCCCTCCTCCAGTTAGTGCGCACATCCGCTGATTCTCTCCTGGGTGGGTTCCTATTAGGGTGGTGGTAACGAGAGGATGATTTCTGAACTTGATAGGTATGCGTGTGTGTATTCTTAAGTTTCTACCCTAAAGAACTTTGCTTCCACGCTCGTTTGGGTTTTTCTTCATAAAAGCACGGAGTTGTGAATTCTTATTTTATGTATCAAGTATCAGCCGTTTGCTCTTATTTAATTTTCCTGTTCCGGCTGTCCCAGGTATGGTCGGCAGGAGCCCCTTCAGCTCTCTCCCATGTCCATCTGAGACATCAGCTCAAGGTGCTCTTCAGTGAAAGACAGATACTCCGTGTTCATTGTGCATTTTTGTGTTTCAGGCTAGGAACTCACCACTTCTCCAAAGCCCCCCAGATCTGTTGCCTGGAGCAGTCTAGAACTGACCACTTCTCCAGAGCCCCCAGATCTCTTGCCTGGAGCAGTCTAGAACTGACCACTTCTCCAGAGCCCCCAGATCTCTTGCCTGGAACAGTCTAGAACTGAACGCTTCTCCAGAGCCCCCCAGATCTGTTGTCCAGAGCAGTCTAGAACTGACCGCTTCTCCAGAGCCCCCCAGATCTGTTGCCTGGACATCCCTAAACTGGAAAGGGTGGTGAGGGGAGATGTGTCCATGGGTCAGTCCTCATTCTCTTGAAGTGTTAAAATTTCTCGTACTACCTCAGGTTTTTCATCTATAATTTTATGAATCATCTATCTTATCTTGGTTGTGAGGTAGGTGCAGAGGTGAGTTGTGTGGAGCATGATCTCTTGGCCTTCACAGCTGAGACAGACGAGTCAACAGAGAGCCAGTCAGAGCATTGGGGTGACCCGATTGCTGCCTTTAACCATGTGTGTAGACTTACCTTCTAACTCACCGTGTTACACCATGTTTTGTTAGTTTGGGCCTCATTCCAACTAGTTAAAGTCTCCCCCGCCACCCCCCCCCCCTCATTTCTGCTATTGTGGTACTTTTAGTTTTCCCTGTTAACTTTCCGTGCCCTGCGTGGTGATGTGTGCCTTCTTGGTGTCCCCCCCCCCCCC